>NC_057802.1:85755339-86084668 GCF_018294505.1 Triticum aestivum | reverse complement strand
GAAACGGACCTCCTACGGTCGAAACGAGGGTCCTGTTGATCGGGAGGGGTGTGGCGTACCGCAAAACGGACGAAACGAACCTCATACGGTCGAAACAGGGGTCCTGTTCATCGGGAGGGGTGTGGCGTACCGCAAAACGGGACTCCACGGGATACTGTTCATCACCACCGCCGACCTCCTCCAGCCTCCACGGGCTACCGTCGACCTCCTCCAGCCTCCACGGGCTCCTGTTCATCCAGCCTCCACCGCGCGCTACTCCACCGGCTACTGTTCAACCACCCCTGCACGGGCACCCCTCCACCGTCTACTGTTCATCCAGCCCTCCACACCACGGGGTCCTGTTCAACCAGCCCTCCACGGGCACCCCTCCACCGTCTACTGTTCATCCAGCCCTCCACCACACCACGGGGTCCTGTTCATCCAGAGGCAACGCCACCGCTCACTATTCATCCAAACCCCCCCCGCAACGCTCACTGTTCATCCCAGAGGCAACATCGATCGGCATCAGTTAGCAGCAGTAGCGAAGGAATCGCTCGATCGGGTTCAGTTAACAGCCATCGATCGATCGCTCGGGTTCAGTAACGCGTAGCCTGCAGTGCAATCGCTCGGGTTCAGTTAGAGCCAACGCCTCGCACACACGCGCATACGTGTATGAGAGAAATGCGCATCGCTCGGCCCCCGACCTCCCATCGTAACTGGGAACTCCCCAAAATTTTCCTCGCCCTCGCTTCTACCATGGTTTTTTCGTCATGGACAGCCCAAAGAATGTCATGCAGCTGCGTCTCTGGCCCGCCCAGGACGAAAAGCCTATTTTCTGTCATGATTTTTTGTCATAGAAGTAGGAGCCCACCACATCTATGATGATACCGGGTTTTGTCACAATTATCGTCATAGAAGTGTCATATGTATGATAGAAAAAAATTTCGTTCGGCCCAAAATGTCACGGATGTGTCTTTTTTTTGTAGTGGAGGAAGCCGTCAAGAACTGTGATGCTAAGTTGGCGGAGCGGGGGAAGAAGCAGGCCGCCGAGCGCAACCGGTTGGAAGAGTTGGAGCAGAAGATGGGGACGAGGGAGGCCGATCTTGATGCCAAGGCGCGAGTCCTGGCCGAAGACCGCGTGGCCTTTGCCGATCTCGAGAAGTGGTCTCGCAAGGCGCTGAAGACGCTCTACGAGCACGGCCTGGAGAAGCCTCTGGACACCGACGAGGACGGCCCCGTCCAGCTGCTTCCTCTCGTGGTGAAGGCGCTTGAGGAGGTCATTGATGGTCTCGGTCCCATGGCGGAGGCAGAAGCTCGCGTCCTGTCTTCAGCCGCGCTGACTCGCGTCTTTAGCCACCTGCACCTTCGCGACCCCAACGCTTGCCTTGACAAGCTGCTGGAGCCTACAGCTGAAGATCAATACGAGGCGGCTGCCGTGGCCGTCCAAGATCAGGTGGGGGCCTTGCTGAGGAGGTTCCGCGGCTTTGTCTCCGCTCCTCTGTCCGGCGTCGTCGACCTTGCGGCTGGTGGTGAAGACAAAACCGCTCACGAGGGAGCGCCTTCCGCAGGCGATGGCGACGTCTAGAGGTGACCCGCGGCCATTCTTCCCGTTCCGTTCCTGTGACATGTATCAGGCCTCGTGGAGGCGTTTAGAATTTTCATTTGGTATTGTGAGGACAATATGCTTGTAATATTTGCTTCGAGATTTCGCGAGTTCCCTCCTATTTGCTTTGCGTTCTGCGTCGGCAGAGCCCGGCCCCGCGCATACCTCAACCACCATTGGGCCGACCGGAGACCAGGACGGACCAAGGAGTGAGGGGCTACGTGACCAGTTAGGCTCCTGAGTCGCGATGCTCAGGAGTCCCCCTTGACGCGCAAACAGCATATAGGGAGAGTTCGTGGGGGTAGACTAATGTTCTATGTCGGCAGGGCCCAGCCCCGCGCATACCTCAACCGCCATTGGGCCGACCGGAGACCAGGACGGACCAAGGAGTGAGGGGCTACGTGACCAGTTAGGCTCCTGAGTCGCGATTCTCAGGAGTCCCCCTTGACGTGCAAACAATTCCCATACCTGCCCTCACCGAGGCCTCGGGAGGGGCGCGCGATGCCCAGGTCCGGGGGACCTGGTTAGGTGGCATGCGCTTGGGCGTGACCCGAGTGCAGCCCGCGTGCCCAGCCCCCATGCGCGGCTTTCCCGAGGGGAGGCGTTGAGGTAAGGCTGGGCGCTGAGCTCTGGGCTCCTTGAGGTTGGCATGGCCGTGGGGTCGCCCTCAGTTGTTTATCACCAGCGCGGAGCATAGTGCTTCCGCTTGTGCACGGGCATAGCCGCTCGTCGGCAGTGTCGACAGCCAGCGCGGAGCATGGTGCTTCCACTTGGGCGTGGGATGGGGCCCCCCGTCCGGGAGGAGCCCCCGGGCCGTGTACAGCCCCGCCCTGACACGTGGCTTGCACGGCAGGGTTGCGAGGTGTATCTGGGCACTCGTGAGGCAACGCGGGACTCACGAGGCCCTATCTCAAGACGGGTTGCGCCTGGTCTTGAATTTTGGTGACTGTGTGTTCCTGCTTGGTAGTTAGATGCAAGCACTCTACATCCTCAGGTCCCGGCCCTCGAGCAAGCTCAGCCGCCGCTGGTATGCCAGGTCGCGATGCCATGGTCAAGGCCAGGGGTGAGGGCTGGAGAGCCAGTAAGAGCTCCTGAGTCGTGATGCACAGGAGCCCCCATTTTAACGTGCAAGCGAATTGCATAGGATGAACAGACCCGTGGCGGGCGGTAATCGACCAGGCGAGAGCCGTTGGCAGGTTAAGCATGAAGAGCAGATCAACTTGGATAAATGCAGGAAGATACACGCCACCGGGTCTTGCCCGCGCGGCTCAGGGATGATGTAGCCCGAGGGGCGCCCCCAGCATGGTAAGCTAAAGACTTAAGCAAAAGGGATACATGCCACAGGGACGGACCCATGTGGCCTGGGAATAATGCAGCCCGAGGGGCGCTCACAGCTTAAACGAACTTGGAAGATGTCACCTGGTTCTGTAGACGAAGTAGAGTTGGTGCAGCTGAAGCCGCGCGTTGAAGGAATGGCTCCTCATGAGCCACCGGGACCCTGAGCCTCAGGAGGCTCTGGAGGTTCAGGAGGTTCCCTGAAGACCGTCTCCATCTCCTCCAGGACGGCGTGGAACCTGGCCTCCTGAGCCGCCAGGACTTGCCACATGTTGCGCTAATAGGCCGTCACCGCGCTCGGCAAGCCGAAGGGCATGCGAACGTAGCTGTGTGGTGGGCCCTCACAGCAGCCCACACGCGATGGCCAGAAGCGCTCCTGAGATGTGGCCCTATTGAGCCCTAGGACGTCGACGCAGATATGCAGCCCGGCATCCTCGCTTGGATGGGAGTTGCGCCTTGTGAGCGGTTGTGGCCGCGCATGGCTCCCGCTTCTTGCAGTTCCTGGGTGGCCTTGGTGATGAACTCCTGGGTGGTGGGCACTCCTTGCCCTGTGTTCTCCTGAGGAAAGTGTGCCATGAGGCACGCTTCCAAGTGGTGCCCAAGCGCCTCCCTCGTGAGGTTGGCAAGGTCTGAGGCTCTCCGAAAGAGAGCCCCCGAGCCCTGCTTGAGGAGGGCGCCGGGCGCGCTTTCCTATGCGGTGGAGGGAGGCGCCCTTGGAGCGGGCGCTGGTCCTGATGAGCCTCCTGCCGCGACGCCATCCTCTTGAGGTCCTGTGTGGCGCGGCAGCTTCTTCTTGGGGATGGTCTCCGGAGGGCCTTCACTTCTTCTATCGGGGTCGTCGATTGCTGCGGCTTGAAAGGCGCGCTCAAGGGAGCACACCGCATCCCTCTCTTCACACGGGACCGTGATGATCCCTCCGCTTCCTGGCATCTTGAGAACGGTGTAGCCGTGATGAGTGACTGCCATGAACTTGGCCAGGGCTGGATACCCGAGGATGGCATTGTACGGCAGACGGATGTGCACCACGTCGAAGTCGATGAGCTCGGTGTGATAGTTCTTGCGCTCCCCGAAGGTGACAAGCAGGCGGACTTGCCCTATCGGTGTGGTGGAACCGTCGGTCACTCCTGAGAAAGGCTTGGTTGGCTGGAGCTGCTCATATGGCACTTGGAGGTTGTCGAACGTGTCGACGGACAGGACGTTGAGCCCTGCGCCGCCGTCGATGAGAGTCTTGGTGACTTGCACATTCCTGATGACGGGGGAGCACAACATAGGGAAGGCGCCAGCGGTGGCTGCGCACTTGAGCTGATCTGCCGAGTTGAAGGTGATGGCACATTGGGACCACCTGAGCGGGCGCGTGGCCTCGAGCTTGGGGAGCACCGCGTTCACCTCGCGAGCGAATTGTTTGAAGATGCGCTGAGAGGCTGGGGCCTCGGCACCGCCCAAGATGCAGGCGATTGCACGCGGCTCCTAGAAGCCCCCAGCCCCCTCGTCCTGGTGGTGGTCATCGTTCCTTCTTGGTGGCGGCAGCGGGGGAAGATCGGCGTTGCCCTGGGGGCGATCCTCACGAGGCGGGTCCCTCCAGGCGCCCTCGCGAGGTTGGTCCTGCCAGCGGTCCTCACGAGGCCGGTCGCGCCACTCCTGGCGCGCGCCACGGTCGTCCTAGAGTCTGCCTCCGCGTCCTCCTCCGCGGCGGTTGGCCGCTTCGATGCTCAGCTCATAGAGCTGCAGGAACTCCCCGGGGTCGGCGGTGCCGTCGTAGCGAGGAGGCAGATCTGGCTTGGCCAGGCGACGCTACGCAGTTCAGGGGTGAAGGCGCGGCAGCCGGCCGTGGTTGCCGAGGCCCGCTTCTGAGGTGGAGCTTGGTCTTGGCGAGGTCTGCGCTGCACTGCTGCAGGGGGCACGCGGTCTTGACGAGGTGGCTCGGGGAGCGCCGGTGCAACTTCTCGCGGCCGCGGGATTTCTTGGCAGCTTCTTTTTTCACGCGCGGGCACCGGGCGCGGTGGATCATGCCACGGAGGCGCACGCCTTGGTGCCAAGGCACCGTCCTGGGGTTGAGGTAGTGGAGGGATGCCATGAGCCCCGTCGCCCGCGGCTGGTTGAGGGGGAGGCTGAGAGTGGGACGGCGCCGGAGAGCCCCCTGCGGCGCGGACGAGCTCGGTGACGCGTTTGAGCCACTCCTCATAGAGGTCGTCGACGGGGCGGTAGCGCAGGAGCTCGTTCGCCGCGATGAGCGCGGCCCGGTGCGGGTGAGACGAAGGACCGGCAGGGGTAAGTGATGGAGTAGCGATGCGGCCGTCTTGCCGCACCGAAGGATGCAACGAGGACACCTGCTGCTCGTTCCCCGCCGGGCCGGTGGCAACGTTGGCGGCGGGAGACGGAGAACGATGAGGTGGCCCGCTTACGGGAGCCGTTTGAGCGACGCGGGCGGAGAGGGCAGCCCGACGCTCAGCTTGAGCATGGCGAGCGTCTGTCATGGAAACGACCGAGCGATGGAGCAACGAACTGATGGAAGGGAAACTACGGCGTACCCCTACCTGGCGCGCCAAATGTCGGATGTGGGGTTCCGGCAACCCCTTATGCTTCGAACACTGGGGTGCGCACGAAGTCTCTCCCTCCTACCGATCTACGCTTTAGCTCGCTAAGATCTCGCGGACGAACTCGGCGAACTCGCAACACAGAAAGACACGAGGTTTATACTAGTTCGGGCCACCGTTGTGGTGTAATACCCTACTCCAGTGTGGTGGTGGTGGATTGCCTCTTGGGCTGATGATGAACAGTACAAGGGAAGAATAGCCTCCTGAGGTTGGTGTGTTCTTGTGCTTGGGTAGTTGAGGATGATCTGAACCAGTTCGGGATCAGTTGCCTCCTACGGTGGTGGCTAGTCCTATTTATAGGGGCCCTAGTCCTCTTCCCAAATATCGAGCGGGAAGGGAGCCAACAAGGGCGGGAAATTTGAAGGGGGACAGCTAGTACAGGCTATCCTGACAAAAGCGGTCTTCGCCTGCGAAAAGCTCTGGGTGACGCCGTCTTGGGCTCCATGATGACCTCCGCCTTGCCGTCCTTCTGGTCTTGGTTCGTTGCACCAATATGGCAAACTTTGCCTGATGCCTCGGTACTCTTCGCCTGCGCTGGCCTCCTTAGCATCAAAGAGGAAATAGGGACGCTGCACGCACTGGCAGCCGCCTGGTACCGTTCGTCATGGCTCACGTCACGAGAGCCTCGTGAGGTTTGCCTTGCCTTGATATCTCCGCTCCTCGTGAGCCTGCCTGGCTAGGCCACTCCAGAGGAGGTCTTGCATTGTCCGCCTCGCGAGGGTCTTGGGTGCCTTGTTGTCGAAGATGGGCCGTACGGCCTGCTGCTTGGCCACGCTGTGGGCCGCAGGCAGGCAAGTCTGGGGACCCCCGTTCCCAGAACGCCGACAGCCACGGCGCACGCACCGACGCTCGTTGCCTCTTCCTCCTGAGCCCACGGCTTGGGCGTACAAGGGTAACGGATACCCAGGAGGAGGCCGCTCGCACCAAGGCCTCGTCACCACCTGCATCGCGGCAGTGAACCGGCCTCTTCTTCAGCAGGAGCGGCCGTGGCCCATCGAGGGGAGTCTTTCCTTTCTCCACAACAGAGAACCTTCGGATGGGCGCCATTGGTGGCGGCAATGGAGCAAGGGGGAAGAAGCGAGCGGAACGGGAAGAGCTGGGCGACGGGGGCTCTGCCCCCCTCCCCATTTATAGCAGGAGAAGGCCAACCAGCGCCCCCACGGTCACAGGTAATGATGGTTTTGCCTTGCATGTCGCAGGGACTTGTCAAGTCAGGCAGTTGCCGAGGCAGCGTGGGGAAGCGGAGACGCCCACGTCCAATCAACCGCCATGCGTCGACCAAGGCCGCAGGCTATTGGGGCCCCGCGGCGCTCCGCACTTGCCCTTTGGCTTCGCCTCGAAGCCAAGTCCGAGCGCGCCTTGGGCACGGGGGCTACTGTCGGTGTTCTGGGAACGGGGGTCCCAGACTTGCCTGCCTGCGGCCCAGGGCATGGCTCTGAGTGGGCCTGTACGGCCCATCTTCACCAACAAGCTTTCAAGACCCTTGCGAGGGGCCAAGCCTCGCTAGGAAGAGGATGCAAGACCTCCTCGGGAGCGGCCTCGCCAGGCTGGCTCGCGAGGGGCGGAGAGATGTAGGCGAGGTAAACCTCGCGAGGTTCTCGTGACATGAGCCATGACGACTGAGACCAGGCGGGCGCCAGCGCACACAGTGTCCTTGTTTCCTCTTTGGTGCTAAAGAGGCAAGCGTAGGCAAGGAGTACCGAGGCGTCAAGCAAAGGTTTCCCTATCGGTGCAACAAGACCAAGATCAGTAGGACGGCAGGATGGAGGTCATCGTGGGGCCCAAGACGGCGTCACCACCAGAGCCTTTAGCAGGCGAAGACTACTTTTGTCAGGATAAGCTGTACTAGCTGTCCCCTTTCAAATTGGCCGTTGTGGGATCCCTTCCCGCTCAATATTTGGGAAGAGCACTAGGGCCTTTATAAATAGGACTAGCCACCATAGTAGGAGGCAATCCAAGATAATCTGATCTCATCTCATATTGATTGGATTCTCATCCACACAAGTCCGCCAAGCACAAGAACACCTCTCCTCGGGAGGCTGTTCTTCCTCTTGTACTGTTCATCCTCAGCCCAAGAGGCAATCCACCACCACCACACCGGAGTAGGGTATTACACCACAACGGTGGCCCGAACCAGTATAAACCTTGTGTCCCTTGTGTTGCGAGTTCGTCAAGCTAGCTTAGGGATCGCGAAGCGTGTGAGGGCGTGATCTGTGTGGGAGAGATCTTCGCGCACACCAGAGTTCGAACCTTAAGGGTTTTGCCGGAACCCGAGATCTGAAACGTGGCCCCGGCAAGAGCCTTGCCAGGGCAACTTGCCCAACGCCAGCAAGGCCGCCACCCTCGAGCCTGAGAGTTCCGACACCATCGATAACATTGGAACCAAGGCTCGGGAGGCGCCTGCATGGTGGCATGCAGATCTTTGTGAAGACCAAAGGCCTGCAAGACTAGATTGGAACCAGAAGACGAAGGCCCCCGACAAGAACCTTGTCGGGGACGACCACGAGACCCCGGCGAGATCCTTGCCGGGGACATTTGCAGGGCCACAGCCAGGCCCACACCTATCGAGGCTCCATCGCCGTTCCAACAAAGCAGTCAGCCCACCAGCTAGGTAGGCACCTGCGTGGCGGCGTGCGGCTTCTAGGCCAACTCAGCAATCACCTGCGTGGTGGCATGCAGATCTTCGTGAAGACTCTGCCACTGCACCAGCTCAGCAGCCAGCCAGCCAGCATGGCGCTGCACAACTCGTCAGCTTGGATGTGCGTCGGAGCAAGGCGAAGCAGCGATAGATGGGACGAGCTTCCTTGCCGTCCCTGATAAAGCAAGAGGGCATGTCGGCAGCGCATTTAATGCATTTGTCCTACGGTTCCTGGAGATAAACTTGTACACTGTACCCACTTTCCACCTCCGGTGTGCCATTGTGGCAACCCCTTTTGACTATAAAAGGAGGCCTGAGGCGTACTGAGGAAGGATTCAAACTTTTTGGACTACGCACGCACCGTAGCTAGTTCAAGAGCTCAAGAACACCAAATACACACCAAAGTAGGACTAGGGTATTACGCATCGCTTGCCGCGGCCTGAACCTGGATAAAACTCCCCCGTGTTGATCTTCTAAACCCTCTCTTTCCACAGCCCCGCACCCTGTCAACCGTAGTAGGGATTCCCTGTGATCCCATAGGTGTCGTTTCCCTGACACACTCTGAAATTCTTTGAACTTTACAAAAGTTTCAGACTTATGTTTCATTAAGTAGATATACCCATATCTGCTCAAATCATCTGTGAAGGTTAGAAAATAATGATACCCGCTGCGAGCTTCAACACTCATCGGACCACATACATCGGTATGTATTATTTCCATTAAGTCATTAGTTTGCTCCATTGTTCCGGAGAACGGAGTTTTAGTCATCTTGCCCATGAGGCATGGTTCGCAAGTATCAAATGATTCATAATCAAGTGATTCCAAAAGCCGATCTGCATGGAGTTTCTTCACGTGCTTTATACCAATATGACCTAAATAGCAGTGCCATAAATATGTTACACTTTGATTATCAACTTTACATCTTTTGGCATCAATATTATGAATATGTGTATCACTATGATCGAGATTCAATAAACCATTTACATTGGGTGTATGACCATGAAGGTTTTATTCATGTAAACAGAACAACAATTATTCTCTGACTTAAATGAATAACCATATCGCAATAAACATGATCCAATCATATTCATGCTTAACGCAAACACCAAAAAACATTTATTTAGGTCCAACACTAATCCGGAAAGTAGAGGGAGTATGCGATGCTGATCTTATCAATGTTGGAATCACTTCCAACACACATCGTCACCTCGCCCTTAACTAGTTTGTGTTCATTTTTGCAACTCCTGTTTCGGGTTACTAATCTTAGCAACTGAACCGGTATCAAATATCCATGGGTTACTATGAACACTAGTAAAGTATACATCAATAACATGTATATCCAATATACCTTTGTTCACTTTGCCATCCTTCTTATCCGACAAGTATTTGGGGCAGTTCCGCTTCCTGTGACCATTCCCTTTGCAGTAGAAGCACCCAGTTTCAGGCTTAGGTTCAGCTTTGGGTTTCTTCACGGGAGTGGCAACTTGTTTGCCATTCTTCCTAAAGTTACCTTTCTTTTCCTTTTCCCTTTTCTTGAAACTAGTGGTCTTGTTAACCATCAACTCTTGATGTTTTTTCTTGATTTCTACCTTCGTCAATTTCAGTATCGCGAAGAGTTTGGGCATCGTTTTCGTCATCCCTTGCATATTATAGTTCATCACGAAGTTCTAGTAGCTTGGTGATAGTGACTAGAGAACTCTGTCAATCACTATCTTATCTGGAAGATTAACTCCCACTTGATTCAAGTGATTGTAGTACCCAGACATTCTGAGTACATGCTCATTTGTTGAGCTATTCTCCTCCATCTTGTAGGCGAAGTAATTGTCAGAGGTTTCATACCTCTCGACACAGGCACGAGCCTCAAATACCAATTTCAGCTCTTGGAACATCTCGTATGCTCCATGGTGTTCATAGCATTTTTGAAGTCCTGGTTCTAAGACATAAATCATGGTGCACTAAACTATCAAGTAGTCAACATACCGAGCTTGTCAAACGTTCATAACGTCTACATTTGCTCATGTAATAGGTTTATCACCTAGCGGTGCATCAATGACATAATTCTTCGGTGCAGCAATGAGGACAATCCTCAGATCACGGACCCAGTCCGTATTATTGCTACTATCATCTTTCAACTTATTTTTCTCTAGGAACATATCAAAAATAAGGGAGCTATATCGCGAGCTATTGATCTACAACATAGATTTGTAAATACTATCAGGACTAAGTTCATGATAAATTAAGTTCAATTAATCAAATTACTTAAGAACGCCCACTTAGATAGACATCCCTCAACTCATCTAAATGATATGTGATCCAAATCAACTAACCCATGCCCGATCATCACGTGAGATGGGGTAGTCATCAATGGTGAACTTCTCTATGTTGGGCATATCTACTATATGATTCACATTCGACCTTTCGGTCTCCAGTGTTCTGAGGCCATGTCTGTACCTGCTAGGCTCGTCAAGTTTAACTCAAGTATTCTGCATGTGTAAAACTGTCTTACACCTGTTGTATGTGAACGTAGAGTATATCACACCCGATCATCACGTGGTGTCTCGAAACGAAGAACTGTAGCAATGGTGCATACTTACTAAGAACACTTTTACCTTGAAATTTAGTGAAGGGATCATCTTATAATGCTACTGCCGTAATAAGCAAAATAACATGCATAAAGTATAAACATCACATGCAATCAAAATATGTGACATGATATGGCCATCATCAACTTGTGCTTTTGATCTCCATCTCCAAAGCATCGTCACGATCTCCATCGTCACCGGCTTGACACCTTGATCTCCATCGTTGCGTTGTGGTCTTCTCGCCAACTATTGCTTCTACAACTATCGCTAACGCATAGTGGTAAAGTAAAGCAATTACATGGAGTTTGCATTTCATCCAATAAAGCAATAACCATAAGGCTCCTGCCATTTGCCGATAACTTAGAAAACATGATCGTCTCATACAACAACATATATCACATCATGTCTTGACCATATCACATCACAACATGCCCTGCAAAAACAAGTTAGACGTCCTCTACTTTGTTGTTGCAAGTTTTACGTGGCTGCTACAGGCTTCTAGCAAGAACCGTTCTTACCTACGGCAAAAACCACAACGGTGTTTCGTCAAGTTTGCTGTTTTAACCTTCTTCAAGGACCGTCCGCAGTCAAATTTGATTCAACTAAAGTAGGAGAAACAGACACCCGCTAGCCACCTTTAATGCAAAACTAGTTGCATGTCTGTCGGTGGAACTGGTCTCATGTACGTGGACATGTAAGAGTGGTCCGGGCCGCTTCATCCCACAATACCGCTGAATCAAAATAAGACGTTGGTGGTAAGCAGTATGACTATCACCACCCACAACTCTTTGTGTTCTACTCGTGCATATCATCTACGCATAGACATAACTCATGATGCCACTGTTGGGAAACGTAGCATGCAATTTGAAAAAAATTCCTACGCTCACGCAAGATCTATCTAGGAGATGCATAGAAACGAGAGGCGAAAGTGTGTCTACGTACCCTCGTAGACCGTAAGCGGAAGCATTTGACAACGCGGTTGATGTAGTCGAACTTCTTCTAGCTCCGACCGATCAAGTACCGAACGTACGGCACCTCTGAGTTGTGGACACGTTCAACTCGATGACGTTCCTCGTCCTCTTGATCCAGCAATATGTTGAGGAAGTAGATGAGTTCTGTCAGCACAATGGCATGGTGACGGTGATGGTGAAGTGATCCGCGCAGGGCTTCGCCTAAGCACTACGAAGATATGACCGGAGGCGTAAACTTTGGAGGGGGCGCCGCACACGGCTAACAGTTGATGTTGTGTGTTGTAGGCACCCCCTCCCCACATATATATAGGTGGGAGGGAGAGGTAGCAGCCAAGGGGGGCGCCCCAAGTAGGCCTAATCCCACTTGGGGTTCCACCCCAATTCGGCCCTCTTCCTTATTCATTGGAGGGGAAAGGAAAGATAGGGGGGAGGGAAGGAAGGGGGAGGCCGAATCCTCCCCTTTCCTTCTCCCTTCACCTCTTTCCTTCTCCTCCTATTTCGGCCTATATGGGGGCGTACCAGCCCCTTGTGGACTGGTCTGTCCCTCTCTTGGCCCATAAGGCTCATATCTTTGCCGGGGGTGCCCGGAACGCCTTCTAGTGACCCGATATGTACCCGGTACACTCCGGAACACTTCAGGTGTCCGAATATCATCGTCCTATATATCAATCTTTACCTCTCGACCATTTCAAGACTCCTCGTCATGTCTATTATCTCATCTGGGACTCCGAACAACATTCGGTCACCAAAACACATAACTCATATAATACCAAATCGTCATCGAACGTTAAGCGTGCGGACCCTACGTGTTCGAGAACTATGTAGACACGACCGAGACACCTCTCTGGTCAATAACCAATAGCGGAACCTGGATGCTCATATTGGATCCTACATATTCTATGAAGATCATTATCGGTCGAACCATTATGACAACATACGTTATTCCCTTTGTCCATCGGTATGTTACTTGCCCGATATTCGATCGTTGGTATCTTCATACCTAGTTCAATCTCGTTACCGGCAAGTCTCTTTACTCGTTCCGTAATACATCATCCTGCAACTAACTCATCAGTCACTTTGTTTGCAAGGCTTCTTATGATGTGCATTACCGAGAGGGCCCAGAGATACCTCTCCAATATACTCGGAGTGACAAATCCTAATCTCAATCTATGCCAACTCAACAAACACCATCGGAGGCACCTGTAGAGCATCTTTATAATCACCCAGTTACGTTGTGACATTTGATAGCCCACAATGTGTTCCTCCGATATTCGGGAGTTGCATAATGTCATAGTCAGAGGAACATGTATAAGTCATGAAGAAAGCAATAGCAATAAAACTTAACGATCATAATGCTAAGCTAACGGATGGGTCTTGTCCATCACATCATTCTCCTAATAATGATGTGGTCCCGTTCATCAAATGACAACACATGTCTATGGTTAGGAAACTTAACCATCTTTGATTAACGAGCTAGTCTAGTAGAGGCTTACTAGGGACACTGTATTTTGTCTATGTATCCAAACATGTGTCAAGTTTCTGGTTAATACAATTCTAGCATGATTAATAAACATTTATCATGGTATAAGGAAATATAAAATAACAACTTTATTATTGCCTCTAGGGCATATTTCCTTCAATACTATCATCCTATATATTAATGTTCACGCCTCGACCATTTCGAGACTCCTTGTCATGTCCGTGATCATATCCGAGACTCTGAACAACATTCGGTTACCAAATCACATAACTCATATAATACAATATCGTCATCAAACGTTAAGCGTGCGAACCCCATGGGTTTGAGAACTATGTAGACATGACCGAGACATCTCTTCGATCAATAACCAATAGCGGAACCTGGATGCTCATATTGGCTCCTACATATTCTACAAAGATCTTTATCGGTCGAACCGTTATGACAACATACGTTATTACCTTTGTCCATGGTAAGTTACTTGCCCGAGATTCGATCATCAGTATCTTCATACCTAGTACAATCTCCTTACCGGCAAGTCTCTTTACTTGTTCCGTAATACATCATCCTGCAACTAACTCATTTGTCACTTTGCTTGCAAGGCTTCTTATGATGTGTATTACCGAGAGGGCCCAGAGATACCTCTCCGATACTTGGAGTGACAAATCCTATTATTGATCTATGCCAACTCAACAAACACCTTGGGACATACCTGTAGAGCATCTTTATATTCACACAGTTACGTTGTGACGTTTGATGGCACACAAGGCATTCCTCTGGTATCCGGGAGTTGCATAATCTCATAGTCGAAGGAATATGTATTTGACATGAAGAAAGCAATACCAATAAAACTAAATGATCAATATGCTAAGCTAGCGGATGGATCTTGTCCATCACATCATTCTCCTAATGATGTGATCCCATTATCAAATGACAACTCATGTCTATGGTCAGGAAACCTTAACCATCTTTGATCAACGAGCTAGTCAAGTAGAGGCTCACTAGGGACATAGTGTTTGTCTATGTATTCACACATGTATTTAGGTTTCCGATCAATACAATTCTAGCATGAATAATAAACATTTATCATGAGTAAGGAAATATAAAATAACAACTTTATTATTGCCTCTAGGGCATATTTCCTTCATAGTCGGTACAGGAGGGGTTGTTCGTTCCTCACAAGAAACTGATAGCATACCATAGCATTATAATCAAGAAAAGCAGTAGGTAACTCAATGTCATTCGTCCTAAGGGTACCCCAAGATAATTAGTGAAACGGGTGGCATAAATCCCACCAAAGAAATCTCCATCTTTAGCGTTAAGATGTAACCTCCTCGCAATAATAGCTCCCAAGTTATATCGTTTATCACCCATTAGCGCACACTTGAGAACTCTAAGATCTCATCCGTGACATTTTGGGTCGAACAATTTTTTTCTGTCATGCTTATGAGACTTCTATGATGATAATTGTGACAAAACCCGGTATCATCATAGATGTGGTGGGCTCCTACTTCTATGACAAAAAATCATGACAGAAAATGGGCTTTTCATCCTGGGGTGGCCGGAGACGCAGATGCATGACATTCTTTGGGCCGTCCATGACGGAAAAAAACGTGGTAGAAGCGAGGGCGAGGAAAATATTGAGGAGTTCCCGGTTACGGTGGGTGGTCAGGGGCCGAGCGATGAGCGTTTCTCTCATACACGTATGCGCGTGGGTGCGAGGCGTTGGGCTCTAATTGAACCCGAGCGAGGCGCTCACCCATTGAACCTGAGCGATTGCACTACAGGCTACGTGTTATTGAACCCGAGCGATCGATCGATCTAGCAGTTAACTGAACCCGATCGAGCGATTCTGTCAGGACCCCGATCCTAACTCACACCGACCTAGCATGTAACACATCATATCACTTTGCGGCCTCACACACGGTATTCCCATGGGCTCCACCTTACCTGGCCTGGGACCGTTTGCGCCTTTTGGCTCACGTATATGATAGTGTCGCTAGCATCCATATGACAGAGAACCCGGGCCGACATGACTAGTCATAAACCCAAAGTGGGACTAACTTACAGGGACAGGCATACATGACCCAGCAACGAACGTGTTGGTCATCAACGTATGAACCCAAGTTGTAGCAAGCTACAAGGACTTAAAGGAACAACGCGTGACATTTCCCCGAAGGAACAGACACAGGAACGAAGAAGGACACATGCCGGCCAGCCTAAGTGTTCCGGAGCAGTAGCAAGCTACCATGGCTCAGTGGAAGCACTAGGAGACATTTCCCCATAAGAGAGGCTACCAAAAATAAACAACTAGGTTGTCAGATCCCACACATACCAAGCATTTCAAAATCACACACACAATATGCTCGTTATGTGCAAATACAACTTGGCATCACAACAAAACTCTACGACTCAAAGTGTTTATTCATTAGGCTCCGAGGATCCAGATATCACAAACATGGGTCTGATGACCTAGCATTCAAGTCATACAAGAAATAAGCACATGTGTAAGCTTAACTTGTCTGAGTACAGACAACTACAAATGAAAAAGACTAAGAAGCCTGATTATCTACAAGATCCTCCCAAGGGTACAAGATCGTAGCTGAGGTAATAAGCTAAACGTCGTAGTCCACGCAGAACTACTAGTGAGACTGAGGTCTCCCTGCAAAACATGGACAGAGATCAAGGCGATTAATAAGTCGAGAGGGGCACTTAAGCATTCCAATGCGTGGTAGTAGCTGTTCATGGATCACAAACACAGAACTCAGTTCCTGAGGACGGTTTCAATGAGACAACCCACCATGTAGTCCTACATGGCCTCTCACCGCTACCTTTACCAAATCGTGTTCACACACTTAGCTCTCAACAGTGGGACATGTTCACCACATTCCAAT
This sequence comes from Triticum aestivum, assembly GCF_018294505.1. Lineage (NCBI taxonomy): Eukaryota > Viridiplantae > Streptophyta > Magnoliopsida > Poales > Poaceae > Triticum > Triticum aestivum. Next base: position 86,068,595 of record NC_057802.1, on the reverse strand, counting down.
TCATCTCCGATGAATTAGACCTGACTCAACTCTAAGCAGTAGCATGCATGACAACAAGCATGAATGAGTAGGCACATCAGGGCTCAAACAACTCCTACTCATGCTAGTGGGTTTCATCTATTTACTGTGGCAAAGACAGGTCATGCAGAGGAAAGAGGTACAACTACCGCAGCATGTAACAGATGAATCGTTGTTGCCGTAATGCAGTAAAAGAGAGCAGGAGCGAGAGAGTGGGATTTTATAGGAATGAACAAGGGGGTTTTGCTTTCCTGGCACTTCTGAAGGTAGTATAGTTCTTCATCGGTGTCATCGGTCTCATCGTCGCAACCACGTGTACTGAGAGGGGACAAATACCGGCAAACAAGGAAGAACACAATCAATGCAATGCAATAATTATGATGCATGATAATGACATGGCAATATGCTGTGATTTGAGCTAATGCAACTAGCAACAAGTTAAATGAAGTTGGTTTGAAACCTAGGTTCAAATTCAAACTCCATATGTTAATATTCATATGCCAATTATTTGATTTGCCCTAAACAGTAGTCATAATTTTTTTCTAGCATGCATGAAAATGGTAGAGATGGATAGATTGAATTTTTCTGATCATTTTTCATATATAAATCTTTTCAATCTAAGTTATAGATTATTTTCTATGATTTTTAGAAGTTTTAACTATTTTCTGAAATTTCCCGGATTATTTTTAATCCAGAAAATTGTTAACAGCGTCAGCATGACGTCGGTGTGACGTCAGCAAGTCAACTGGGTGTCCAGGGTCAAACCTGACGCGTGGGTCCCATCGGTCAGTGTCTCAAGGGTTAATTAAGGTTAAAACTAATGTTCACTGTAACTAATTGGGCTTGGGGCCCACTGTCTGTGACCTAGTGAGTTGATTAAGGTTTAAACTAATGAAGACACGTCAGCGTCACCGGAGTTACACCGGCGGTGACCAGAACGCGGCGGAGGCACACTGGAGCGGCTCGGGTTTCGCCTACAGGCCGCGGTTTGAGCCACGGTTTGAGCCGCGGTTGGTCTCTAAGGCGAGCTGATGGAGCAAGTAGGGGGAGCTGCAGTGATCTGTGATGATGGCAGCAGCGAGCTAGGCGGTGGACGGAGTTTCGGCGATGATGCCAACATCGCAATGGTGCTCGGCAGAAGCAGCGGGTGGTCGCGCTCGACTTCTGGGGATGCGCTGATCGCAACGGTGTGCTCAGGAGCGAGCTCGCACGGCCATAGCCATGGTGGCGGCATGGGCCAGCGGCGGAGAGGTCTCGGGCTCGACGACGAGGCTAGCTAGGGCACGCTATCGAGGAAGGGAACAGGGGGGAAATGACCAGGAGCTCATTGGGAGGCGGAGGAGATGGTTAGCGGGCTCGGGGACGCGCCGGGGACGGTGAATCGATCGGTGAAGTCCGGCGAGCAGATGCGGCGGTGACGAGGTCGAAGACGATGACGTGGTGCTCCTCGGCTTGATTTCGTCGGTGTGGAAAGGATACGGACATCGACGGAGCGACTAGATGCAACGCAGAGGCGAGGCGTGCGCGGTGGCTGCGGTTGTGGCGAGCGGCGGCGACACCTGCGCTCGGGTGCGCTGCGGGGCGAGAGCAGAGGAGGGGAGGAGCAGAGGGAGAGTTCGAGGGGGTTCAGGGGGTTGCGTGGTGCTCGGGGCTGACTCTAGCAGCGGCAAGCAGATAGGAGGTGGCCGAGCGTGTGCGTGCGCACGCCGGGCACACACCCTCCTGCCCACTGGCAGGAGGTTGAAGACGGTGGGGCACCTGGTGGGCTGGGCCAGCAGTGCCAGGCCGGATGGACTGCACAGAAGCTGGGCCGCAGGTGAGGTTAGGTAAGTTTCTGTCTCTGTTTTATTTTCTTAAGTTTCCTTTTTCTTTTATTCAATTGCCACTGAATTCAAATTCAAAAAAATTTAAAACAGTGCCAAAACTCCCCTAGATATTTTTATGTCACTTAATGGACTTCTCCACATATACATAAAATATCTCTGGGCATTTGTGAGGGAGTGCTAGACTAAGGGGTCCTCGGGCGTCCGGCCTGTTATCCATGGGCTGGACTGATAGGCTGTGAAGACATGAAGGCCGAAGACTGTACTCGTGTCCGGATAGGACTCTCCTTGGCATGGAAGGCAAGGTTGGCGATCAATTATGAAGATTCCTTCCTATGTGACCGACTCTATGTAACCCTAGATCCCCCCGGTGTCTATATAAACCAGAGGGTGTAGTCCAGAAGAGATATACTCATTACCATAGTCATACAGGCTAGACTTCTAGAGTTTAGCCATTACGATCTCGTGGTAGATCAACTCTTGTAATAATCATATTCATCAAGATCAATCGAGCAGGAAGTAGGGTATTACCTCCATAGAGTGGGCACGAACCTGGGTAAACATCGTGTCCCCTGTCTCCTGTTACAATCAACCTTAGACGCATAGTTCGGGACCCCCTACCCGAGATCCGCCGGTTTTGACACCGACATTGGTGCTTTCATTGAGAGTTCCACTGTGCCATCGGCGAAAGGTTCGATGGCCCCTTCGATCATCGATAGTGACGCTGTCCAAGGAGAAACCTTCCTCCCCGGACAGATCTTCGTATTTGGCGGCTTCGTACTGCGGGCCAACTCGCTTGGCTATCTAGAGCAGATCGATAGCTACGCCCCTGGCCACCAGGCCAGATTTGGAAGCTTGAACTACGTTGCGGATATCCGTGGAGACTTGATCTTCGACAGATTTGAGACCGCGGCGATCGCTCCCCCTCGCTCTGATGAACGTGACTTAAATCTGTCATCAGACCACATTCAGGAGATGGTTCCTGCAACTGCTACAGCCTTAGATCCGAAGCAAATCGCACCATTCGAGGCCACGGAGTCCGCGGTGTTGGAGCCGCACACCGACTCAACACTTTGCAATATCTGCGTTAACGGAATTCATGACTCGTTTCTGGCTATAGGTTCCGAACCCCGTACGCCTACGGACACCGAGCTTGACCGGTTATCGATTTTCGAATTCAGCGCCGCAGACATCTTCCAACACTCGCCCTTAGGCGATGTGCTAAACTCATTAAAGAACCTTTCCTTGGCGGAGGACTCGCAGCCGAACTATGTCCGGTTCGAGCCAGGGGCTGATGATGGAGAATTTTGCTTCCCACCCGCCACCCACTTCATAGCCACTATCGAGGACTTAACCGACATGCTTGATTATGGCTCCGAAGACATCGACGATATGGACGATGATGCCGACAAGGAGCAAGGCCAAGACCCGCCATTCACTAGACATTGGACGGCCACCTCTTCGTATGATGTGTACATGGTTAATACACCTAAAAAAGCTAGCGACGATGACAAAGAAGATCCAGTTGAGAATAAACCTCCTGAGACACAGTCCAAGCGCCGGTGGCCTAAACGCCGGTCTAAGTCATGTCGCTCAGACAGCAACACTGGCACCGGGGAAAATAGTACTCCGGACGACGCCGAAAACAATGAAGACCCTGTTGGAGCAACATCCGAACAGGAGGAACAAGAAAACGGGCAAGTTAACCCTAATAAACAGGCCATGCCCAACGACTCGGGTGACGATAGTTATCGTTCACTCTGTGAGGATGAGGAGAGCCTCGGCAATGAGGACTTCATCATGCCTGAGGCACCCCTCGAGCAGGAGCGCTTCAAGCGCCAGCTAATAGCTACTACAAGAAGCCTGAAGAAGAAGTAGCAGCAGCTTCAAGCTGATCAAGACCTACTCATGGACAGATGGACTGATGTCCTAGCAGCCAAAGAATACGGCCTCAAGCGTCCGGCCAAGAGTTACCCGAAGTGCAGATTGCTACCTCAGTTCGATAAGGAGGCGCCGGAGCCCATACCTCCCTCGCGCAATGCGGAACGACCACCACGTGGTCGGGACAGTGCGGCGGAGCGACCACCCCGCGGTCGGGATAAAATGGCAACTCAGGCCGAACAGCTGCCCGCCCCACCGCCTCGTAAAAATAGAGACAAAACAGCTCGGAACTATACATACGACCTTCGGCAGGACCTGGACAGTAGAGCAGGACACACCAGATCAATCTACGGATCGCGAGGACGCTTTTCGACTAGTGATAACGGCTACCTATTCGGACATGACAAACCTAGTCACGCCCAGGCCGATAACCACAGGCGGACTTCATCAGAGGTGCGCCGCGATGCGGCCCGATATAGAGGCACCGCACACCCTCTTTGCTTCACAGATGAAGTAATGGATCATGAATTCCCCAAGGGGTTCAAGCCCGTCAATATTGAATCATACGAGGGAACAACCGATCCCGCAGTATGGATCGAGGATTTTATTCTCCACATCCATATTGCCCGTGGAGACGACCTCCACGCCATCAAATACCTCCCACTAAAGCTCAAAGGGCCAGCTAGACACTGGTTAAACAACATGCCTGAAAATTTCATCGGCAGCTGGGAGGACTTGGAAGAAGCTTTTCTTGACAACTTCCAAGGTACTTATGTCCGGCCACCAGACGCCGATGACCTATGTCTCATAGTCCAACAGCCTGGAGAAGCAGCCAGAAAATTCTGGACTAGGTTCCTAACCAAGAAGAACCAAATAATTGACTGTCCGATGCCGAAGCCCTAGCGTCCTTTAAACATAGCATCCGTGACGAATGGCTCGCCCGTCATCTCGGCCAAGAACAGCTGAAGTCTATGGCAGCCCTCACGGCACTCATGACCCTCTTTTGCGCGGGTGAGGATAGTTGGCTGGCTCGTAATAAAAACACAGCCAACGAGGCAGGCCCCTCCAAGGCCAAAAATAGCACCAGCAAGCTCCGGCGCAATAGACATAAACGTTGAAGTAATGGCGATAACACCGACGACACTACAGTTCACGCCGGATTCAGTGGCTCCAAGTCCGGCCCGCGAAAGAAACCTTATAAAAGGAACAGCGAGGGACCACTCAGCTTGGACCGCATACTCGATCGTCCGTGCTGGATACATGGCACCCCAGACAAACAAGCCAATCATGACAACAGAGATTGCCGGGTTTTCAAGCAAGCCAGCAAGCCAAATGCCGAGAGCAAGGAAATGGGATCGCACGGCGAGGACGATGACGAAGAACCCCGGCAGCTGAACACTGGGGGGCAGAAGAAATTTCCCCCTCAAGTCAAAACGGTGAACATGATATATGCTACACACATCCCCAAAAGGGAGCGCAAGCACGCACTTAGGGACGTCTATGCGGTAGATCCAGCCGCCCCAAAATTCAATCCATGGTCGTCATTTCCGATCACCTTTGATCGTCGAGATCATCCAACTAGTATCAGTCATGGCGACTCGGCCGCACTGGTCCTTGACCCAATCATCGACGGATTTCACCTAACACGAGTCCTAATGGACGGTGGTAGCAGCCTCAACCTGCTCTATCAGGATACGATGCGCAAAATGGGCATTAATCCCTCACGAATCAAGCCCACAAAGACTACCTTTAAAGGAGTCATACCAGGCGTAGAGGCCCATTGTACGGGCTCAATCACGCTGGAGGTGGTCTTCGGTTCCCCGGAAAACTTCCGAAGCGAAGAGCTAATCTTTGATATCGTCCCCGTCCGCAGCGGCTACCACGCACTACTCAGACAAACCGTGTTTGCTAGATTCAACGCGGTGCCACACTATGCTTATCTCAAGCTCAAGATGCCCGGTCCACGCGGCGTCATAACAGTCAATGGAAACAAGGAACGCTCCCTCCATACTGAGGAGCAGACAGCCACCCTAGCAGCAGAGGTACAGAGCGGCCTTCTCAAGCAGAACTATAATCCGGCTGCCAAGCCCCTAGACATCGTTAAGAGGGGCCGGACTACACTACAACAGGACAGCTCGGCTTTTCAAGAGCTCGATTAGAAATTCGGCCTCCGTCCCAGCCCCGATGAGGGAGTGGCATTCGTCCCGCGCGTACATAACTACGCGCCCAAAATCCCATGGATATGGACGGAGGCATAGCTAGCTCGCGATCCACAGTGTTGCTCGACCGACCCTAGGATTCGTGTACCTTCATTTTTTCCTTTTTCATTTCAGGCTCTTTCTCTCTTTTCGAGGTTTCTTCTGAAAACCCGTTTGTCGGACACACTGTCGGATGTGGGGTTCCGGCAAACCCTTAAGGTTCGAACACTGGGGTGCGTGCGAAGTCTTTCCCTCCTACCAATCTACGCCCTAGCTCGCTAAGATCTCGCGGACGAACTCAACGAACTCGCAACACAAAAAGGCACGAGGTTTATACTGGTTCGGGCCACCGTTGTGGTGTAATACCCTACTCCAGTGTGGTGGTGGTGGATTGCCTCTCGGGCTGATGATGAACGGTACAAAGGAAGAATAGATTCCTGAGGTTGAGGTGCTCTTGTGCTTGTCAAACTTGTGCGGGTGAGGATTCCATCATGCCTCCTACTGTGGTGGCTAGACCTATTTATAGGGGCCCTGGTCCCCTTCCCAAATATCGAGCGGGAAGGGAGCCAACAACGGCTGGCAAATTTGAAGGGGGACAGCAAGTACAAGCTATCCTGACAAGAGCGGTCTTCACCTGCAAAAAGCTTTGGTGGTGACGCCGTCTTGGGCTCCACGATGACCTCCGTCTTGCCATCCTCCTGGTCTTAGTCTCGTTGCACCAATATAGCAACCTTTGCCTGATGCCTCGGTACTCTTCGCCTGCGCTGGCCTCCTTAGTACCAAAGAGGAAATAAGGACGCTGCGCGCGCTGGCGCCCGCCTGGTGCCATTCGTCATGGCTCACGTCACGAGAGCCTCGTGAGGTTTTCCCCGCCTTGATATCTCCGCTCCTCGTTAGCCTACCTGGCTAGGCTACTCCAGAGGAGGTCTTGCGTCGTCCGCCTCGTGAGGGTCTTGGATGCCTTGTTGATGAAGATGGGCCATACGGCCTGCTGCTTAGCCACGCGGTGGGCCGCAGGCAGGCAAGTCTGGGGACCCCCGTTCCCAGAACGCTGACACACACCAAGGAGGCAAGGAGCTTTGGCGTACAAGGGAATCCCCAGGTGGCCTCTACTAACAATTGCTATACCTGTTTTACATACCCACACGCAGCTTGCACTTGGGCTTGGCATGTTAAATAGCCTTTCTTGCTTATCGTATTACATGTACAAGTATGCCTTGACGTATTAATCACATTACAAAAATAAAGGGTAGCATCAGCTTATTACTTAGTTTTCCCCTTTTTCCTTTGTATTTATTACTCATTGCACACGTCCACTCTGGTACATATTACTGTGCCAGGGGCTTCATCACGCCCCGCATTACGGCAACAAAAGTCCGAACACTTTTACAGTACAGTTCGGCACCCCGAACTTATAGCATTATATGCATCGGCGCCGAATCATGTCTTTGGTCAATAGTTGGGTTGCCGGCTCGTGTGCTTGCTACCTTACGTTCCGCTATATCGGCTTGGGTAGTGAAGGGAGAACTACTGCGATTGTGTCCCAGTTCTTCCGCACGAGCACCTCAGTAGAGAAAGCCGAAAACTGACTGTCATGATGCGGCGAGAGCTGGTCAGCTATTCGAGAGGTCTCAAATACCTAGATATTTTTTCCGCTTTATACGAGGAATTGGTATTTCTCCGATTAGGCATGTATAGCGCCCCTAGTTCGGCCTTCCGAACACTAGGGGCTTCGCCAAAATTTTCATTGTCAAACTCCTATGGCTAAGTGAGGGTGATAAAGGTAATATAGTCTGATTGCCTTGTTCGTTGCGCTAAACACCTCCTTTAAGGACCAGAATGTGGAGTAAAGAGTGTTTAGATTTATCCCAAACACCCCCGTACTACCTACGTGGGGGCAAAAGCCGACGACTGGTCAAACCCTCAGATTTTAATAAACAGCCGCACAGGAAGTAAAATTTCATTACAAGCATCATATTACATACCGATCTTGTTTCATATTACAGGACAACCCGAATGTTTTCATGCGAATATCACGTCCTTCGCACATTGCTCCGCCACAAGGCGGGATCCCTCCAGGACTCCGTCAAAATACAGCTTGGGTCGACGATGCTTCTTGCCCTCAAGTGGCCCCTCGGTCATCAACTTCTTGGCATCCATCTTCGCCTAGTGCATCTTGACGCGTGCGAATGCCATCCGTGCACCTTCAATGCAGACTGATCACTTCACGGCTTCGAGCCGTGGGCAGGCACTCACAAGCCGCTTCACAAGTCCGAAGTAGCTACTGGGTATGGGCTCGGCAGGCCACAGCCGAACTATTAGGTCCTTCATGGCTAGCTCGGCCGACCGGTGCAGCTCGACGAGCTGTTTCAGCTGGTCGCTAAAGGGCACCAGATGTTCTGGTCCAAGATAATGAGACCAGAATAGCTTCTCCGTAGACATCCCCTCTTCGCCTCGATAAAACTAGGCAGCATCTGATATGTTGCACGGCAGATTCGTAAACGCCCCTGGAAAACCCAAATTCGGGTAAGTACAAGGAATGTTTCCTCCGCATACTTGCTTTGCATAGCAAAAGACTTACCCGCCGCAATCTTCTTGGCCGCCTGAATCTCCTGGAGGGTGCTCTGGGCTTCGGCTCGGACATCCTGCGCGCTCTGGTGGGCCTTCGCAAGTTCGGACTCTTGCGTCCTAAAATCGCGCTCCAAGGACTCGAGCTTCTCGACAGCGTCCTGGAGCTCTTGCTGGGCCTTGTTAACCAGGGCCTCGTGCTTCTCACGCGCGGCGCGTTCCTTGGCCGCTTTGTCCTCGGCCTCGGCTAACGCCTTCTTGAGGGTCGCCACCTCGGTCGTGGCCCCTAATAAAGTTCATGACACTTTAGTCCGCACGGACCATTCATCCTTATTAAATGTACACACAGGTTACTGCATACCTTGGCTATCCTCCAGCTGCTTCTTCACAAGGCCGAGCTGTTCCTCGGCCCACTCCAATTTCTGCTTCAGTCCGGAGACCTCCGCAGTATAAGCGGTAGCAGCCCGCAGTGAGGCCTGCTTATTCACATAGACACCTTATGTTAGACTCCTGCAAAAATTATTTTTGATCCTTTGTTCGACTTTTTCTTTCCGAACACTGAACAGAGCATCAGGGGCTACTGTCTACACTGTGATATTCTTCCTACAATTACATTACTCACCACAAAGCCTGTTAGAAGGATAGCGCAGGCTTCAGTCAGTCCGCTTTTGGCGAACTGAACCTTTTCGATCACCGTACCCATAAGGGTACGGTGTTCATCCACAACGGAAGCGCCTCGCAGCGTTTCTAGCACATTATCCAGTGCCTCTGGTTGGACAGAGGTCACCGGCGGAACAGGCACACCTCCTCCTTTCGGGGAAGGCCGTTCGCTGGACTCCAAAGCCATGAAGGTCTCCGGAATGGTATCCGGCTGAGGGCCGAATGGAACCCGGCACCCATCACCAGTCCTCATGGGGGCTTTTCCCTCCATGTGTCTGGCGGCCGAGGAGTCATCCTGGGGTGCCACCCTGACGATCTCCGGAACCTCCCCCCGGTCTGGGAAGGTCCTCTGAGACACCACCCCGTCATCACCCTTGGGCGAGACAGAATGAGCAGGCGGCGGAGACATGCTAGCCATCTCCTTAGTGTCTAGCAAACCCTCTGTCGAGGATCGCGGGGAGCCGTCGCGGGCCGGAATGGAATAACACAATTTACACATGTCAATATTAAAAACCGGAAAGACCCGAGCATTTGGGCGTGCATAAGGATTTTGGTACTTACGATGCGGTCTGAGGCTTGTTCCGGGGAGGTCGCTCTGGACAATTATCGACATCCCACGCGGAGTTATCCGCGCGGGAGCCCCTCCCCCTCTAGGGCGTCTTCGCCTCCAGATTCATGGAGGCCGCTCTCTTCTTCCTCCCCACCTCAGGTGGGGAGTCGTCTTCTTCTTCCTCCTCCTCGTCATCGTCTTCGGCGGACGAAGAGTGAGTCTCGTCTTCGGACATCACTTCCGAAGCGCCTTTTCGGCGAGGGCCCCTCCGGGCCCCTTTCGCCGCTTTCTTGGCCGTCTTCTCCGGCACCTCATAAGGTGTTGGAAACAGCATTTTCTTCAGTAATGGGAATTCTTGGTCTTCGGGCAGCGGAGCCGGACAGTTAATCCCCCCTGCTACCTCGATCCAGGCCTGAAAACATGGATAGGAAGGCTTAGGCTTTTTCCTCAAAATATGCTAGTAAAGGGTATACCTTGAAAACATGAAAGAACTTACCAAATTAACCTAGCGTTTTAAGCTGAGCCCGCGATCCTCGGTCGTGGGCGGTGGCGTCTCGCCGTCCTTGAAGAGCACTTTCCAGATGTCTTCGTGCGTCATGCCGAAGAGCTCTAGTAGCGTCTGGTGATTGGCCGGATCGTATTCCCACAAATAGCAAGTCCGGCATTGGCACGGAAGGACCTGACGAATGAGCATGACCTAGATCACGTTGACAAGCTTGATTTTCCCGTCTATCATGTTCTGGACGCACGTCTGGAGCCCAGTCAGCTCGTTCGAGGGACACCAGGTTAGGCCCCTCTCTTGCCAGGAGGTGAGCCGCATCAGGATTCCGGATCGGAATTCGGGGGCCGCTGCCCAGTCAATATCGCGCGGCTCGGTGATGTAGAACCACCCCAACTGCCACCCCTTCACCGTCTCCGCGAAGGATCCTCCGGGCCAGGTAACATTGGGCATCTTGCCCACCATGGCGCCTCCGCACTTCGCTTGTTGTCCGCTCACCACCTTCGGCTTCACATTGAAGGTCTTCAGCCATAGGCCGAAATGAGGTGGGATGCAGAGAAAGGCTTTGCACACGACACTGAAAGCCGTGATGTTGAGAATCAAGTTGGGGGCTAGGTCATGGAAGTCTAGCCCGTAGTAAAACATCAGTTCGCGGACGAACGGGTGGATAGGGAATCTCAGACCGCGGATAAAATGTGCAAGAAACACAACCCTCTCATGGGGCTCTGGAGTGGGGACGATCCGTCCTTTGACCGGGAGTCAGTGAGCAATCTCCTTGGCCAGGTATCCGGCCTCCCGGAGCTCCTTGATGTCCTTCTTCTTAACAGAAGAGGCCATCCACTTGCCTCTAGGTCCGGATCCGGACATGTTTGGAGTGCTTTCTCGGACGAGGAAAAGCTAAAGCTTGGGCGCTGGAGCTCAAGGATGGAAGGGCTGAGGGAGAGAAAGGGTGTGGGTGAAAAAGGGAATCCTTATTCCCTTATAAAGACCGCGAATATCAAGCGCCTCCCCACTCGCCCTAAAAGCTCGCCTATTCCCAAGGCCTGTGTAAACGGCACGGTTGGGTTACCCATACCCGCATTGATGAGAATCCCATAATAAGGGGACACGATCTCTGCTTTGACAAGATGTGCCAATAGCAACCGCGTCTCCAAACGTGGAACAGCGGACACAAAACGGTTCGGAATTATGACCGGTCAGACGTGATGTCATGCTACAAAAATTTGTCAGCAAATTGGACTCGTGTAAAATTATATTCTCTCTGCGGTTGTGTATGGTGTGTGTGACAGGTCCGGATACTATCATCGCGTCCGAAGACTATCTTGGAGTTAGAAAAGAAGGGAACCCGCCTTGTAATGCTGAAGAGAATCTGCGCGTCAGACTCCTCGTCATTGAAGCCAGGTCCAGGGGCTACTAAGGGAGTCCTGGACTAAGGGGTCCTCGTGCGTCTGGCCTGTTATCCATGGGCCGGACTGATGGGCTGTGAAGACATGAAGGCCGAAGACTGTAACCGTGTCCGGATAGGACTCTCCTTGGCGTGGAAGGCAAGCTTGACGATCAATTATGAAGATACCTTCCTACGTGACCGACTCTATGTAACCCTAGATCCCCCCCGGTGTCTATATAAACCGGAGGGTGTAGTCCGGAAGAGATATACTCATTACCATAGTCATACATGCTAGACTTCTAGAGTTTAGCCATTACGATCTCGTGGTAGATCAACCCTTGTAATACTCATATTCATCAAGATCAATCGAACAGGAAGTAGGGTATTACCTCCATAGAGAGGGCCCGAGCCTGGGTAAACATCGTGTCCCCTGTCTCCTGTTACCATCGACCTTAGACGCACAGTTCGGGACCCCCTACCCGAGAACCGCCGGTTTTGACACCGACAATTTGAAAATATATTCATTATATATTATGAATATAACTCCAAATTCAAATAGAATATTGATTTATAATCAGAGCCCAAATAATTCCTTGAAAATGGTTCCAAAATGTTGGTTTGATGTATAACTCTTGCCAAAATTCTCAAAACTATGTTTAGGGAACTTTGGATTCACTGGATGAAAATTTTAAGGGTTCTTGCCCTTCTTTAAATTTTTGAGGCTTCCAAATATTCCTCAATTCAAGTTTATTGAAATTAACATGATGCATGGATGCTTATGCAGTGAAAGATTCCTTCGCTACTGCTGCTAACTGAAGCCGATCAAACCTGGTGCCTCCTTCCCTTGATGAACGGTGAGCGTTGTTGGGGAGGGGGGTTGGATGAACAGGACCCCGTGGTAGTAGAGACCGTTGCCGCTGGATGAACAGGACCCCGATCGAGCCGGTTGGGGTAGATGAACAGGACCCTGTGCTGGGCTGGATGAACACGACCCCGTGGAGGGTGGTTGAACAGTAGCCGGTGGAGGGCTGGATGAACGGTACCCCGTCGAGGGGTGGTTGAATAGGACCCTGTGGAGAGGGCTGGTTGAACAGTAGCCGGTGGAGGAGCGGTGGAGGCTGGATGAACAGGAGCCCGTGGATGAACAGTCGCGGGTGGAGGCTGGAGGAGGTCGACGGTGGAGATGAACAGTAGCCTGTGGAATCCCGTTTTGCGGTAGGCCACACCCCTCTCGATGAATAGGACCCCCATTTCGACCGTAGGGCTCCAACACAAGTCCGTTTCCTCCGTTTTGCGGTACACCACACCCCTCCCGATCAACAGGACCCCGTTTCGACCGTAGGAGGTCAGAGAGAAGTCTGTTTCCTCCGTTTTGTTGTACGCTAGACCCTCCCGATTAGCAGGGTCCTGTTTCGACCGTGGCCGGTCGATCACAAGGTCGTTTCCTCCATTCTCCGATACGCCAGGCCTCGTTTGGATTGGCTGTTCCGTCCAAGACGGTTGGCTCCCGATGAACCCGACGCATTCCGTTCTGACACAGCCGGTTGGCTGTCGATGAACACGACGATGCAGTTTCTCCATTCCGACCCAGCCATGTACACAAGCCCTGGCCATACGTATGCACGAGTAGGCATTCGATACCCCGCCCGTATGTACGTACGTGGCTGTATTTACTTTTTTGCACCCTGGCTGTACGTACGTGTACACGGTTTTGACTGGACTGCCTGAACTGCTACCGCTCCTTACTCGGCCACGGTTAATCGTGGCAGACAGACCGAACGACCAGTATGTACATAGACAACACTACGTACGCTTTGATCGGGTGGGTCCCAGCTGTACGGAATATAAGGACGCACTTCCTTGCATGCGAAGATGTAGCTGGTGGGTCCCAGCAGTCAGGGGGGAAAAGTTCTTTCGTGAAATACGGTGGCCCATTCCGTGTCCCTGTTGTCAGGTGGGAAATCATTATTTTGCGCGTAATAAGGAGGCATTTCCTTGTGTGCGGCCGTGGACCTAGCTGTCAGCCTCTCCACGTACAGTCCATTTCCGATGGATGTCATTCGTTGACCACGTTGACGATGCCGCACCGAGAGCACCAGGGCGGTGGATGATGGCGAGGCCTAGGAAGGGGGTGATGCGGAGCCGGGGAAGACGCGGCAGTGGATGCCCATGCGAAGAGGAGTACGAGGGTTCACTGGTTCGGCTGCGGTGTGAGGCTGCCGTCACCCCAGAATAACAGGGGGTGTGGGTGAGTAGAGGGATGGCCTGGCCAACGGCGGAAGCAGTAGGGGGCGGTGAGGCCTCCGCGGCAGCACAGCCGGCCATGGGAGGCAGGAGCAGGCGGCATGACCGGCGCTGGTTTGGGCGGCTGGAGCAAGAAGACTAGAGGTTGAAGAAGCACTACGGCCGTTGGATGGACATCGTACGGTCATTGGAGCTAGAATCGTTCATATTGACTAAGTTGACAAAGCCCTCCGTCACCATCAACTTAGTAGACCCAGAAGTCAGCCTCCAACTACGGTGGGTCCCAGCTAGCAGGGGGAGTATTCATTTTTGTGCGCAATAACGCAATACCGACACCACCACCAGCAAAGAGAGTGACATTTACTCCGCCATATCCTCTCTAGCGCTCCCCTCTAGCGCTCCCCTCCCTTCCCGGCATCCCGCAGCTTGCCACTCCGGCGGCGGCGTCCACCTCCTCCCGCTGCTCGCCACTCCGGCCGCGGCGGCCACCCACCCTCTCGCCATGGCTGGGAGTCCGCAGTCAGTGACCTCCACCTTCCGCAGGGCTGGGGAGCGGCCTGTCGTTACGAGGATCGGCCTCTCCACTGCTTTGGAGTCCGGGGACGTGGGAGGTCCTGTGCTGTCGGCTGCTGATGGTGGGGGGACTGAGGGTGTTTCGCGGCGACGGGATGTGCCATGGGTGCAGCCCCCCCCATCAAAGAAGACCCTCTGGCGGCACCGCGTCGGCCTGGATGCAGAGCATGTTTCGCATCTTCGCGCTCCGCAGCCTCGTCCCTCCCCTCCGCCGCGTAGGGAGATCTCACCGGAGATGGAGAACAAGTGCTTTAGGTGTCTGTGGGAGGCCACTTTCGCAAGGACTGCACCAACGACATTGCCTGCTTCAGGTGCGGGTTTCCAGGACATGGTTCCCGTGATAGCTAACGCCCCCGGAGCCCGTCCGCTGTCGAAGATCTGCGGCGTGAGGCGGCTGCCAAGGTGGCTCGGCGTGAAGCGGATTGACGTGCGGCCGGCCCTTCCTCCCGCCCCCAGGCTGCTAGGCTGCTTCCACCCCTGCCGCCCCCGCCAGCGCCACACTCTGCTCCATCCTCGGCGTGGCCGGCTCTGTTCGTTCCTCGCCTTGAGGTGCGCACAGATCCTGCCCTGGTGTCTTTCGAGCCGGCGGAGATTTGTGTGGTTCGACTCTCGCAATCCATGGAGGATTTGGAGCGGAGGCTGCAGTTCGCCATGGTGGCGTATGCTGGTGGCGCAAGGCGCGACCTTTCGCCTGAGTTTGTCCTGGAGGCGCTGCAGGCGCTGTCGATGTTGACCAGGAGTGGGTTTCAGTGATCAGGTACCAGCCGGAGGATTTTCTTGTCGTCTTTGCTCGCGCGGAACACCGAAGCAGAGTGAGTGCCCTGCCCTTCCTGGAGCACCGTGGAGTCTATCTGTATTTCCGGCCATGGAATCGTCAGGCACAAGCTGTGCACACGATGATGGGTTTCAGGGTTCGTCTTGAGTTGGAGGGCATCCCCCCTCATGCTTGGGACAAGGAGGTGGCGGAGCAATTGGTGGGCACGGCGTGCTTGGTGGATGAGGTCGCACCGGAGACGAGATCCCGGGCTGATCTTTCCTCGTTCAAGCTCACTCCATGGACTGCTGATCCGGAAGCAATTCCGTCACTTTGCTAGCTGGCCGTGCCGGAGCCGGGTCAGGTGTCGCCTTTGATGGAGCCGACCATGCTGCAATACAAGGTGCTGATACATTTGGATGCGGTGACTGACTTCCCCGGCGTGGTGGAGCCACCATGGCGTTCGGGTGGCTCGTCCAGCAGCGGTCGGAGCGGCCTGCCGGACTCCGGCAACAGCGTGGGTGGGGCTGGTCCGGTGACGACGCGTCGGCAGTGGCAGCGTGGAGTTCAGGATGTGCGAGGCGGTCAGGTCGCAGGGGCTGGATCTGGTGCGGGCACTCGCCGGAGCTTGGGAGATGGTGGCGACGTGCAGGCTGGCTCGTCGCTGGTTGCGCCAGACTGGAGGCTGCCTCCCAGGGACCCGGTGACGGAGCTGGTTGGAGTCCGTCCAAGGGTGACGATATTGGATAGGATATCTGTCAGGCCTTCTGCTTTTGACCGGCTGTCGGGACCCGGTGTTCCACCTACCACGATTTCAATCCCAGGGGAAGATGGAGACAGCAGATTGATGGAAGCTCCGAGAGATGGACAGCTATTGGTCGGTACCCCCCAGGTGTCTTGGAGAAGGAGGCTACTCAGAATCTGGCCATTGTGGATTGCGAGGATGAGGCAAACATGGTGGGGACAGACACCAATGCTGCACAGCTGGAGGCTTCACCTCATGAGGACCGGCAGGACATGTCGGTAGGCCCTGGGGACCCACTGCAACAGGTGATGGAGAGTGGGGCTCTGATTCGGCATGAGGTGGCCCCGCCGCTAAATGCCAACGAGCAACTGTTAGAAGACTCGCTTCCGGTGCATGGTTCGTGCCACGAGGAGGAAACAATGCCAATCATTGCGATGGACGGAGAGCTGGTGCCGGTCGGGCCAGTTGCTGCCTCGGAGCCAGGTCAGGGGCTTTTGGTGGTGGAGCCTGGCCACACTACCGAGGGGAATCAGGGAGACACGTAGCAGGTAGCACATTTGGCACATCCTCTCAGATCCCGGAGCAAATCCCATTGGAACTGGGGGCGACTGTTGCTGATGGGTTGCATGCATGCATGCCAGACCGGGACGTGGTGGATTTGAGCACGGTGAGGGAAGGAAACAAGGCGACGCTGCAATGGATTGACAGCACATGGTTTTAGAGGGTCCGGTGGTGCAGCTGGACACGGAGATTCAGGCACATGCCTCTGGCTCTAGATCGGGCATGACCCCACAGGAGGAAGTGGCATACACTAGGATAAAGGCATTTTGCTCTAACATCATCAAGCAGCTCGCGCCCCCGCTCATCAAGGAAGTCTAGGCTACTTCCCTTCGGCTGGAGGCCACTCCCTTCACACCGCGACGCACAACTAGAGCTGCTAAACGTGCTGGTGCTACTGGTCCTTCTAAGGTGATGCCGACAGAGAATGTGTTGCTTCGCGTGCTGGGGCTTGCGCCGGATGATTTGGAACCTGACGAGTCCGTGGTGGAGGAACTCAAGGAGCTGTTTGATTCACCACTCCGAGAGCAGCATGTGAGAGTGATCGCAGCCATCTTTGGCAAGTCCCTTCCCCCTATGGAAGAGTTGTGCACTAACAGTGCGGTGGTAGTGGCTGTGTAGTGGTGGGCAGCACAGCGTTGGAGTTCTTCTGCATGTCCCATGAATTTAAACCCATCGATCATATGCTGGAATGTGAGAGGGCTGAACAATCCGGTGAAAAGAAAGGCGGTGCGAGAGTTTGTTTCATCTATCAAATGTAATATGGTGTGTCTTCAAGAGACCAAATTAGATGTTGTAGATCAGTACTTAATGATGCAATGTATCGGGCCATCATTTGATGGCTTTGCTTATCTCTCGGCGATCGACACTCGTGGAGGGGTTCTTTTGGCTTGGGATACTACGGTGCTTTGGGTTGACAACATTAGCTTGGACACCCACAGTCTCACTGGTCTGGTGCATAACAAGGATGGTTTTGAGTGGTGGATCATGGTAGTTTATGGGCCCCAAGGGGAGGAGCTCAAGATGGAGTTTTTAGATGAATTGCGAACCCGGCGCACAGGATGTCCTGGACCCTAGATGCTGTTGGGCGACTTCAACATGATCTTGAGGGCTTCGAAAAAGAATAATGCTACCATAAACCGCAGAATCATGCAAGCGTTTCGGTGATTTGTGGATGATATGGAGTTGAAGGAGGTTTACATGCATGGAAGACACTACACTTAGTCTAATGAAAGAGATAGCCCTACACTTACTAAGATCGACCGAATCCTGGTTTCTGTGGATTGGAACATGGCTAATCCAGACTGTTTCTTACAGGAGCTGAGCTCCAATATTTCTGATCATGCGCCCCTTCACCTTAGCACAAATGCTTTGAGTAATCCTAAGAGAAGATTTCGCTTCAAACTCTATTGGGCCAAGCTCGACGGTTTTGAGGAAGCGGTGAGAGAGGCTTGGGTATGCAATCCAGCTATTGTGGACCCGTTTAAAAGGCTTGATGCTCTCTTCAGAAACACGGCCACTGCCTTACAAGCTTGGGGGCAGAAGAAGACTCGCAATATAAAACTAAAACTTGCGGTCGCGACTGGGTTATCTTAAGATTGGATCAGGCACAGGAGTAGTGGCAGTTGTCGATGGAGGAACTTTGGCTGCGGAGGGCACTCAAAATGACTGTGCTTGGTCTTGCTTCGCTGGAAAGGACCATAGCAAGGCAAAGATCGAGAATCAGGTGGATTGGAGCTGGGGATGCTAACACAAGATTATTCCAGGCGGTTGCTAATGGAAGGCGCATGAAAAACTATATTGCGCATGTTAAGACAGGGGATGAGATCATCACGGATCAGGAACAAAAGGAGCATGTTTTTGCTGAGGCTTTCAAGAATCTCTTGGGCAAACACCAGGCAAGAGGCTATACTTTGGACATGGATTACCTGGGGGTGGAAGCAGTAGATTTACACGAGTTAGATGACATTTTCACAGAGGAAGAGATATGGAAGGTTATCAAGGAACTTCCTGCGGATCGCGCGCCTGGACCAGACGGTTTCATTGGGATATTCTACCAGAAAGCTTGGCCGATCATAAAGCATGACATTATGGCTGGGATCATGAAGTTATACATAGGAGATGGACGTTGATTTTCCAAGTTGAATAAGGCGCTAATCACTCTAATTCCCAAGAGACCGGATGCGGAGGTAGTTGGTGACTACCGGCCACCCAGTCTCACGCATAGCTTTGCAAAGCTCTTTGCCAAAGCCTTGGCTTTCCGTGTGAGGGAGTCCTGGATTAGGGGGTCCTCGGACAGCCGGACTATATACCTTGGCCGGACTGTTTGACTATGAAGATACAAGATTGAAGACTTCGTCCCGTGTCCTGGTGGGACTCTCCTTTGCGTGGAAGGCAAGCTTAGCAATTCGGATATGTAGATCTCCTCCCTTGTAACCGACTCTGTGTAATCCTAGCCCCCTCCGGTGTCTATATAAACTGGAGGGTTTAGTCCGTAGGACAACAACAATCATAATCATAAGCTAGCTTCTAGGGTTTAGCCTCTACGATCTCGTGGTAGATCAACTCTTGTAATACTCATATCATCAAGATCAATCAAGCATGAACTAGGGTATTACCTCCATCGAGAGGGCCCGAACCTGGGTAAACATTGTGTCCCCCGCCTCCTGTTACCATCCGCCTTAGACGCACAGTTAGGGACCCCCTACCCAAGATCCGCCGGTTTTGACACCGACATTGGTGCTTTCATTGAGAGTTCCACTGTGCCGTCACGATAAAGGCTTGATGGCTCCTTCAATCATCGGCAACGAGGCGATCCAGGGTGAGGTTTTTCTCCCCGGATAGATCTTCATATTCGGCGGCTTCGTACTGCGCGCCAACTCGCTTGGCCATATGGACCAGATCGAGAGCTACGCCCCTGGCCGTCAGGTCAGGTTTGGAAGCTTAAACTATACTGCCGACGTCCGCGGAGACTTGATCTTCGACGGATTCGAGCCCATGTCAGGTGCGCCGCACAGTCACGACGAGCATGAATTAGCTCTGCCGTTGACGGTGTTCGGGAGATCACACTTGTGGCTACTCCGGCCCTCAATCCGGAGCAGATCGTGCCGTCTGAGGACAGGTGGATAGACACCGCCACGAAGGCCGCACACTCAGCGGCGATAGAGCCGAATACTGACTTCACCTCCTATGAGACCTGTGCCGCCGGACCCTTGGATGCGTCCCCTGCCACGGGCTCCGAACCGCCTGTGTCATTGCCTATCGAATCTGATTGTGCACCGATCATGGAGTTTACCTCCGCGGATATCTTTTAGCACTCGCCTTTGGGCGACATGCAAAATTCATTGAGCTCTCTCTCATTGTCAGGAGACCCTTGGCCGAACTATGTCCGGCTTGAGTGGGAAGCAGACGACGAAGAAATTCATTCCCCACCCACCACCCACTTAATAGCCACTGTCGACGACTTAACCGACATGCTCGATTTCGACTCCGAAGACATCGACGGTATGGACGACGATGCAGGAGAAGAACAGGAACCACCGCCCACAGGGCGCTGGACTGCCACCTCATCATATGACATATACATGGTGGACACCCCCAAAGAAAGCGATGGCAATAAGGCAACGGAGGAAAATCCCCTGGAGAAGCAATCTAAGCACCGGCGTCATCGGCGCTGCTCTAAGCCCCGCCATAGCAAAAGCAGCAATACCGGCACAAGAGACAATAACGCTGCGGATAGTGCCGAAGACAAAGACAATCCCCTCCAGCCAGACTTCGAGCGAGAAGATGGGCAAGCTAGCCCTAAGGAACAGGTGACAGACAGAGAATCAGAGGATGACACTTACATGTCCCTCTCCGAAGACGAGGTGAGCCTCGGCGACGAAGAATTTGTCGTGCCTGAGGATCCCATCGAGCAGGAGCGCTTTAAGCGCCGGCTTATAGCCACAGCAAAAAGCCTAAAGAAAAAGCAGCATCAGCTTCAAGCTGATCTAGATCTGCTAGCGGATAGATGGACCGAGGTCCTGGCAGCCGAGGAGTACGAACTCGAACGCCCAACCAAAAGTTACCCAAAGTGCAGGTTGCTACCCCAACTCGAAGAGGAAGCATTAAATCCTACACTACCAGCATATGATGCGGCTGACCGGCCACCTCATCGCCGAGACAAAGCGGTATATCAGCTCGAAGTCCAGCCCGCACCCTGTTGCCAGTCAAACAAAAACACCAAGGCCCGGGGCAACACGCAGGACCCGTGAGACGTATTGGAGAACAAAGCAGGACATAAAAGATCGATCTACGGATCATGGGGGCGCACCCCAACGCGTGACGACGACCGTCACGTCGGATATACTAAAAGCAAATCTGGCCGGGCCGAATACAGCAGACAAGACTCGTATGAACTGCGTCGTGATATAGCCCGGCACAGAGGCGCCGCACACCCCCTATGCTTCACTGATGAAGTAATGGATCATGAATTCCCAGAAGGGTTTAAACCCGTGAACATTGAATCATATGATGGCACTACAGACCCCGCGGTATGGATAGAGGATTTCTCCCTCCACATTCACATGGCCCGCGGGGATGATCTACACGCCATCAAGTATCTCCCGCTGAAACTCAAAGGGACGGCTCGGCATTGGCCGAATAGCTCGCCGGCAAACTCCATCGGAAGTTGGGAGAACCTGGCAGACGCATTCCTGGACAACTTCCAGGGCACCTATGTGCGACCACCGGATGCTGATGATTTAAGTCACATGACACAACAGCCCGGAGAGTCAGCCAGGAAATTCTGGACTCGGTTCCTAACTAAAAAGAACCAAATTGTCGACTGTCCGGATGCCGAAGCCCTAGCAGACTTTAAACATAACATCCGTGAAGAGTGGCTCACCCGACATTTCGGCCAAGAGAAGCCAAAATCCATGGCAGCCCTCACGACACTCATGACCCGCTTTTGCGCGGGCGAGGATAGCTGGTTGGCCCGTAGCAACAACACAGCAAGCAAACCTGGCACATCAAAGGCCAGAGATAGCAACGGCAGACCCCGGCGCAACAAACACAAGCGCCGCAAAAATGGTGAAAACGCCGAAGATACGGTAGTCAATGCCGGATTTAGGGGCTCTAAGTCCGGTTAGCAGAAAGGGCCATTCAAAAATGATAATTCGGGTTCGGCCAGTCTGGACCGCATACTCGACCGTCCATGCCA
This sequence comes from Triticum aestivum, assembly GCF_018294505.1. Lineage (NCBI taxonomy): Eukaryota > Viridiplantae > Streptophyta > Magnoliopsida > Poales > Poaceae > Triticum > Triticum aestivum. The sequence goes on along the minus strand of NC_057802.1, from coordinate 86,046,937 downwards.
AATTCATGGCACCCCAGGAACACCAGCCAATCATACCAACAGAGAATGCTGGATCTTCAAACAAGCCAGCACTAGTCTTCGACCCAATAATTGACGGGTTCAACCTCACACGAGTCCTTATGGACGGAGGCAGCAGTCTAAACCTGCTTTACCAGGACACAGTGCGCAAGATGGGCATCGATCATTCGGTGATCAAGCCCACTAAAGGCACCTTTAGAGGTATTATACCAGGCGTGGAGGCCAGATGTACAAGCTCCATCGCCCTTGAGGTAGTCTTCGGATCACCAGACAATTACCGTGCCAAAGAGTTAATCTTCGACATCGTCCCCTTTCGCAGTGATTATCAGGCACTGCTCGGATGAACCGCATTCGCTCGATTCAACGCGGTGCCACATTATGCCTACCGTAAGCTCAAGATGCCCGGTCCGCGCGGCGTCATCACGGTTAATGGCAAGGCCGAACATTCCCTCGGTACCAAAGAGTATACCGCTGCTTTAATAGCAGAAGCAACGAGTGGCACCTTTCAATCGAACCTTGAGTCGACGGCCAGGATCCCGGACACCGCCAAAGGACTCCGAACTACTTCATGGCAGGATAGCCCGGCTCGTCCAGAGCTCAATTAAACACTCCGGCGAAGGCCAGGACAGGCCACATACCGCGGCTCAACCGCTCTGCGGCACACAAGCATTTCTTACATTTTCTTTGCAGGTTCAACTTTGCGCAGAGCAGGACTGGCGATATGGAAGCAGCTCGACCGCGCAAGGGAATCCTTAGATATTCCCCGCGATGACCATCCTACTATACTCCGGATCCGCACACAGCTTCTTCCCCCCTGGTCTCAGCAGGTTCCACAGTCATATTTCTTTTTTATCACATTACCTGTACTCATACGCATCGACGTATTATTCAAATACAACATGTGGATTTATATGACGCTTACCTGCTGTTATTTCTTATTGAAATTCTTTTTACCCATAATACGACAATAAAGTCCGAACACCTTCATGGAAGTTCGGCACCCTAAACTTAAATATGCCATGGGCTTCGTTTTACCCATAATAGGGCAATAAAGTCCGAATACCTTCATGGAAGTTCGGCACCCTAAACTTATAGCATTATATGCATCAGCTCCGAATCATGTCTTGGGTCAAATGTTCGGTTTGCCCGGCTCCCATGTTTTGCTGCCTTACGTTCCGCTATATCGGCTAAGGCGGCACAGGGAGAACTACTGCGATTGTGTCCCGGTTCTTCCGGACGAGCACCTCAGTAGAGAAAGCCAAAAACTGACTGTCATGATACGGCGAGAGCTGGTCAGCTGTTCGAGAGGTTGTAAAATCTTTAAGGATTCCTCCCGCATGATGCCATAACCAATGCAGCGTGCGATGGATCGGCTTTTCTTCTGATCAGGTGCTTATAGAGCCCCTCGTGCGCTCTTCCGAACACCAGGGGCTGCGCCTACCTTCCTTTTCTAAAGCTCCTATGGCTAAGTGAGAGTGATAAAGCCCTATAGTCCGATTGCCTGGTTCGTTGTGCTGAACACCTCCTTCGAAGGACCCAAAATTGGGATAAAGAGTGATCAGGTTTGTCCCGAACACCCTCGTACTTCCTACGTGGGGGCAGAAGCCGACGACTGGCCAACTCTCAGGATTAATATATAAAACAGCCACACAGGAGGATAAACTTATATAACAGGCAATAAATAATAGAAATGACCTTGTTCAACATTACAAAGGACAACATGATTGTATTCATGGAAATATAATGTCCTTGGTGCATTGCTCCGCCGCAAGGCAGGATCCTTTCATAACACTTTCATAATATAATTCGGGCTTGCGGTGCTCCTTCCCCTCTGGCGGTCCCTCGGTCATCAGCTTTTCAGCAAACATCTTCCCCCAGTGCACCTTTGCGCGGGCGAAGGCCATTCGCGCACCCTCTATACAGACCGAACACTTGATGACGTCAAGTAGAGGGCAGGCACTCACAAGCCGCTTCACGAGCCTGAAGTAGCTGCCTGGAATCGGCTCGGTGGGCCATAGCCGTAATCAAATCCTTCATGGCTAGTTCGGCCACCCTATGCAGTTCGATCAGCTGTTTCAGTTGATCGGCAAAAGGCACCAGATAATTCGGTGCCAAATACTGCGACCAGAAGACCTTATCCGCAATGTTCCTTTCTCCGGCTCGGTAGAATTGGGCGGCATCCGATATGCTGCGGGGCAATTCCGCAAATACCCCTGGAGAAATCCAAACTCAAAATTAGAAACATGATTTTCTCCTCAAATACTTGCTTTACATGGAAAAGAAGCCTTACCCGCCGCGATCTTCCTCGCCTCTTGGTTCTCCTGCAGGGCGCCTTGGGTTTCCACCCGGGCATCGCGCGCGGCCTGATGAGCCCTGGTGAGTTCAGATTCTTTCTCCGTTAAACTCTGCTCCAAGGTCTCGCATTTCTTCACGGCCTCTTGAAGCTCTTGCTCAGCTACAATAACCCTGGCCTCGTGCTTCTCACGAAGAGCCTGCTCTGCGGCTGCCTTTTTCTCGGCCTCGGCAACAGCCTTCTTCAGAGCCTCGACTTCGGTCATTGCCCCTGGCGGAAATCATGAAACATATTTTATCATACTGGAAATTCGTTCGCACTGAACGCGAACAAGGCTTGCGCATACCTTGTTTATCTTCCAACTGCCTTTTCAACTGGCCAAGTTCTTCTTTGGCCCGCTCCAGACTTTGATTCAGTCCGGAGACCTCCGCAGTATGAGAGGCTGCAGTCGCTACAGACGCCTGCTTATAAAAGAAGAGAGATAGATGTCATCAAGTGAGTCTTCCTGCGAACATAAATTTGATCCTCTGCCCGGTTCTTTCTTTCACCGAACAGTGTATCAGGGGCTACTATCCATACTATGACACTCTTCGAAACCTCATAAAACATACCTCAAAGCCTCTTATAAGGCTGATACAGGCTTCATTCAGTCCACTCTTAGCAGATTGAATCTTCTCAATCACCGCACCCATAAGGGCACGGTGTTCATCAACGATGGAGGCGCTCTTCCGTGCCGCCAACAAAGCATCCGGCACCTCTGGTTGGACAGAGGTTGACGGTGGAACAGGCACACTCCCTCCAGCTGAGGGAGGCCGCCTGCTTGATTCTGGAGCCGTATTGGTCTTCGGAATTGCGTCCGGCTGGGGGCCGAATTCAAGATGGCCCCCGCCGTCGACTCCCATGGGAATCGTCTCCCCCATATCTCCGGCCCCGGAAGTTTGACCTCCAGGCGCCGCCTTCACGATCTCCCCCCCCCTCCTTGGCCTGGGTCCTTCTGGGACGAAACCTCGGTGTTATTCACATATTTTGGGGGTGGGGCCTTCGGGGGCGTCCCGCTCTCCATAGCATCCGAGCTCAGCAAATCCTCTAACGAGGATTGTTCGGTGCGGGACCTCCCCGGACTACAAAAAGTATGGCTCAGGTTAAAATATTATGCTATGATGAGTCTGGACGCATAAACTTGTTCGGATTTTATATGCTCACGAGTTCACCAGGGGCTGGGCCCTGGGATACCACTCCGGGCTGTTGTCGGCGGCGGCAATAAACTCCTTCGGAAGAGGAGTTTTTCCCCTTTTAGGCGACTCGGCCTCCAAGTATATGGAGGCCGTCCTCTTCTTTCTTCCCCCCGCTGGGGATTCGTCTTCCTCCTCCTCGTCGTCCTCTTTGGAGGCAAAACGGGCATTGGAGCCTTCGGATATTGTGTCCGAAGTGCCGCGGCGACAAAGGCCGCCCCGGGTCTTTTTGGCCTCCTTCTTGGCCTTCTTCTTCGGCGCCTTGTAAGGCGCCGGGACCAGCATCTTCGTCAAAAGTGGGCCAGCCGGTTCTTCTGCCAGTGGGGCCGGACAGTGGATCCGCCCCACCTTCTTCATCTAGCCCTAGGAGAGTTGTGGAAAACACATTAAGCATTTCCCTTGGGTTATGCGGATAAAACATATAATGACTTACCGAGCTTGCAGGGCGGGACAGTTGGTACCCACGGTCCTCGGCTGAGTCCAGCCATGATTTGCCGGACTTGAAAAGCACCTTCCCGATGTCTTCGTGCGAGGTGCCAAAGAGCTCTCGCAGGGTCTGGTGCTTGGCCGGATCGAATTCCCATAAATTGCAAGTCAGGTGTTGACAAGGCAGGATCCGGCGAACTAACATAACCTGGACTACATTGAAAAGTTTGATATTCTTCTCTTCCATATCCTTAACACGCGTCTGCAGCATCGAAAGTTCTTCAGACGAAGACTAGTCCAGGCCCTTCTTGGGCCAGGACGTAAGCCGCAGAGGGGCTCCGGATCGGAAGTCGGGAGCAGCGGCCCATTCCATGCCGCGCGGCTCAGTAATGTAAAACCACTGCTGTTGCCACTCTTTGACAGAATCATTAAAAGTACCTGTTGGCCATGTGACGTCGGGCATCTTGCTCACCATAGCGCCCCCGCACTCGGCGTGCTCGCCACTCACTACCTTGGGCTTCACATTAAAGATCTTTAGCCATAAGCCGAAGTGTGGCGAGATGCGGAGAAAGGCCTCACACATGACGATGAATGTCGAGATGTTGAGGAAAGAATTGGGGGATAGATCATGAAAATCGATCCCGTAATAATACATGATGCCATGAACGAGCGGGTGGAGGGGAAACCCTAGCCCGCGGACAAAATGAGGGAGAAATACAACCCTCTCGTGGGGTTCCGGAGTAGGGACGATCTGTCCCGCCATCGGGAGACGGTGGCTGATTTTCTTGGCCAGATACCCGGCCTCCCGAAGCTTTTTGATATCCTTCTCCCGGATGGTTGAGGCCATCCACTTGCCTCCTGCTCCGGATCTGAACATTTTTGGAAGACCTTTGCGGGTGGAGAAGACGAACGCTCGGGCGCTGGAGCTCGAGCGAAGGGGAATGGATGAGGAAGAAGAAAGCGTGGGTGCGGAAGGGAGTCCTTATCCCCTTATAAAGGCAGTAGGGATTCTGCGCCTCCCCACTTTCCTGGTAAACTCGCTTATTCCCACAGCGCCGTGATTGATGGCGCGGTTTGGTTACCCACACACGTATTGATGAGAATCCCGTGATAAGGGGACACGATCTCTGCTTCGACAAGACGTGTCGAGAAAACCGCCTCACAATATGTGCAGTAGCTGGTTGAGGAAAACGGTTTGAATAATGAACGGGCCGTGGCGTGATGTCACGCTATGAAATTTGTCAGCAGATTGGATTTGTGGGATATTGTACTCTCTACGGTGGTATGTGGAATTTGTTTTGCAGAGCCGGACACGATCCTTGTGTTCAAAATCTTCTATGGAGTATTCGGAGGAAGATCCCGCCTTGCAATGCCGAAGACAATATGCGCGCCGGACTCATCGTCATTGAAGCCTGGTTTAGGTGCTACTGAGGGAGTCCTAGATTAGGGGGTCCTCGGACAGCCAGACTATATACCTTGGCCGGACTGTTGGACTATGAAGATACAAGATTGAAGACTTCGTCCCGTGTCCGGATGGGACTCTCCTTGGCGTGGAAGGCAAGCTTGGCAATACGGATACGTAGATCTCCTCCCTTGTAACCGACTCTGTGTAACCCTAGCCCCCTCCGGTGTCTATATAAACCGAAGGGTTTAGTCCGTAGGACAACAACAATCATAATCATAAGCTAGCTTCTAGGGTTTAGCCTCTACGATCTCGTGGTAGATCAACTCTTGTAATACTCATATCATCAAGATCAATCAAGCAGGAAGTAGGGTACTACCTCCATCGAGAGGGCCCGAACCTGGGTAAACATTATGTCCCCCGCCTCCTGTTACCATCCGCCTTAGACGCACAGTTCGGAACTCCCTACCCGAGATCCGCCGGTTTTGACACCGACACCGTGCAAAAAGGAGGATGCCGGATATTGTGGGGGTAAACCAATCGGCGTTCATCTCAGGGCGATGTTTACATGATAATTTTCTGCTCGTAAGATAGATTGCCAGGAAGATCCGCGCCAGAAAGATAGCAGGGGTTTTTCTGAAGTTGGACATAACAAAGGCTTTTGATTCCTTGGCATGGCCGTTCCTCTTTCAGGTGTTGAGACACAAAGGGTTTAGTGAAAGATGGGATGGGTGGATTGCAATCCTGTTGCGAACTACGAGCACCAAGGTGGTTGTCAATGGATGCCCAGGTGAAAGTTTTGCTCATGCCTGCGGCCTGCGTCAAGGAGACCCTGTTTCTCCGCTTCTGTTTGTAATTGCTATGGAGGTCCTCTTGGCTATATTCAGGAAGGGAGCAGAGGAATGGGTCGTCAGCTATTTTAAAGGGTTTTCGGCTACTCAGCGATTGTCGGTTTACGCGGATGATGTGGCTATTTTCATCAAGCCTACGAACCAAGACATCACCTTTGTCAAACATGCTTTGCAATTCTTTGGGACTGCATCTGTACTTGTTGTTAATTACACCAAATCAAAGGCAATCATGATCAGGGGAGCTAAGGAGGACAGGGACAGAGTTGAAACGAACCTGGCATGCGCTATTGGTGAGTTTCCTTGTAAATATCTAGGGATTCCGCTGGCCATAAAACAGCTCACTCGAGCTGACTGGCTACCGATGCTGGATCAAGTTCGACAAATCTTGCCTGCGTGGCAACGAGGCCTGATTCAAAGACCTGGTAGACTCGTACTTGTCAAATTAGTTATGTCGGCAAGGCCAATTCATCAACTGATGCTGTTAAATGCTCCGGATTTTGTCTTTGAGGATATCAATGCATGGATGAGGTCGTTCTTCTGGGCTGGTAAGGATCGAGTTAATGGTGGACAGTGCCTTGTGGCATGGAACATGATATGTCGGCCAACTTGTTATGGAGGTTTGGGAGTGAAAAACATCAAGATGCAAGCCTTGGCACTCAAAGTGAGGTGGGAGTGGCTCAGGCGAACTGACCAAACTCGACCGTGGCAAGGAATCCGATTCCTCATCGATGAGGATGTGCGTTCTGTCTTTAATAGCTTGGTGAAGATTACTGTTGATAATGGTGAAAGCGTGCTTTTCTGGAAGGATAGATGGCTAAATGGTATGTCAGTGGCTGACATCGCTCCTGCTATTCCATCGATGGTGCATAAGCGAACACAGAATCAACGGACGGTATGTCAGGCATTGATTGCCAACAGATGGGAAATGGATATTAGTGGAGACATACCTTTTATGGCCCTCATCCAGCTTATGCACTTGCGGTTGGCGATTTCCGAAATCGAGAGAGATTTACAGGCGCCTGATGAGTTCTCCTAGCCGTGGGATATTTCTGGAAAGTTTGAGTGCATTTGGCGGAGTGGGGCTATTCTGAAATGCAAAAAATTTGCTTGGCTGGCAGTTCAGTACAGATTGTGGACTTCAGATAGGAGGGCTCGGCACGGTCTGCAGGACGAGACTGCTGCGTGCTATACCTGTTTACAGGATGAGGATACGTTTGATCACATCCTGGTGCATTGCGGATACGCGAAGGAGGTGTGGTACACCTGCCTCATGAAGTTGGGGATCAGCGCCCCGCAACCAGATCAAACACACACTTTTACATCTTGGTGGCACGAAGTACGCAAGGTCATTCTGACTAGGCATAGGCGCGGCTTCGATTCATTCATCATACTTGCTGCTTGGTTGCTATGGAAACAAAGGAATGCTAGGGTGTTTGGACGCACGGATCAACAAAAGAGTACTCAACAACTTACTTCTCAGATCTTGGAAGAGATGAGAGAGTGGCACACCGTGGGAGTTGGACGTTTACATCATTTTATGAGAGATTAGTTTAGTGCGTGTGTTGGTGTTGGAGTGGCTATCGGGATGTTCGCATCCTTGTACCCCTTCTTGTAAATATATTGCTCTCTTCTATAAAAATATGGTACGCCATTGGCGTACTCTCGAAAAAAAATTGTGCGTAATAAGGAGGCACTTCCTTGCGTGCGAAGACATAGCTGGTGGGTCCAAGCTGTCAGAGGGAGTATTCATTCTTTTTGGCGTAATAAGGAGGTACTTGCTTGCGTGCGGCCATGGACCATGTGGGTCCCAATTATCCGCATCTCCATGTACATCCTCTTCCGATGTTGTCGTTTGCTGACAACGTTGACTATGCCCTGTCGAGAACACCAGCGCGATGGACGACGGCGAGACCGAGGAAGGGCATGACTCGGAGGCGGCGAAGCCACAGCAGTGGAGGGATGTGGGTGAGTAGAGGGATGGCCTGGCCAGCGGTGGGAGTAGTAGGGGCAGTGAGGCCTACGCGGCAGCACAACCGGCCACGGGAGGCGGGAGTAGGCAGTCCCGCCGGCGCTGGATTTGGCGGCTGGAGCAAGAAGATCAGAGATTGAAGAAACACGATGGCCGGTTGATTGACATCCACGGTTACGTCTGCTAGAATCGTTTCTTGACGTATATAATAAGTAAAAAAATCTTGCATACACGTCAACTTAATAGGCCCACAAGTCAGACCATTCCCTATTTTTTTTAATAATTTATATATAGCTCATTGCAACTTGTTATGATATTTATTGTAGTCCGTTTTTTTCTGTTGGCCAGGGCCAGGGTTAAAATTTAAACGAAATTTCGCATATTTCTGTGGGTTCCAAACTATTTTTAATATCGCAATGTCGAGCCAGATTTAAAGTACATTGATGATATATTTAAATTAGGTTAAAGCCCAGTGAAATTGGAATCTGAAAATGCGAAAAATTCGGAAATTATAAAGTAATTACCAATTTGTCATCTGTTTTTATATTTACAGCCCATTTCATATTACTTTCAAGATTTGCAGGCGTCTTGAAAGAGTTGCAACCCATCAGGGCGTAGAATAATAAGTAGGCCTGGATTGGGTATTCTTCAGAAAAAATAAATTGGTCACATTTTCACAAAGAAAAAAATAGCTGGGCTGGTCATGTGGTGAACATATATAACTGGGCTGTGGCCCGTCTAGCCCAGTTGAAACCCTGTTCTGTCTCAATAATAACAAAAAAACTGCTCAAGCAGCTATGTCCCAGGTGTCAGCCGATCTTGTGCTGTTCTCTGTTCTATTGACTATATACGCTGACAATGTCGTGGGTCCCAGATTTCAGGAAACCACTAGGAGGAAGCATTTTCTTTTTCCATACACTGACAATGGAGTATATATAACATAAAATGAGGAACTTCCTTGCATTCGGCCAAGGACATGGTGGGCCCCTACTATCATCCTCTCCACGTGTAGTCCTCTGCCGATTCCTCTTGTTTGTTGACCATGTTGACAATGCAAGAGGGCGGCGCCGCGGCGAGCGCACCAAAGTGCGCGGAGGACGACGGCGAGGCCTCGGACGTCGGCGTTAACGATTTAGGAGACGGTGGGGCGGCGATGCGTGCACTGAGGCACAGCCAGTCGTGGGAAGCGGAAGTAGGCGGCCACGCCGGCGCTGGTTTGGTTTTGGCGGCTGGAGGAAGACAGGACTGAAGAAACACGACAGACTGTAAGAGCAGCAGGAGTACTTAACAACCTTTAGTGAAACCAGCAGGGGCACTTGACAAGCATAGCTAAAAGCAGTATGAGTACTTATACAGGTTCAACCGTACAAATCACGCCTCGAAGAGTGCTACTTTTCCTACAGTTAACCAAGGATGAGGCCGCCAAGCCCCAGGACAAGGCCCATGCGCCACCCTGCGCATCCACAACCTTCTAAAAGCGGCTTCATCTCGCAATGTGGCCAATAAACAGGATATTCGCTTTAGAGCCATGGAAAAGCAGGAACATAATCTTTTGTCCTATTCTCCAAGATGGACGGGCCTTCATTATTTGAGACCACCCATGAATAATTATCTTTTCACCTCCAAGGGGAATGGAGTAGGTCAACATAAACATCATGTTGTGACCAAGCGCAAGTCTGACCCGACCATGGTCAGGCATCTGTATAGGAACAATAGAACTGGGCAGTTTCTGTTTCAAGAAGATCACAGTTGTAAAACTATGTATAAGCAAGAGTTTATGAACAACATATATAACACAAAACAACCCATACCATAAGTTTCTCGACACAGTTGGACCTGTTCAACAAGTGCAGCAGTGGCACACATATCCCACGTGGCCTCCCACCATTCAAACGCCCCACAAGGACCTCAAGACGATCAATAGAGTGTAGGAACTTGTGGATGTCATCCTAGTAAACTTCAGTGCCATCAGTAACAGCCGAGTTCTTATAGAATAACAAACGAGTAGCCTGCTTAACTTTAAATAAACCTACATGTGCCACCAATTATAAGAAAATATTAGTTAGAAGTAGCATCTTTGTGAGAGATTCATTGCTACTTCTAAAGTTAAATTGTGATTAGTTAGACAAAATAGGTGGATTAAGAAGTAATCGAGGCAACAAGCTAGAACCAGATACAAAACTAACATGGATGAACAATTGGAACGACATCGGGGTGGAAGATTGCAGTGAAGATGAGACTAGGTTCTGCTATTTCCATCAACATTCGTGCGCCAACTTTCAGTCTGTAACACTTGAGAAAGTTTATCCAAGTTCGGCCATTAAAAAGCAGCGATCTTCTTGGTTCATGAACCCAACTCGGAACTTATATCCATGGCTTGTCTTCATTGTGACCATTAAACTAGTGTATTCAGTTATGGCAAGGCCGAGCATCTTGAGTACATGTGTTCTGGCAGAGCAAGGAATGCACTTAAGAAAAAATAATATGAGAACACAATGTATTCCCTATCCAAATCTAGAAATAATTTCCTCTTTCACATCAGTGTTGACCATGGTACTAGTACCTTTTATCCAAATATAGCAATCCAAATTTCCAAATTAGTCGACAGCATGTTCAAAAAACCCCACCCTCCCGGATAGAAAAGAGGATTCTAGGAACATACTGTGCGCGTTTTAAAATCATGTGTTAGGATGAGAAGGAACAAGTGTGGCGTCTCGCCGAGGGAGCAGAAACTTGTAGGGTCCTCGCACTTTGGGCCCTGCAAATGAAACACACTAGATTTAGTAGGAAGAAAAATGCATTAATGGCGACGGCAGCCATCCTAGGATTACCCGCGACCAAGGGACTTGGATTTATCGGGGATGGATGAAGAATTCGTACCTGGTTCTCCATGAGAAAACCCTATGCAATCGCCGAGAGGGGGTTTTCTCTAAACAAGCTGACGAGGGAGAAGGGGATTCGGGCCCAGTGAAATATTGCCGCTTCGTCCGTCCAGCTTACTGCTAAAGCTGGAAAGTTGGGGTTTTTTGTGATTTGATGGCTCATTGGGCATTACTGCAGCGCTACGACCGGGGTGAGTCTACCATGCAGTTGTGCACTCTAATTTGGTGCATGGCACGTGGACCCCATTGTCGGATGCCCTACATATCAAAGAAAGGAAGTAGAAAGACAGGAGTAACTAGTTACACATAAATATATTTTTGACAGAGAGATACTCCCTCTGTAAAGAAATATAAAAATCTTTTATGTCACAACTTTATACATAAGAAAAATCAAGGGGAATATATATAACATATATAATTATAAAAAATAGAGTTGGTGATGATGGTGCGCCTGCCATCCTGCAATATAGGCCGCTCGATTTATATCTGACAGGTAGGAATGAAACTATGGCAATTTTGCAAAAAGGTACCCACACACCTCTCCGCATTTGCAAATAAGTCCTTCCCTCATTCATTCTTTTCTCTCACAAGATAAAATACTCATACAAATGCATCTTGATGTTACGTGCAACGCACGAGCACTATGGGGGTTCAGCTGAGAATATAATACTCAGACAGGCTCACGGTTCTGGACTTTGGGCCACTGGCCGGTTGGCCTGCATGTTTGGGGGGCTAGGTGTTCTACCTCGGCGCTTTTCATATTGCAAGCGATCGGTACGGCGCTGGTTTTAGATGTTGTCGCAAGGTGAATACAGAAAATTGAATAAAGCACGGCAACAGTTAGAATGAAATTGAACGACAGTTCCTAATCAGCAATCAGAGTTGCAATTCTATCAATGATATACCACGTGATAAATAATACTGACGTACTACTTATACACACAGGACACTTGTTTCACCATGCCAGATTATCACATCAAAATCTCTCGGAGGATAGATCTGTTCGGCAGTTGCGTGCTGCTACTGAAGAATTTCAAAGTTGATTTGGACCAGCTCTCCTTGCCGAGAAAGTTTGATTTTGACATCATCCCCTACTGCAAGATATGATTTAGATTTGACCTTGACCATCCTTTAGCATCAATCATCATGTGACCATCCTTTGTACTTACGGTATATTGAGTAGGTTCATTCACACCAAGGCTGCGCATGGTAAGAGAAACTTGGCCACGGTCGCCCGGATTGTTGAACGACTCCCTCGTTGCTCTAGGAATTCTCTATTTGCAAACAGGAAGACATGCACAAACAACTAGATTAACATAGTGAATCATGTGAAACAACATGGAAAGAAAAAAGAACGAAGCACTTGGGCGGCCAATGCTTACCAAGAAGGTGGACATGTCGGTTTTTGTAAGGACTTTGGTATATGAAGTGCGAACTGCAGCCCAGTCTGTTACCGGTGCAACTGCTGGTTCCATTGCTGCTGCACGGGCCGTAGTACATGCAAGTGCACGTGTTGGTGCAGGTGCCGAAGCCGTTGCTGGTGCCCGTGCCGGTGCGACTGGTAGTGCCGCTGCTACTGCCGGAGATGGTGCTCCTTGTAGAGCTGGTGCCGGTGCCGGAGCAGGTGCCGGTGTCGATGCCCGATCCTCCGGTAGATCAGCCTGGTCCGCTGACGCGGTCGGTGCCCAATCCTCAGCTGGATCATACTGAGCTGTTGCCGCTGTCAGTGCTAGAGCAAGTGCCTTCAGAGACGGTGTCGGTGCTTGATCCGTTGCTGAAGGTGGTACTGATGTGCGAGACAGCGGCGATCGTGTCTGGTCTGCTATGATCAGCTTTCTAACTTGACTAGGCTTCGTGACCGTGATGCAGTATTTTTCTTCATTTCTTTTAAACGCGAGAAGGACTAATTGTGGCGTGTTTGTTAAACCAAACTGTAGTTCATCATAGGGATTCAGCTTGTACTCTCAGACAACAGACTGATACAATTGTTTCCAGTAATATAAGTGATAGACAGTGCCTTAGTTACTGACACGACATAAGAAGTGAAACCTGCAAAAATAACCATCGTAGAGCAAACCAAACGGTTTATTCTGTGATGAATGTCACATGGCAAAACCTGCATCATAAAATTGCAGCAAAAGAAAGAAAACATGACATTAAATCAATAAGATTTAGAGAGTAAATCAATAAGATTTACTTGATGTGACACGAGTGAATCCTTACCAGGAAATCACTATGTTGAAGTACTAAACAGAAGATTGATCGTCCAACTACATGTGGCGTGTAGGGCCCCCGCCTACTCCCTCAAGCAGGACAGTCCAAAGGTTTTGACGAATCGTATGGACCGAACATCCATGGGACTAGAAATCCTGGTGGGTGCGATAAACCCTGCAATGCAAACAGATATTGGAGTATAACCATAATTGATAAACCGTCCTCACAAAAAAGATGATCTGGATACTTCAAAATATACAGACTGAATTGAGTGGACAGACATTAACATAGACTCTTCTCAGGACTCACCACACACCAAAAGCGGCAGTACTAAACAATACAGGGTTCACAAACAGAAATCAAGTAGTGAACAATAGTACTTACTACAGACAAGCAAAGTTGCACTAATTAAACTCTGCAGCCTATTTCTCGCCACCGACCTACGGGATGAACCCTACATAACTGACTAGGCCATGGACTTCGCGAGAGATGTCTACCTGCACCATCACCATCTCGTCAACCTTGGAGTACCTAATAGAGTGGTCTTTCCACTCATAAACATGATGAAGACAGGCCGCATCAGATTTTGTCGGGAAGCTTTACAATAACCACACCCTTCGTAATCGAAAGCACAGCCAGGAAATTGTTGTGGTGAAGTACAGCCTCAAGAACACGCCTGACAACAATGCTACAGGAAAACACTAGTTCAGGACACGTGGCGACAAGGACACAACAGCTGGATAGTTTAGCAGTAGAACTCATCCTCAGGTCTTCCAGTTCACACGGCATGACTTTGAGAACTTCATCTCCACTGCAGACCTGATTCTAATTGAAACAGAAACCAAATATTTTATTACTACCTCTGTTCAGAAATATAAGATGATTTTCAATATTTTACTCCATATATGACTACATATATGCACAGAAATGAGTGAACAAAGACACTAGAACATGTCTTCAAAGGCATGAGAGCAGAGGGATTACGTGCAATATCCATAACACAAGTTACTTAGGGAAATATACCCTCTTCAAAGGTAGCATTGATGTTCATAAAGTAGTTGAAAGTAATCTATAAGAAATCAGTGTCAACCTGTCGCATGTTTTGGTCAAAAGAGGAATTTAGAACCGTCATTTGTCAAAAATCACATGCAAGATCACCCAGCAAGTTGTACTACTAGTACTAGTACTGCATGTTAGATGAAAAAACACGATCAAGATCAAGAAAAAGATCATCAATAAGAGATATTACCTGGACTTGCTTAATGAGGGATCCCGGAGAGGGGGGCTTGGACAGGGCGATGGCTTTGAGCTTGTGTGCGGTAGTCTCGGCGGGGTGCTTGCGCTTCTTCGTACCACGAGCCTCGACGGTTTTGGCCAGAGCCATAGACATCACTTTGGCCGGTGCTCCAGCATCCATCAAGAAACTGTCAAATAGAAATAAAAGAAAAGAAAACATAATCACAAACCCAAAAGAAGAATAGAGAGGGAGTTATAGGATCAGTCTCGGGGTTGCAAGATTCGGCCTTGGCCAGAATCAACACCATTGATGCGCTCACCTTTCCTTCTTTGGGAGAGAAGAACAATGGCAGAAGCAGGTCGGGGTTTTCTTGAAGAAACGAGGAACAAGATGAGGGAGAAGCGAGTGGGGGTTTTCTTCAAGAGAGGAAGCTAAGAGAGAAGAGTGAATGATGGCTGCTTCGTCCGTCCAACTTACTGCTGGATAGGAGGGGGCTTTGTGATTTGACGGCTCATTGGGCATTACTGCGGCGCTTCGATCGGGGTAATCTACCCTGCAGTTGGGCACTCTACTATGGAGTAATTTAGTGCATGGCTAGTGGACCCCGATGCTGGATGTCGCACACGTCGGCGAAAGTGAGTAGCAAGGTTCCCGACGACCATCGAGGAGGATCCACATGGTAGAGCGTGTCCATTGTTCTACTGAAGAAAAAAATGATTACAGCAAGCATTTCCACTCTTACGACGGAGGAGTGAGAAACACGGCAGCCACATGAACATACACAGTGCTCCTACTATGTCAGTACTACATATTCTTGTTGCTAGTGTAGTAAGATATGACGATAACAAATGATGTTGTGTGCATGTCAACTATATGAACAGTAATGTAACATAGTACCGCTTTTTCGACCGTCCGGTCAAGAATGAACGATGAGATCAATGTTAACAGAACTAGGTCTACAGTGCACGGAGAGTACGGTGCTACAGTACTCCATGGAACATGAATCAATGTTAGGCAGGGTGTATGAAGGGTGCATGGGATGGGAGAAAAAGTTCCCTTCTCGGCCCACTTTTGGGTGTTTGGTAGAGTGCATGAAGGGTGCATGACTCCACACTAGTAGGTTAACACAAATACACGAAGAGGGAACAACTATATTGAGATGAGAATGCAACCAAACACACCCACACGCTTTGTGCTACAATGACTGATCTGTACCGTCTGAGTTTGATCCAACGGTCATGTTGCAACGAGACATGGACATGGCCATGCAGAGGACGCCTAAAAACCACTGAAGTCCCTCTGCTTCTCGAGGCGCACGACGTTGGTGATGCAGGGTGCAACCGCCCGCTCCCGGTCGACGGGAGCCAGCTCGTCAAAGACGGCGTCCAATGGCACGAATGGATTCTGGTGACGGAGCCCTGAGATGATTCGCCCGGCAATGGCGACGACAGCCCGCAACCCCTCCTTGTCTAGCTCCGCCCCCACCGTCGCGCGGAGATGGCTCAGCTCCTCGGAGATATAGGTGAGGAAGGAGACCAGGTCAGGAAGTCACAGCTTGTTGAAGTCGACGGGGTGGTCGAACGGGTTTAGCCCGGCGGCCGGCATGGTCGCACTGGCATGACGGTAGGCATCACGCAGCCGCAACACGTGCGTGGCAACTTGGTCCACCAAGTGGCTGAGGCGATCCTGGACCTCGTCACAATCGGCCCGCTCGCGATCCAGCAGGCTCCCCTGATGGCCTATCATACCTCCCGCTTTCTACAGCAACACCGCCGACGCCTCGAGCATCTTTGTGGTGGATGCCTGCTGCTTTTGAACCTCCGTGAACTCCCGCACATAACGGAGGAGCATGTCACTCCTCTCCTCCTTGAGCTCACGGAGCTCCACGTCCTTGGCCCTGAGCTCCGCATCCTTGGCCTGGAGCTCCTATGTCAGGCGCCTCACCTCAGACTCCATGATCTGTTGCGCTGCCATGGCACCAAGTAGAAGCAATGGGGAGAGGAAGCAAAGGGGGCGAAATGGCTCAAAGGCAATGCAATCTACGGGAAGGCGGAGGGAGCCAGCCGAGGAGCGGGGTGAATCTTTTGGTTTTCACATGAGAAAACACCAGTCGACGACTTTCCACATCAGGGAGCAGTGGGTTTTACAGCCGGAGTCATCATGACTAATTGCTGCCGCGGCGGCTCCCGTCAATCAAAAAATTAAAAATCCTGCCGTGCCTGCTCCGGTCAATCAAAAAATAAAAATCCTGCGCGCCCAAAGACTAGAGCAACGCCGCGGTGGATATTTAAATTTACCTGCCGGCAAGGAGATAAAAAAAGGGGTGAAAAAACAAATGTGGCGGCGGCCTAGCTAATCGGTCGCACTAGCCCAACTAGCTAGCCACCGTGCTTCACCGATGTACTCGGCGGGAAAGGTGGTCTTTCGTGATTTGACGACTCATTTACTTGCTTCGGCGCTATGACCGAGGAGGACCCAGACAATATGCGGTAGGGCGTCCCACATCTCAGCAAGGAAGAATATATGCGTGAACCACCCGGGAGGACCCCGAAACTGCGCGGTAGGGTGTGCCACGTCTCGGCACAGAGGAAAAATGTGCGTGTAAAAATATACTGTATCAGACGTACTACCCATGGTTTGACCTCGGGACCCAGCCAGTCGGTCCAAAACACCCCACTAGCCACACAACTTCATTGTGCTAACGTGGCACGGAGGATAGGTGTGGTTAGCTCCGTCTCGACCAGCCACAACGTCTCTTGTTCTAGGCGATTCTTCTATTTTCCAAGCTTTTTTAAGTTATAATAACACCACGGAAAGCTAGCACCGCTCTTCATGTGTGCCCGTGCGTCTAAAGGTTAGACGATGGAGAGGAGAGAGAGATCGCAGACCTGGGACCCACCAGTAAGTGAGTCAACGGTCATGCACGTTTTGACGAGGCACTCCCTCTACTCTACTCAACATAATACTGTATAAAATCAAGTTATGGGACAAAGCCAACAACCGATGTTGTTTCAGGCTATCGACTTACGCTTTGTACTCCAGGTTGCCAGTTCGAATCTCGTCTTTCAGATTTGTTAGTTTTAGGTCCAAATTTGATCAATGAAAAGTGGGACCCCCGTGTGTTGTTCTGATATTTCAGTGTAGGATGTTTTTTTGAACAAACACTTTGCGCGGTTAGATAAGTAACGGCACGAGTTACACGTATTTTGTAAGTTTATGAACAAAAATGATAGCGGCATAGAATATCACATCCACCCCGCAGCTTAGATGCTATGGTGATACGAGTTTTTACATCATTGGAACTGAGATCCAATGGCTTGGGAGTAGTCTTTGTAATTATGCGCAATTTCCAAACTCTCCAAGAATTTTTTTTGCAAATAAAACATTCAGGCCTCGTGTGTGCCACTGCATCTTGGATCCAATGACTCCCCGTTGCTCATATTAGGTGCTCTCCATAGCTTAATTAGCCGCTACGGTGATACGAGCATCTAGGTCGTATGATCTGTGATCAGATGCCAGATGCGTAGTACTTGTACTTTCTGCGCGGTTCCCAAACTCTCTCAGGCGTATATTGCAAAAACATTCAAACCTCCTACTGTGAGCCGTTATATCTCCGTGAACTCGTATCACCATAGAATCTACAGTGTGGGAGCACCTCATATTCTCCCGTGCGAGAAAATATCAGGTGCTCTCGCAACTTGGATGCTACGGTGATACGAGCTTCGAGGTCGTTCGATCTAAGATCCAATGGCATTTGAGCAGTCTTTGTGCTTATAAGCAAGGGCCGAACTCTTTGGGGGCTTTTCTACAAAAAAATGTCAAACCACCGAGGAGTTGTTGGATCACAAATCCAACGGCTCCGAAGAGCTTGTATCACCAAAGCATCTAAGGTGTGGTAGCACATGATATTCTTACATACAGGAGAATATGAGGTCCTCCTTCATCTTAGATGCTACGGTGATACGAGCTTCGAGGTCATTGGATATGGGATCCAAGGGCATTTGAGTAGTTTTTTTACAAATTGTGTGCAATTCTCAAACTCATTAAGGTTTCCTGCTATATCTCAGATCTACAAGCTCCAAGCAACTCGTATCAGCAAATAGTATCTCCCGGGGAGGAGGGGGTGCACAACCAATCGGTGTTTGGGAGGGTGGGGACAAATATAATGTTCAAATAATACAATCTAAACAATCCTGAACAGAGCTTCAAAATTTTATCTAAGGTCGAGGGGTTAACCCCCGACAATCTACATAGCTCCGCCTAAACACAACATTTGCATGTACTATGTAGTACTAGACTTAATATTCATGTTTCAGTTTCCTGTTCATTTTAAATATTAAATTGAGGACCAAGCATGTCTTACATTTTACTCCCTTCGTTCCTAAATATTACTCCTTTTAGAGATTTCAAATGGACTGCCATATACGGATGTATATAGACATATTAGAGTGTAGATTCACTCATTTTGCTCCGTATGTAGTCACTTGTTGAAATCTCTAAAAGACAAATATTTAGGAACAGAAGGGGTATTTTTGAATTCGTGTCATACATGCATGGTTTGGAAAAATAGATGCACTATACTTATTGGATTGTTGTTGTGTTCGTGTGTGCGTGTGTGTGTGGTCATATGCTTGATACATACAAAGTTTTCTCACCACCATACCGTCCATCTTTTAAATTTGAATTTGCAATGAAAAACTAACTAGGGATACCATGAAATGTGAAATCCACGTTGAGATCACTATATCACAAACTCACTCTAATTCAAGAACTCGTCAGAAATCAATTACCACGTTGAGATTACTATTTGCAAGGAATATACGGGCATTATAATACACATAGATTCGTTCGGCAATTTAAAAGATTCCTTTCGTATTCTCGAATGGTAGGACCCAACGGCGTACCAGCCAGACCCTGGCTCATCTTGATCCTCAAAAAACCGGCTCGTGTCCTTCTGGTGGCATGTGTGGTATGCACATTAGCCAACCCCAACCAGTCGAGCCTCCGCATTTCGAGTCGAAATTTCTGGCGGCCAGAGTTCCAACCCTAGGAAATTCCCCTCATGTCCCCGGTCCATAATGACTACCGATGAACAATGGAGGGATGCTTTAGTAACTAGGCAACGTTAGCTACCGTGCCGAGGACGGTTCAATTCCCTCGGTCGCCGCTATCCAATGTCACCCGTCAACTCCATTGCCTAGTACTAATAGGAGTACAACACTAGGATGAGCACATAATTGAGCCTGTTTGTTCGTTCCTAGTACTTGAGTTAATATATCCTTTTTACTCTGCATATATAACTTGTCTGTAGTCTAACTAAGCAAAATGTTTGACCAAATCCTTTCTTAAGAAATACAACAGGAAAGATGTATCGCTTAAAAATTTACTGCATGATGCAGATTATGATATTGTTTTCAATCCTGGATTTTAGATTTCAGAAAATCCAAAAGTGACCAGAAATTCATGAAACTAAGCATGGTCTCCTGATATGGCACAAATATTCCTACGTAATTCATTTTCTTCAAGTTGAGACAAGCTGCTTATGAGAAGTTGCACAAATGAAGAGCTAAGGTATTTTGGAACAAAGACCTGTCACGTTAAGACGAACACTTTCACTATTGAAACCGTGGGCGTTAACGTGGCACCACGAGTCCCGCTTCTCATCGGCAGGCGTCATCCGAGCAAGTGTGTGAGTCGACTGGAGGCGTGCGCGCAGACCGCTGCGCCGGCTGACCGGGAGTCATTCGAGCAGACTGCTGCAAAGGCTTACCGGGAGGCGAGCCCTTTGACCAGGCTCCGCCGCCCACCTTCGTCCCAACGGCCCCTACTTTTAATGTCGCCGGCGCCGTAGTTTAAAATCAACCCCGCACTACCCGGTAGTGCTACAATCTTCTCTCTCCCTCTTCGATTCTCCTGTCGTCTACCTCCAACCAGCCTGACCTAACCGTACGCCATGCCACATCACGATGGTCTGCCCTTAGTCATCCAGTTTCCTGAGGAAGACATCCAGCCGGAGTCTCAAGAATAAGGTGCTTTGGGACGAGCCTGAACTGGCCTTGCGGGAAGACGCCGCGCCTATCCCCGCTCCCGTTCCGGCTCCCGTCGCCCCAACTACGCCAACACCCATCCCCGTGGCATTGATGGGCTGGGAGACGCACATTGTCGCCGAGCTTGATGCCACGGGGATCCATGAGGTCCCCGCTGACTTTCACGCGCCCGTGCACCTGCCAGCGCATGCGCCTGTGCCTGCACTGACGCGCGCGCCCGTGTCGGTACCCATGCACCTGCCAGCGCATGCGCCTGCGCGTGCACTGACACGCGCGCCCGTGCCGGTGCCCGTGCGCACGAATGTGTCCGCCGTGCCGTTGTCAGCGCCTGTCCACGTGCGGGTGCCAGTGCCCCCCTCAGCGGCATGTATGGCCGCCGTAGACCGCTTGCTTGCACCAACGCTAGTCGCCTCCTCCCGCCAGTTGACTCGCTCATGGAGACCGAAGTCTAGGACATTGTGGCCTTCCTTGAAGCTAGGGCCAACATTCAGGAGTACGCCAACAACGGCACAAGACGCCACCATCGCTGTCGCCATCGGTCAGTGGCCCGACGACACACAGAGCACGGCAGAGGAGCCGCTTCCCACCGCAAGACGCTGCCGACGCCGCCGCGTAATCTAAATTTGCCATGAAAAATGTTTCAATTGTCATGCTTAAAATCTGAACGTCTATCATTTCCGTTTATTTTAGATCGATCGTCGTATGAATGTAAAGTTGGAGTCAGACTGAATGAAATCTATGGTTTGATCGATTGAATGTTCTGCTAGAGCCGTATCAAATTAAATATAAAACGTCATCAAGCCACATGTATTCCTTCTCATCCAACGACCTAGACTGCTTCAGTGTCAAGCGCTCAACATGTTTAGCGTGCAGTTAATTTCATGCCAAAAATAGTGCTAGTCACATAATAACACGGAAATAATATCCTACATAATATCCGCATGCACTTAATATACTACCAAATTAATGTGCATTGCATGTACACATTGACTAGTACTACTAGTACGTGAAACTGGTGCCGTAACTTGTGAACGCGTCCAGATATGGTCAACGGCAACATCGCCCACGAGTTCTTCGTGTTTGCCCGTGCGTCTAAACGTAGAAGGGGAGGAGAGAGAGAGAGAGCAGGCATAGAACCCACCAGTAAGTGAAGGCGAATAGTACGTGCTAACGAGTCGGTCCCACTAATGTACTAAAAATAATATTACATGTTATCCATTAAATAGGTTGTGGTAATATAAAAAATTATATGAACAAAGGGGGTACAATAAACATTGTTGTACTACGTATGTTGCCTATTGACGTGCGGCTTGAAGGCCCTGGTCACATGTTCGATCCTCGTCATTTTTAATTTTTAATTTATATATGGGTCCAAAAAAATTTCATGACCGGTGAGCCCGTCGGTGTGTAGTTTGTAGCACTTTAATTTGTGGGTCGAAATTTGTTCCATTACAGGTGGACTATCGGTGTGTAGTTTTGTAGCTTATTTGTAATAACTAAAGAGAACAACAGAGTTTTTTGCCATAATACCATGGTGCGACGTTGAACGCGAGAAAGGACGTGCGAGAGAGCTATGACCGAGCCAGAGGGAAATCAATTGGGGGAGGTGCGGGGGTTTCAATGGTGTTTGGAGTAGTTGTGGGCCGAATGCTACGAAAATATAATCTAAACCCACCGGAATAAATGCCTACACAAATGAATCCAAGGTTGGAGTCCCCCTCGCAATGTAAATAGCTCCGGCTTGCGAGGGATGGAGAGGTAGCTTCAATGTGTGGAAGATACGGCGTGAGAAAGCGAGGTCAATCAAGACACATATAGATAGAGAGACAAAGCGAGTATGGTCCGACATTCATTGAAAAGATATATATGCTCTAGAGAGATATTTTCCGATTGAACTTTTGGGAAGGATGAGGGCTGTAAGATAGAGCTTGAGAGATGATCCAGTCACAGACATGTAGATATATTTTGTGCGTGGGAGGAAGCAAGGTCAATCGATTACATATATAAAGGTAGAGTGATTGAGCGAGTGTGGGTCATCGTGCGACCGAAAGAGTGAGATGGGTTGGAGAGAGTGACCTAGATAGACAATGTGTGTGAGAGAGTATACAATATGAATATGTCGAATTGGGCTCAAACATGGAGATATATCGTTCGTGTCCGAGAAAGATTGAGGTCAATCGAGACATACAGAGAGAGAGAGAGAGAGCGAGCGTGGCCCGCCATGAGGTCGAAAGAGTGGGGCGGCTTGGATGGACTGACTTAGATAGACAATCTACGTGAGAGAGTATAGAGTGTGTAGATAGAGGCACGAACAAGGAGATATATCATTTGTGTGTGAAAGAAAACGAGGTTAATCGAAACTCATATAAAGAGAGCGAGATTGAGCGAGTGTGGCCCGCCGTGCGGAAGAAAGAGTGAGACAGTCTCGAGGGAGTGACCTAGATAAACAACGTACGTGCGTGCGCACGAGAGGTTGGGGGAGGGTGGGAGGGAGAGAGAGAGAGAGCTCGGCATGGGGTGCAATGGCGGGTGTGTGAGGTATATACATTTTGTAACAGAGTGGAAAAAGGGGGTTGTGTAGTTGAGAGAGTTAGAGATCGAAACATGGAGAGAAAGAATGAACATGTGTCGGAAACCGATAGCTTCCTAAGGTGGTTAGGAGAGGAAGATTGACCGATACAGAAAGTATGTAGCGTGTGTGCCGAGGGGGGTGTGTGGGTCTAAAAACAAAATTTGAATGTAGATAGTACGAGACTTAATATCGATGTTTCAATTCTGTGTACATTGTAAGAGTTGAACTGAGGACCATGCATATGGGTAATTATTTCGAATTAGTGCCATACTAGGTTTGGAAAAGTTGACATTGAGTCGATTGTTGTGCTATTTTGTAGGTCATATGTTTGAATCCATCCGAAGTTTTCTCACTACCATGGTGTTCATCATATACATACAAATTTGTATTAAAAAGGTAGCATGGATACCGTGAAATGCGAAATCCACGTTAGAATTGGAGATCGCTATGTGACATACACTCTAATTCAAATAACTAATTATGTCACACACACTCTAATCCACGTTAGCGTGGATACCGTTTCGATTTTTTTCAAATAACTCCTCATTAATTAATTATAGTATCTCGTTTCGAATCACTAATTATTTGCAAGGAAAACAAGGGCATGTTAATACATACAGATTCGTTTGCAAATGAAAGAAGATTCGTTTGCATTCCGAAATGTAGGTGCACCAGGCAGACCAGGGTCGTGTTGTGGTGGTCGCGTGTGTCGTACGGACGCTTAGCACCCAGCCACCCACCTCCCCCCCCCAAAAAAAGAACGATGACAAAATAAGTTCGCGCTTCCACGTTTCGGATTGAAATATCTGGCGGCCCCAATTCCAGCCCTGCAAAATCTCCCTTCTCCATCGTCCCCTTCCGTGCCCACATCGCCAATCCAAGCAAAGTTTGAATCGCCCCTCGTCTCGTCTCTTTCCCCACCTCTGTGCCGGACGACAACGACGAAGACGACGGTCGCGCTTCACCACCGCACCGGAGCTACCTCATCTACGCCCTTGTCCACCGCACCGGGTGGTCCACCGACAACGTCGGCCGCTGCAACCGACGTGCCTCACAGACACCGACTTCCACGACATTAGGTGGACTTCACTGACGCCGTCTCCCACCTCACCGGGGCTACTTCACCAAGCACATCATCGCACCTCCGCCCCCCGAGGCTGTCGAGGCTTCACCAACGGTCTCGTCCACCGCATCGTAGCGCTCCGCTGCCACTCAAGATATGCATCCGTGCGCGGCCAGCCAACGCCAGCGCATCACCCTCAATGGCTCTGAAGTGACCCGCACTCTAGCTAGGCAAGCATGCCCAAACGGCGGCCCGAACTAGGTATCCACACATCACTCCCTTGTGCACTGTTTCGGCGATGTTTGGATATCCTTTCACTGCTCTCTTAGCTTACACGCCTATGCAACTCTGACTTTAACTCTTATTTCTTCTGGAGATGTCATCTGAAACAAGCAAAACCATTTTTTAGCGAAGCATGACGGCGCTATGGGATCTGGTACACATCCTGCACACCCGTATAACCTTGTAAGTATTTGTCCTCCGGTACAACAGCAAGGTCGATTCCTCTTATTTGATCAACCATTCGCCGTGTCAAAAATGCAGAGGGGGATGCAAGGAGCACAAGGCCTGCACATCCAAGCAAGTGGTAACATGGACTTGTACATGGAACATCCCTAGCGCAAGCAGAGCTGTAGTGAGCCTGTACAACAAGCTAGCGTAAGTCCCTGCATTTCATTTAATTCGTATTGTCATGCGTGTATGATTTGTGTGCAGTGGCGGATCCACGAATTCAAGTTACTAGAGGCGAACATTTAACTTAAAAAATACGAAGGCACTTGCACTCCGGAAATCAACATAACTTGAGAAATGTGAAGCTACATGCACTTTGGAAACCAGCTAATGATCCAAAGTAGTTCAGATTATAAAACACTAAATGATGTAAGCACCAAAAAACACAAAATGCAACATGGTGTACAAGGGCTACTAACATGTCTGTACCTGTTTGAATTATCCGTTCTCTGGCTGAAAATATTGAAGTGTAATTGCACCTATAACCAGTGCGCAAACTGCATATCAATATATCTATCCTGCACAAGTATGCCAATAGTTTCAAACAACAGATTAGAAAAGCATTTCTGCTACGTTGTCATGATACAGGGACTTTCTGGTAGATGGCCTCGACGTTTCCTCAAGCCATGAAAATGTACTATAATTTGCTTATCATCAATGCCTGCAAATCTCTATGTCTCTCTCAACATAGCAGATCATCATTAGACACTAAATCCTTCAATGGGAGCTTGCAAAATGATTGCATGAGATCCCTCATTAGACACTATATGTTCATCACCAGGAGCATGTAAAATGTTTGCATCAAATCCTTCATTAGCAGTTTGTTCATTAGATACTTCAGGCTCAAGAACAACATGAGCTTGTATGTTTGCAGTGGAAAGTTGATTAGATACATCAGATTCAGACAGTTCAGTATTGATTGGGAGAGTTATAAAATAAGCAGAAATTGGTTTCATTTTCTCATAGATTCCCTACATACAAGCAGTTTTACAACACCGTCAGGTTTAACTATTGGCCAGAAGTTGAACAGATGAATTAGATATAATCAGGGATGTGATGTACCTGCTCATTGCGCATGCTGCTATTGCAAGCTACGACTGTCCGTTTGCGCAAGCTCAATGCCATGCCCGTGCTGCCGCCGCTGCCTCCCACGCAGGCTACACCTAGGCTTGGATCTTCATCTTCTTGTCCTTCCATTCGCTTGAAGCCCGGCGACCGCCCTCCAATGAGGGTGCGAGGAAGTGCTGTGTCGGTCTGTGCAGCGGTGGCTAGGTTAGGAGCGCACTAGACTGGAGGCTGGAGCAAACGAATTGGGATTTTTCCTGCGGTCGATCGATATGGGAGGCGCTCGTTTGGGCCGCGAGCCTGCTATAGGGCCTGCCTTGCATTTACGTAATTGGCCCATCCAAATTGAAACATTTTTGTTCATTTTTTACATTGCTTGCTCGTACGTTGGGATGAACAAAACTAGCCCGGGCCTACCTGGATGACTCAAACTAGGTGCACACATTCCAGCCACCCGAGGCGGCCGCCCATACCAGCCCCTGCGGTGGCGTCGCCCCTTTTGCGTGTATGATTGGGGTAGTGAAAAATATTCAGGTGGCGCTTTTGATTTACCCCCAGAATAGTTGAATTGCTTGTTTCTATGAACTGAGTTCGCCAATAATGTGAAGGATGCCAGTCTTTTCATCCTATTGTAGATTGCTTAGATCTCGATATGCCAAATGTAATCGTATGAAATATACAGTAAAAGCCAGTGTGATGTGTGTGGCTACAACTAGTCTGACAACCCGTCCTCATATAACATATCAAGGACGCACCATCTTACCAGATTAACCATTCGACTTACCAATGCAGTGTGGAAAGGAAGAAGTATTGGGACTGTGTATCCAAGCAATTGATGCCATGGACTCCTTCGTAGAGCCTTGTAAGCGAAAAATAAGTTGCAGTGTGCCTATACAAAGAGCTAGCGTAAGTTCAGTTACCTGCTTGTCGGAATTTTAGTTAGCCACTTATTGCAAAATTGTTCAATTACGTTGCTTGGCTTCATTTAGTTTGCTACTGATTACATAATTACATAGCCTGTTAATCCTATTATAGACTGCCCCTATCTATGTGTTTGATACTTACTGTTAAGGATTACCTGTTTGCCTGAACTTAAATAGCTACTTAAGCACGTAGATAGCTGGTCATATGTACTTCTAGGGTGCAGCAGAATTCCCGTGTAATTTATGTTCTGATACCCTGTTTGTTTAAATGGTTTGCTGTTATCACTTGTAGCACTAGTAATGTTTGCATGTTCATAGATAGACAACTGTCAGGTTTATATGAGGGAAAACGTCTTTTTATCTTATATATGTGTTGGAATCATTTTGCTTACATCAAAGAAATTTACAGATGTCTGTGTTGCTGGTAAACTGTACCGACTTGTTACTTCAATACGTTGCCAAGAACTTGTTAGTTTTACTAGTTCATGTGTAATTAAACACGTTGCCAAAACTGATTAGTTTTACTAGTTTGATGTTATTTTCTTATGGCTCTTGCAACACTTTATTTATGATTGCTAACATTCAAGTTTGCAGGATCCAACTGAAACTTCGTTGGCACAACAGGTATGTTTTCAGAAACTTCCTTGTTTACCTGGTTTCCTACTATAACTTGTTGTTGTAATCATCTTACCAACTTCAAGTTTTCAGGATCCAATTGGAAGTCCAATTGCACAGAAGGTAAATTTTCAAACATATATTTGTGTAACTGGTTTGCTGCTGTAACTTGTTGCTCTAATCAAGATACTGACTACTCAACTTTTCAGGATCTAAGAGAAACTCCAATGCCACAACAGGTTCCTTTTGCAAAACTTGTTTGTTTAACTGCTTTGCTGCTGCAACCGGTTGCTCTAATCACGCTGCTGGCTACTCAACTTTTCAGGATCCAAGAGGAACTCCAATGCCACAACAGGTACCTTTTGCAAAACTTGTTTGTTTAACTGCTTTGCTACTGCAACCGGTTACAATGATGTTAATAACTACTTTTCAGCATCCAATTGAAACTCTTTAATTCCTTGTTTGTTTAACTCGTTTGCTGTTATAACTCCTAGTTGAGATGTTTTGCTAACTTCAACTTTTCGGAATCCAATCGGAACTTTAATGAGAAAATAGGTTAGCCCAAGATCAAAGAGCGGGGTCCCTATGGACGTTGTATCATCCCACAGTAGTGGCACCGGCCCAATCGTGCATCATGACTTGCCAAGTGCTGATGCTCTAGAGGCTAAACTACTGGTAGAAATAGATTCTGCTTCTGCACTTAGAGATGAAGTTGACATGTTGAGAAGCAAACAACACAATCACAAGCAGTACTCAAGACAACCATTAAATATTTGGTGGATTATAAAATGGGCCAAGCTGAGACTGACCGCATTGTTAAGGTCCTGAAGGAAAAAAGGAAATTAAATTCCCACTTGGTAAATCATAGGTGAAATGTTCTTTCCATCATTGAATAACCTTTGTATTGTTTGTTCATGTGATCGATCAAACCATTTGTTTTAGAGATCATGTAATAATTGTTTTTTGTTTTTTGGTTTGTAATTTTTTTAGCACAAGTATGTATTAATTGATAAGACTCTGAGACATTTCATTTTGATTGTTGTGCCAGACCTACAAATATGCTAATCGGGCTGAATGTGCATTCAGCAATAATAGTAGTATAGATGGGTGTTTATATGTCTGTTAGTTTTGTACAGTTATTGGTTGATTGACTCGGTATTTGAATCTTGATACATCGCTTGTGTACATATCTAAATGGGAGTACACATTATGCTGCGTGTGACACTTGAGTTGGACATAAAGTGGTTTCAAATATTCGAATTCACCTTAAACTAGATTCTAGCTTCTGAATTTGAGTATCGGCATATGTAAATCATATTCATATATGACATTGCAATACATCTTTGTCGTGCTTTTGAAGATATATAAAAACACATAGAATGATTTATAAAGATTCGTATAGGAATACAAAATGGATTCGAATTTAGTTGCCAGGGTAAACGTGGATGCTTATTGTCCCAAAATTCGAAAGAAGTGGCAAAATGTCCACTCCCACGTCGGTTGCATGAAGCCAAGTGTCTGGGAGATGGACATTACTGTCTACCCCTTACACGGACAATCCATCGGCCCGATTTCCACTGCTCTCAATAGGGGTAGGTTAGTAACTTCAATTAGACATGACACGACCGCCTGTGAGCCCATTCCGACATGATGGGCGCCAAACATGGGCGGCAAAACACATTTGATTCAAGCTCGTCCGAAAGACCTCTGTCTCTCCCTCCATTTTCCCATTCATACACGGTGGGCGGCAAAACAAACTCAAATCGGCCGAAATCGATGTAGGCAAATATTTTCAATAGGGCAGGTTTGTAACTTCACTCAGACGTGACACAACCGCCCTACCTGTCAGGCCCGTTCATACACCATGGGCATCAACCATGGGCGCCAAAACACCATCTCCTCGCCCGAAATCGCTCCGGGCAAATATTGGCGAGATGCGAGATTACCGTCCTATCCCCAACCGATGAGATGTCCAAATTTTAAACGGGGGCTAAGTTCGTAACTTTCCCATATTTTAGATAGGCGTGTCCCAAAAACATGGTTCCTCGTACCTCTCCCTCCATTTTCCCATTCATACACCGTCCGTGCTAGAAGACCATCCCCACACCAGCCTCCTCCGTCCACCACCCCATCCATCACCGCCGTCCTCCACCCCATCCATAGCAACCATTCTCCACCATGCCAGAGCGCCTACCAAGACCGCGTCGTCCACTGCTAGAGATGGACGTTTCTCATCCACGACGACGGACCAAGAGCCTTGCATCGCGTCCTCTCGCTTCATCGGCGCCGTCTACCTCTTTATCGGGGCCGCTCACATGACCTTCTCGTTTGCCGCAACGGGACTTATCCCCCGATGCACCCGTCTACCTTCGCAGATCTGCTTCAACGCCACCGACAGCCATTGCACCCCCGATGCCTACACGGCGCCGCAAGAGAGGTGGTACTTCATATCTCCTCAACTTTTTGATCTCGGCCAGAAAATAGATCGTAACTTGGTTACTGTAGTTTCTTTTCAGCTCTTAGAGTTTAGTTCTTGGTTCGAAGCAAACAATGGATGCTAAATAGCATTTCTCCAGTTTGCAGCTTTAAATCTGCCATGGCACAGTCATAATAGGGTTTAATTGATCATGCTTAGGGTTTAATTGATCATGTTGGTTCCGTGGGTTTTTTTAATAGAAATCAGAGGGGAAACCCTCCTTTGCTAAAAAAATTGCTTAGGGTTTCCCCCTTTTATGATCACTATACGACCAGCATACGTGCTTCGTGTCATAATAGCACTGCTCCACTCATCAAGCTAAGCAAGCTTAGTTGTTCAAATACGAATCTGATATTATTAAAACAGAGTCGTTTAATTGGTCAGCTAAATGTTCCTAATTTAGTTTCGAATATGCATGTTCGCCGCTTGGGTGTGTATCTCTACAGGGTGCCCACGGTGGGCCGCGACCCATCCTGGGATTTTGGGTCGGCCTAGGCCCCGATTCCCCTCTGTTCTGTTCCACTTCTCATCTCTACTCACCCCCAGCCGCCTGCCTCGCCGGCGACTTGCCGTCCCCGGATGGCATGACTCTAGGAGGAGACGTCGGACTAACAGAAGGTCAAGAGCCGCTCGTCCAACAGCGTCACCGCTGCCCGGGCGCGCCGCCGTGCCTACCTTCCCAGTCCGTTCAGGGCTCAGGCATGCAGCAGCCACTAAGCCAAGCCGATTTATCCTGAGATACGTCCTCAACACTCAGCAGCCACTCCTCATCACCCATTTTCTAATTGATTCATTACTCATTAGGCAGGACTGTCATTAGGGTTTGTTGTGTGCTGAGTGCTACCTACACTTAATGGTTCAGATGTATTTCAGTAATCTTTAGTACCTGTAAAGTTCACATGGTTTCAAAATTCTGAACCTAGGAACAAACACTAGTCATTTTGGATTGTTGGTCGTAGTGACATTGACCCAGATTACTACTGCAGGCCAGGTTTGTTGACAATTTTACTTGTCTTTCTTACTCATTCGATATGATATCCAATTATTCACGTCGATTAGTTGCAAACAATAAGCTCTAAACAAACTTCTTGATTTATATTTTTGACGGTCTCTTACTGCAGTTACAATTCTGCATACTTGTCCTAGTAAGCTCACAAGTAAATGATTGATTCACTACGTCTATGCTTGCCTTGTAATATTTGTTGTCGATATTCTTTTAGGGTGGACCACCCTGTTTCAAAATACTGGAACCGCAGACATGAGTGAATAGTATTTCTCTGTGTGATCTCTTCCATCATGTGTGGGCAACGAACACTGCATTGTATAGAAAGAAAGTGTCATTTCCACCTTTTACATAGACTATGATCTTTTACATGGAATACAGTCTGCCTACTTGCTTTGTGTCGCACTACCAGCACTCCACCCTTGAAGCTAAACATTATGCCACTCATAATTCCTTAGTTTATTTGTTCAAATACGAATTTGATATGATTCTAATGTTCCTACTTCAGTTTTGAAATGTGTGTTTGCCTATTATAGAGACATAAGAGGTTTGTATTTCTGTGTGTGGTCTGGTCAGCACGGTTGGGGTGAACTTTGCATATGCAGGGATTTATAGGGAGACACTCTTCGAGTTGAATCCGCAATGCATTCCGTAGATAATCTAACTACTTTTTATGTTTTCATGAATCTCAGATTCTGAATAGCATCATAATGATTATGAGCTTGCGCGCATGAAAAGAATAAAGCAGAACAATGCCATGGCTGTCAAACTTGGCATTAAGGGACTGAAATCAAGTCTGGATGCAATGCAATGCAAACGCTCTCCACCTACAGATTCATGCTCAGAATATGATCCTAACAGTGATTCTGTGCTAGAGCGAGACCTAAGTCAATGTAGCTCCCTAGTGGAAGAGTCAGAGGCAGATGCCCAATCTTATTCACCCATCAAGGTGCTTGCTCTAACTTTCCAAGGTTATGTTGGTCGCACATATCTTTCAACTGATGCTTTGCATTGCTTCTACTTTGTTGCACTGCCATTAGCTTAGTTTAAACATCGTGTATGTGAATACGCCCTGCCTATCCATTTTTAGTACATATTCCATCTATCATCATACCATATTTATCCATTCAAATGTTGTTTTTGTGTATCGGACATTAAAAAGGAAGAGGGTGATTACTGATCACGGAGGAGCACGAGCAAAGTATTTGGAAAAGGTAGTGACACCTGATAAATCAAATAGCCTATTAGGTGTAGTTGCAATATTACTTGACCCACAAAACACGGCCCACACTCTAGCAGACTCTAGCCCTACTACACTGGTCATTTCTGATGCCCCAACTCAGCAGACCCCAACTGCAGCAAACAGTATGATGATGCCAGTTGACATAGCACCAACTCTACGACGCCAAACCCCCATTCCAGCAAAGAGTACACCAAATCCAGTTGCCAAATCACTTTTTGAACCAGAGAGAGCCCCAATTGCAGCAAATAGGACCCCTGTTCCATTTCTTCCCAGTTTAGAAGACGAAGCTTATATTGTTGTCAGGAACTTTGTGTGCATCTTTCCTTCATGGAAAGATTATACCGCAGACACAGAACAATTTCCAGTCTTCCTCCGCAACTTACGCGTAAGTAATGTACTAGTGTTATTCATGATAATTATTGCATATGTTTCTACTGACAGAAGACACAAGATTTCATTCTTTTAAATAGGCGAGGACAAAAATGGATCGTCAAGACAAGCAAGGGTTGGTTGCACTCTTCAGGCACTCTATGATGAAGTATCGTTCCTACCCGAGGCAAGCGCACTTCGATGGCAAGCCTCTAAACGAAATTTCTGTAAAGTCTCCGGTGCTACATTCATCAGACATTGACTGAAATAATATTGTTACACATTGGTCTCGTCTACAGCGTAAGGTACCGTCTATGATATCACATCACAATTTGAACTACATTTCTGCATTTGCCTTAAGGTCTCACTTGTACGAAAACTGTTAGCAGAAGAACATTCATTCTCAAGGGACCACGGAATCTTGCAACTATGCTGCACACTACATTGCTCTTGTGAGTACCTCTTGCCCTGTATGACCATACTTACTTTCATACCTAGTTGATTATGTAGCATCACTACACATGGTAGCCTCGTTATCGTTGATTTTGTGGACATTATAAGATCAGTATGGACTCTTACATAAATTTAGAATCAACCCAATGTTTTTCAAGATGTTTAGCTATGCAGTCCTCTTGTAAGGACTGAATGTCATCTATCACTGTACTTACATTAATAGCTACTCCCTCCATCCCATAATATAAGAACGTTTTGTATAGTACACCAGTGTTCAAAACACTCTTGTATTATGGGAAGAGGGATTGGTTCATTGTGTAGTATTCTGCATCTTATCTCCCTTGCCCACCATTTACTAAAAAATATCAGATCTATATTTAATCTTACCAAAAAGTTGAATACACAGACAATGCCAGTGCAGAAGTGTAGCCCATTGCTCTTGTCAGTAATTTTGTCCTGTAACGCTTGTACTTCCAGGGATTGGTAGTTGATTATGTAGCATCAATATGCATCTTATCTTCATTATCCTCTATCCCTTCCAGTATTATCATATCTATAATTACTCTCTACAAAATGTAGAGTACAGGCAATGCTTATGAAGAAGATTATGTGCTGAAATTCTTGAGTTATCCTTCCCTTGACATGGAGAAGGGCATTATAAAGCCGGTGTTAACTGTTAATGTAAGTCATTCCTTCTAAAGCCTTTATCCTCAACTGTTGTTTAATTCGCTCATACTCCCTAACGTTAACTGTTGTTTAGTTTGCTATTTCTATCAAAATGCATGTTCGCAACAATCGTAAGTTCCAAGTTTTACTTGTAAAACCAAATTCCTTATTCATACCATGCACATTACTCAATACTCCCTATATGTATGCTTGTTTTTGGGGATCTATAATCCAGTGTGTGGTGAAGCAGCCCACGTTTGCACCTTGTCATCTCCTGTTTTATCTTACTGATGTGGCTGATGATATGAACAACATGCCATGCACATTAACCAGAATAGATACAATGATTGTCTTTGCCCTTCATATATGCTTGTTATGTTGACATGGTAATCCAGTAGTGTGGTGAAGCTCCCCGCATTATGAATAATGCCAAATTATGCTATTGATATTTTGAACTT
This sequence comes from Triticum aestivum, assembly GCF_018294505.1. Classification (NCBI taxonomy): domain Eukaryota; kingdom Viridiplantae; phylum Streptophyta; class Magnoliopsida; order Poales; family Poaceae; genus Triticum; species Triticum aestivum. The sequence continues at coordinate 86,012,950 of NC_057802.1, read as the reverse complement.
ACTCTTTATTTTCTAATTTGAAATTGGATGGAATTGACAGCACAGTTATTAACTTTGTTTATACACGTGCGAAACCTGTCATCTCTCTGCTTGTTTCAGGGTGATATGCCTGATGGCATGCACAAGTCTGTTGAAGGCTGTGAGACAAACCCAACATATATTGTAGCAAAGAAGGCAAAACATCTTGAAGATAGCGAGACAACCCCAAAGTCTTGTCTTGATGTAGTGTTCAAGTTACTTGAGACTAGCAGTCAGACAAGCTCACAGAATTCACTGTCTGAATCAGTTCGACTTCTTCAGTCCCAAGTTCTAGCAGAAAGGCATTCTGCAACTCAACTTCGACTTGAAGTCCTATCTCTAAGAAAGATTGTGGAGAACACCAATGAGAACCTCATTGCTAAATAGCTACAGCTGGAAGCTATGAATGACATGCTAGGCCGGTCTCACAACCTTGCTTACCAGCTTGCGCAGTAGTTCCCGCGCAAGGCTAACCTTTCTTGAATTGTCTTGGAAGTGGTCTCGGTTCAGTATTATTTTGTTACGCTGCAATGGTGCCCAGTTTTTGTAATCTGCTTCTTTGTTGCGCTTTATGATCACTGGTGGAGAACTTCGATGCCCAGTGGATGTAATATACCATAAATCCTTTATTGTATAGCGTAGGTTTATTCTAAGTTACTATGCCATAATTTCTTTATTATATAGAGTAGGTTTGTTCTTAATTCCTACTAGTTACTGCCGTCATTCGCTATCTGAAAAAACATTATGTAGTCGACCGGGCCGAAACATTCGCCTCTAACAGGCCTGGTTTTTAGCGGGCCACAATTGGGCGGGCCTGCAACTTTCTTGGGCCCGAATGGCCATTGGGGCCTTCACACTTTGCGCCAGGACCACAACTTACTCTGGCCTATATTCGGCCCAAATTTTAGTTGCGCCTTTAGTGGACCCAGCGCTTAGTTGGGCCCATATAGCTTTGGGCCATTAACAGGCTGAATATTCTGCTGGCCTGTTATGGCCCAGAAGAAACCATGGGCCTTTAGCAAGCCGAAATGCGTGTTGGACCTCAATTTTCACTAGTCGTCGACGGGCCTTCAGCAGGCCGAAATTTAGATCGGGCCTTTTTTGGCCGAGTTATATAACGGGCCATTACCAGGCCGAAACATATCTCGGGCCTTAGTTGGACCACTGATATCATGGGCCTTTAAGAGGCCGACAGCTTAGTACAGGCATCAACGGGCCGAATTATACGACAGGCCTTTAACAGGCCCAAAGTCACGTTGGGCTAAACTGTTGTCATCTTTATCATGGGCCGTTAGTGGGTCGGATGTCGCGTCGGACCATATATGGCCCATGGGCAGCACGGTCCATTCCCAGGCCAAAAGACACACTGGGCTAAAATGGGCCCATGTCTATATCGGGCCTCTAACAGGCCGAAAGTCACTGGGCCATAATTGGGCCCAAATATTCGACGAACAATTAACGGGCCAGATCTGGCTTTGGGTCGTAAATGGGCCATGTTTAAACAGGTTGTTATTGGGCTGGCCCACTAGTACCTGAGTAAGTACTACGGGCCTTTGACTGGGCCGGCCTTTTTAACCTATATGGGCCTCTGTTGGGCCCTGCCATGTGTAGACGTATCATAGGTATGTCTCCTCACTTGGACGAATGACATCTGGCCCACCGAGGAGCAGACACGTGTTTCCTCCAGCCAATGATGATTTTACACGTGGAAAATCCCCATTGGTCCAGGCTGTTAACGGGTTATCGGATCCAAACCGGAACCCGATAGCTTAACGGCGACCCGTTACGGTGGATGCCATGTGTCGGTCACCCTTGACAAAAGCACTTCTATGACGCGCGATTTATCGTCATGGAAGTGGACACTTCTACGACAGCACAAGTATGACTATCTTGATTCTGTCATAAAATCATCATGGATGTACATGCATGACAAAAAACGTGACCTACTGTGACAAACACGTATCATCACGGAAGTGTATTTTGATGTAGTGAAAGGTGGCTATGATCATGTTTACCATTAATGCATCTACATATAAAGAGAGAAAAATAATGTATGGCAGGAAAGTGAATGCTCCCCATGGTGGCTTGTGTAATATTTCTAGTTTCTCCCACAGTGATGCTAGCAAGAAAAACATTATATTTAGTTTTGCGAGGCTCACTATGAATGCCCCATTGTGGGATTTTGCATGCTTCATTAAAATCTTCTAAGTCCATCGTATATGATTTATCATAAAGATTAAACAAAACAGAATGCGTGTTACGCTTGGATGTAAATTCAAACCTCCACACAAAGGAATCAGTAAGGTGGTAGTATTGCCTGCACTTGTCTGTAACGAAGCCCTCAAGGTCAGCGTTTCATATGTACGCATCAAATTCCTCCTTGAAACCAGCATTAGCAATGGATTCATCCAATGGCCATTCACAAGGCCGCACTTGAGCTTCTCTCGGTGGTTCGAAATCGGGCTCACGTATCGCGAGCCTCGAGGCTTTCTTGCTTGAGGAACCACCTTGCACTACTAGAATCAGGATCTTTGCCGTCACCCAGCTTGTTGCCGTCACCCAGCTAACGGAAAAGAAGGTTTTTGCCATCAGCTTACAGGAAACTGAGGGCAAAGAAAGAGCTGACGGCAAAGATCATGTTTGCCATCAGCCAGCTCTTTGTCGTCCGCTAGCGGACGGCATAGAAGCTTTGCCTTCTGCTAGCAGACGACAAAGAGTGAGGTGGCCCACTAACAAGTACCACCTAATGGCCACTTTCTTTGCCGTCCACTAGCTGACGGCAAAGATTCTTTGCCGTCCGCTAGCAAACGGAAAAGAAAGTGCCCAACTAACATCCGTTAGCTAGGCTCTTTGCCGCCTGCTAGCAGACGGGAAAGAGATGTGACCTAAACTAAAAAGCGGACAGCCCCACCCCTCTCTCTCTCTCTCCCCTCTCTCCCCCTCCCCTCATCACACCCGCGCAGCCGCCCCTGTCCCCGAGCCACCCCCGCCGCTCTGCCTCCCCGCCTCACAACAATAGCCGGGCCAGGCATTCCACAATCTTCATCCTCACCCGTGATGCACCAGAACTATTGTTGCAAGACGCCGGGCGCCGCGTCAATTGTGGGATGTGGATCTAGTGTACAACGCCGAGCGCCACATGTATCCCGCACCGAGGAACCCCCTAACCCGCTCGTCCTGTTGTAAATATTTAGTTAGGTTGACGGAAAAAACAAAATTGCTATGTTACTCATCTTTCGATATAAATGTGTTGTTTTTTCGTCGCTGCGAGGGCGGAGGGACTAGTGTTCGACGAGCTCCGCCCCCGCATTCGTAGGTGAGCACAAATGACATCACCTCCTCCCCCCTTCATTTTCCCTCTTTCGGTCTTCGTGCCGATGAAACTTGCTAGCTATAGGTGTCTTCAATCATCAGTATGCGTGGCCACTATGCGTCTCCCGTTTGAAAGGGTTACATCTATAAATATGCATGCATTTGCATACTTATAACCGTGATTCTTTCGAATTGTCCAACATTATCCATGGACAGCCCGAGTATGTGTAGATTGGGTTCGTTTTCTCATATGCTCTGCTCCGGATCCAATGCAGAATTTCGTCAGTGCCTCCCTGTTGTTCTCTGGGTACACATCTTCTCTGCTTATTGCCGAGACGTGTATCAGGAGAACAGCGGGGAGGTGCTGCCAAAATTTTGCGCCGGATCCGGAGTAGACATGGGAAAACGAACCCAATCTACACATACCCGGGTGGGATTAGGACCTATCTTTACCTATTAGCATCTGGGTTGCATGGACGTAATAAAAGTGACAAACTCCATTAACTGATGAATATATACATGCTGATTTATATATATATATATATATTTCTTATGTGTCCAATAGCTAGGCAAGATGAGTGATCGTGCGTGGATGTACACCAGTCGCACTAGTCAGAAAGACATGACCATTGAATGGTTAACAAAAACCAAGGGGTTTTTGAGAGCCGCATTTGCAAATGGCCAGAGGACAACATGGTGCCCCTGTGCTGGGTGCAACAATTGGCAGGACAGAGGATGAAATAGGCAAACACCTGCAGAAGATGGGTTTTACGCCAGATTATACAGTGTGCACATTTCATGGCGAGTCTGCCCAATGTGCCAGAGCTGAAGTGCTTCGTTGTTGCACCGACGAGCATGGTACCGGGATGCAAGACATGGTGCAAGACTTTGATGATGCTTGGGACTCGAACGATGAGATGGAGGAATCTGCAAAGGCCTTCAATGAAATGTTGGAGTCTTCAAAACGTCCTCTCCATGAGCACACTGAGCTTTGTTAGCTGGATGCCATCTCACAAATAATGGCTCTGAAGGCTCAATTCCACTTGGGCAGAGAATGCTACAACGCAATGATGACAGTATTTGGACGTGTTCTACCCAAAGGCCATGTACCACCTGCAAACCTGTACCAGTCAGACAAAATCCTCTGTGCTCTTAAGATGCCCTATGAGAAGATACATGCCTGTGAGAAAGGATGTGCCTTATTTAGGCTTCAGTATGCGGACTTGAACTATTGTCCCATTTGCAAGTCATCCAGGTATGTTCTGGTAGACAACGGTATGGGTGAGAAGACGCAGACCAAAATCCCCGTTAGTGTTCTTTGGTATCTGCCAATCATACCAAGACTTCAACATCTTTTCATGGTTAAAGAGACGGCCAGACAGATGACATGGCATAAAACGGGCAAAAGAACCCAACTAGATGCAAATGGGAAGCTGATGATGATGCACACATCGGACGGTGAAGCATGGAACCGCTCTACTTCACCCCAGAGCGTTGAAGTAGACAACGACAGTGAACCCGACTTCACCCCTTAGCCGGAACAAGAAGAGCCTGAACTAGAAGAGGTTACTATTGCGGATGACCTGTCAATGCTTGACCGATTACATAAAGGTGGCCTTCCACATGATGATGCATTTATTAGTGATGATGATGAGCACGTCATTACCGATAGTGATGATGATGATGCATTTATTGATCCCAGAGCATTTATTGAACCCGACAATCCAGATTATTATTAGGTATTCAATTTTTTATGTTGCACTTGATTTACATAGTTACTTGTATGATTGTATGATTTATATAGTTACTTGTATAATTTTCTTACTTTGTATGATTGTTTCTTATACATGTTGCCATGGTCTTGATGTCCGTCCCCGTCGGCCCTCGCCCGCTTTATGATTCGGATGTGGTAAATTCTCTTTCATAACTATTTGTTGCATTTCGCATTTATGACAATTATGGCCATCAAGTTGACATAGAGATATTTTAATCTAGGAGGTATCTGAACCGGAATTTGAAACCGACCCTCTTGTCGAGAAGTAAAATTTAGTTGAAAAAGAAAATGAGTATTTGAAAGACAAAATTAAAAGAATTGAAGAAGAGAAGATGACATTGGAGTTGTATGTTGCCGATGTCGTCGATGATCACAATATGAAGATGAATGCAATGCGCTTGAAGATGGATGCAATGCGCTTGAAGATTAAGAAGATTAGAAAATATGTCATTGATAATGAGGCTTGGTAGCATTATGCCGTTGGATCAATTGTTACCTTAGTTGCGATCATCATCGCATTTTTTGTGACGAGGGTAAGTTTTCTCTAGTGTTTTGCTTAACAAATGCATACTTAGCTTACTTTCCTCCTAAATGGCATAATTACCTAAGTTAGACAAAAAATGAGCTATACTTAGCTTCTTCAGTTCATTTATGACATACTTAGCATACTTAGGTCAAAAATGGCATGATAATCTTTGTTACCTCCAAAATGATATAGACTTAGCTTATTTTCCTTGAAAATGACATAATAACCTTACTAAGCACCAAAATGACCTATTTACCTAGCTTAGCTCTAAAATGATCTACACTTAGCATTTTTACCTAGCTTAGCAATAAAATGGCATTTTTACCTTCTTCTTCTTTTTTTCTTCTTCTTCTTCTGCTTCTTCTTCTTCTTCTTCTTCTTCCTCTTCTTCTAACTTTCTTGTTTCCCAATTTGCAGATTTGCTTAAAGAGCTTCGCCAGCAGACGGCAAATATGCCACGTGCTAGATACCTGTGCAACCTGGGGCAATAGGCTGGCTATTTGGATGCTTTGTCATCTGCTGGCAGAGGCAAAGACCATTGCATCTTTGTCGTCAGCCAGCAGACGGCAAAGAAATCAAATAGGCCAGCTCCCTAGGTGCTACCACGTGGCCCGCTATGCCGTCCGCTGGCAGACGACAAACATGCAAAGGTCTTTACCATCCACCAGCTGATGGCAAAGCATCCCGTTAACCCCCTAACGGACCTAACCTGCCACGTGTACCGTCCAGGCTCTTTGTCATCCGCTGGCGGATGGCAAAGACCATTTCATCTTTGCTGTCCGCCAGCAGACAGCGAAGAACCCTTCGCCATAGCTTATTCAGCCGGACCTGTTGCCATCTGCTGGCGGACGGCAAAGGCCTTTGCCGTCTGCCGGGCATGCCTTTGCCGTCAGCCATGGAAGACGGCAAAGTGCCTGATTCCTGTAGTGTTGGTATATTTTCCTAAACATTTTTCTTCCTCTAAAAAATTTCTCAAATTTTTAGTGACTCAAAATAAAAGTGAACCAAACTCAACAAGATTGATAGCAGCTACTCCTACAAGTATCTAGAGGCTATATCATGCATCAAAACCACTTTGGACCATATAAATTTGACATGCAAGCTCAAGAACAGGGTCACCACAGCAGCAAAAATTTGCAATATATAAAGCACCAGAACAAAAACTAAGTGGACCATTGGAGGAGTCAGATATCATAGAACAATCCCCCAAAACAGTTTCGCAAATGGAGCTTTGCACAAGGAGATCAAAAGTGGCAGCAAGATGAGCTAGAACATGGGTTTCAGCAATGGGATGATTTTTTTTCTGGAGGAAGACAAAGTGGATGGGTGCTGGAATAAGTGAGGGGGACCCACGTGGGACCCACAAGGCAGGGGGAGCGCCCAGGGGGGTAGGACGCACCCTCCACCCTTGTGGTCCACTGGTGCAGCCCCCTGGTGTGTTCTAAGTGCCAAAAATTCTCAAAAATTCTATAAAAATCATACTAAATTTTTAGGGCATTTGGAGAACTTTTATTTTTGGGACATTTTTTATTGCACAGATAATTCAGAAAACAGACGGATAATGGTATTTTTGCTTTATTAATCTAAATAACAGAAAGTAAAAGGTGGGTACAGAAAGTTGTGCCTTCTAAATTCATCCACCTCATGCCCATCAAAAGGAATCCATTAACAAGGTTGATCAAGTCTTATTAACAAACTTCTTTCGAATAACATGAAACCGGAGAATTTTTAAATAACACTAGGTTACCTTAACTGGGATATGCATGTCCCCAACAATAAGAATATCATAATTCTTCTTGATAGTAGGGAGAGGGAATTTAAAACCTCCAATAGCAATGGTTGGAATTTGTTCAATAGAATTGATGCTATGAACTTGAGGTTGTTTCTTCGAAAAGTGTACCGTATGCTCATTACCATTAACATGAAAAGTGACATTGCCTTTGTTGCAATCAATAACAGCCCCTGCAGTATTCAAAAAGAGTCTACCAAGGATGATCGACATACTGTCGTCCTCGGGCATATCAAGAATAACAAAATCCGTTAAGATAGTAACATTTGCAACTACAACAGGCACATCCTCACAAATACGGATGGGTATAGCAGTTGATTTATTAGCCATTTGCAAAGAGATTTTAGTACGTGTCAACTTATTCAAATCAAGTCTACGATACAAAGAGAAAGGCACAACACTAACACCGGCTCCAAGATCACATAAAGCAGTTTTAACATAGTTTCTTTTAATGGGGCATGGTATAGTTGGTATTCCTAGATCTCCTAGTTTCTTTGGTATTCCACCCTTAAATATATAATTAGCAAGCATGGTGGAAATTTCAGGTTTCGGTATCTTTCTTTTATTAGTGACAATATCTTTCATAAACTTAGCATAAGGAGACATTTTCAGAATATCAGTCAAACGCGTACGCAAAATGACAGGTCTAAGCATTTCAGCAAACCGCTCAAAATCCTCATCGTCCTTTTTCTTGGATTGTTTAGGAGGAAAGGGCATGGGTTTCTGAACCCATGGCTCTCTTTCTTTACCATGTGTCCTAGCAACGAAGGCTCTCTTATCATAACTTTTATTCTTAGGTTGTGGGTTATCAAGATCAACAACAGGTTCAATCTCCACATCATTATCATTACTAGGTTGAGCATCAGCATGAACATCATCATTAACATTATCACTAGGTTCATGTTCATCACCAGATTGTGTTTCAGCATCATAAATAGAAATATCATTTGGATTCTCAGGTGTGTCTATAACAGGTTCACTAGAAGCATGCAAAGTCCTATCGGTCTTCCTTTTCTTTTTATTACTAGGACTAGGTGTATCAGTATTAATTCTCTGAGAATCTTGCTTAACTCTCTTAGGATGACCCTCAGGATACAAGGGTTCCTGAGTCATTTTACCACCTCTAGTCATAACTCTAACAACATGATCATTGTTTTTATTATTCATTTCATTAAGCAAATCATTCTGCGCCTTAAGTACTTGTTCTACTTGAGTTGTTACCATAGAAGCATGCTTACTGATAAGCTTAAGATCATTAACAGTTCTACTCATATAATCACTTCAGCGGTCAAGCATCTAAGCATTTCGTTTCAGTTGTCTACTAACATAAGCACTGAAGTTTTCTTGTTTAACAATAAAGTTATCAAATTCATCCAAGCATTGGCTAGCAGACTTATTATAAGGAATATCACCTTCATAAAATCTATAGAGAGAATTTACCTCTACTACTTGTGACGGGTTATCAAGACCATGTATTTCTTCAATAGGTGGTAAGTTCTTAACATCTTCAGCTTTAATACCTTTTTCTTTCATAGATTTCTTTGCCTCTTGCATATCTTCAGGACTGAGAAATATAATACCACTTTACTTTGGAGTTGGCTTAGGAATTGGTTCAGGAAGTGCCAATCATCATCCTTGCTCAATATATTTTTCAATAGTACTTCAGCTTGTTCAACAGTTCGTTCCCTGAAAACACAACCAGCACAACTATCTAGGTGGTCCCTAGAGGCATCGGTTAGTCCATTATAAAAGATATCAAGTATTTCATTTTTCTTGACAGGATGATCAGGGAAAGCATTAAGTAATTGGAGAAGCCTCCCCCAAGCTTGTGGGAGACTCTCTTCTTTAGATTGCACAAAATTAAATATTTCCTGTAAAGCAGCTTGTTTCTTATGAGCAGGGAAATATTTTTCACATAAGTAATACAGCATATCGTGGGAAATACGCACACAACCAGGAGCAAGAGAATTAAACCATATCTTAGCATCACCCTTTAATGAGAAAGAAAACAACTTAAGAATATAGTAGTAGCGAATTTTTTCCTCATGAGCAAATAGGGTGGCTATGTCAATCAATTTAGTAAGATGTGCCACTACAGTTTCAGATTCATAACCATGGAAAGGATCAGATTCAACCAAAGTAATTAACTCAGGATCGACAGAGAATTCATAATCCTTATCAGTAACAAAGATAGGTGAAGGAGCAAACTTAGGATCATATTTCATTCTAGCATTCAAAGATTTTTCTTTCAGCTTAGCTAACAGTTTCTTTGGATCATCTCTATCATTGCAAGCAAAAAAGTTTCTAGCAGTTTCTTCATCCATAATATAACCCTCAGGTACCTTAGGCAATTCATATCTAGGGGTAGAATCATAATATTCAATTTCAGTAATTTCATTCTCTCTAACCCTTGCAAGTTGTTCATCAAGAAATTCACCTAGTGGCACAGTATTATCAAGCAAAGTAGTAGTATCATCATAAGCATCATGCATAACAGAAGTAGCATCATCAATTACTTGCGACATATCAGACTTACTAGCAGGTGGTGGCATTGCAAGCTTACTCAAAATAGAAGGTGAATCAAGTGCAGAGCTAGATGGCAGTTCCTTACCTCCCCTCATAGTCGAGGGAAAAATCTTGGTTCTACTATATTTCAAAATCCTCATAGTGATCAATAGATATAAATCCCAAGTGACTCAGAGAATAGAGCTATGCTCCCTGGCAACGGCACCAGAAAAAAGGTCTTGATAACCCACAAGTATAGGGGATCACAACAGTTTTCGAGGGTAAAGTATTCAACCCAAATTTATTGATTCGACACAAGGGGAGCCAAAGAATATTCTCAAGTATTAGCAGCCGAGTTGTCAAGTCAACCACACCTGAAAGACATAATATATGCAGCAAAGTATTTAGTAGCAAAGTAGTATGGAAGTAATGGTAACAGTGGCAAAAGTAATAGTAGCAGTTTTGTAGCAATAGTAACAGTGGCAACGGCAAAGTAACTTAGCAAAGATCAATATGTGAAAAGCTCGTAGGCAACGGATTCAATGATGGATAATTATGTCGGATGGCATTTGATGACCCACAAGCATAGGGGATCAATTGTAGCTCTTTTCAATAAGTAAGAGTGCCGAGCCCAACAAGGAGCAGAAGGAAATGATAAGTAGTTTTCAGTAAGGTAATGTCTGCAAGAGCTGAAATTGTAAGTAGCAAAGTAGTTTGATAGCAAGATAATTTGTAACGAGCAAGTAACAATAGTAGTAAAAAAAGTGCAGCAAGGTAGCCCAATCCTTTTGAGGCAAAGGACAGGCCAGAACGGTCTCTTATAGTGAACAAAGCGTTCTTGAGGGTACACGGGAATTTTATCTAGTCACTTTCATCATGTTGGTTCGATTTGTGTTCGCTACTTTGATAATTTGATATGTGGTTGGACCGGTGCTTAGGTGATGTTCTTACTTGAAAAAACCTCCTACTTATGATTAACCCTCCCGCAAGCATCCGCAACTACGAGAAAAGTATTAAGAATAAATTCTAACCATAGCATTAAACTTTTGGATCCAATCGGTCCCTTACGGAATAGCGCATAAACTGGGGTTTAAGCTTCCGTCACTCTCACAACCCATCATCTAATTGCTACTCCACAATGCATTCCCTTAGGCCCAAATATGGTTAAGTGTCATGTAGTCGACATTCACATGACACCACTAAGGGAATCACAACATACATACTATCAAAATATCGAACACATATCAAATTCACATGATTACTTGCAACATGATTTCTCCCGTGACCTCAAGATCAAAAGTAACTACTCACAAATGATAATCATGCTCATGATCAGAGGAGTATTAAATAGCATATTGGATCTGAACATATAATCTTCCACCAAATAAACCATATAGTAATCAACTACAAGATGTAATCAACACTACTAGTCACCCACAAGCACCAATCTATAGTTCCGGTAACAAGATTGAACACAAGAGATGAACAAGGGTTTGAGATGAGATGGTGCTGTTGAAGATGTTGATGGAGATTGCCCTCCCCAAGATGGGAGAGTTGTTGGTGATGATGAGGACGATGATTTCCCCCTCCGGGAGGGAAGTTCCCCTGGCGGAATCACTCCGCCGGAGGGCAAAAGTGCTCCTGCCCAAGTTCCACCTCAAGTCGGCGGCGCTCCGTCCCGAAAGTCCGCCCCTTATTTTTTCTAGGTCAAAATGACCTATATACCAGAACATGGGCACCGGAGGTGGGCCTGGGTGAGCACAACCCACCAGGGCGCGCCTGGGCTCCCTGGCGCGCCCGGGGGGTTGTGCCCACCTGGTGGGCCCCTATGGTAGTTTTTTGCTCCAATAATTCTTAAATATTCCATAAAAAATCTCCGTGAAGTTTCAGCTTGTTTGGAGTTGTGCAGAATAGATGGCCTGACGTAGCTTTTCTATGTCCAGATTTCCAGCTACCGGAATTGTCCCTCTTGGTGGGTACCTTGCAAATTATGAGAGAAAAGGCATTAGAATTACTCCAAAAAGCATTATTATGGATAAAAACATTATAATAACAGCAAGAAAACATGATGCAAAATGGACGTATTAACTCCCCCAAGCTTAGACCTCGCTTGTCCTCAAGCGAAAACCGAAATCGAAAAACATGTCCACATGTTTTGAGAGAGAGGTGTCGATAAAAACAAAATACGGACATAGAAGCATCATGTTGATTATTATAACAGCAACAAAATTAAACATAGGACTTTTATCATAGAACTTTTATCATATACTTCTCATGAATAAGTAATAGTTCATCACACAATCGAAGTATAAAGCAAAAACTCTATTAGAAACCAACAAACTATGTTGTCAGTCAACTTTGCAACTACAATTCATCATCTTTTCAGGAAGGGTCACGTGTCGGAGCCTTTAGGCAAGTCCACATACTCAACCATCATATAGTCTTCTATGATTGCTAACACTAACCTCGTACCCATGAGCAAAACGTTTCAACCGGACACATAGAAAGATAGGGGCTTAAAGTTTCGCCCCCAACATATTCACCTCAAGGGTGATGTCAACAATAATAACTCATGCTATCTATATTCAACCGGACATATGTTCCTAGATCATTCCTCACCACATGATGCTTGCCAAAGGAGAAAAATAAAAAGGAATAGACGGAAAACTTTAACTCTTTGCATAAAAGTAAATACATGAAAGTAAAGGATAGGCCCTTCGCAGAGGAAAGCAAAGGTTGGCATGCGCTTATTTTTTCTATGCTCAATCCCTTAGTGCAAAAGAACGTCACGTTGTATTGCCCCTTAAGATGACAACCTTTATTATGCAGTCTGTCGATTTTATTCTTTGTCATCCAAGTTCGTACAACGCTCAATTTTCTCTTACACTAAATGATCTCACACTTTAAGAAGCAATTTTTATTACCTTTTTGCACCGATGACAACTTACTTGAGGGATCTTGCTCAATCCCTAGGTAGGTATGGTGGACACTTGAAAATAAGATTTGGGTTTAAGGGTTTTTGGATGCACAAGTAGTATCTCTACTTAGTGTGGAATTTTTTGGCTAGCAAAGATAGGGGGCAAGCATCACATGTTAAAGGATCTATGACAATATGACTTCTATGTGAATATAAACAAACATAAATCATTAAGTTGTCTTCCTTGTCCAACGTCAACAATTTTGGCATATAATATTTTGATGAGGGCTCACAATCACAAAATATTTCTAAGATAGTATATTTATATGTGAATCTTCTCTTCCCTTATTAATTATTTCATGAGTTGCATCATTGAATAATGCTATGTTTGTCAATCTCTAATAAAATTTCCTACTTATACTTTTCCTTATGTGGTGCTATCACCTACCATAGGATTAGTATATGATCTTATTGATTTATTTCCTTTCTTTTATTTATTTCATTTCTCCTTTCCTTCTTTATTTGCAACATGAAAGTAAAGAAAGCAAAAACTCAAACTAAACTTTATTATATAACTTGCACACGATTACAAGGATAGATCACTAAGCAAACTCTCAAGGAAGAAAGGATCAAACTAACTTTTATTCATCTAATGCAAAAGATCGAACTAAAATAAGTAAAGGCAAAATGATAGTGGGATGATACGATACCGGGGCACCACCCCCAAGCTTGGCAGAAGCCAAGGGGAGTGCCCATACCTGATACTCAATTTTCCTTTGGTGGTGAAGAAGATGATGGTGGTGATGAAGCGATCCTATCCTTAAGGATCAAGAGATTCTCCAACCGACGGATGACACTCCGGAGATAGATGATATGCTCTTGATGCAGAATATTTTCACGAGTGAGATACTTATTTTGTATGCGAACTATTTCAATGACGCAAAAAGCTTCAATCTCAGCAGGAGTAAGGTGAGTAAGGTAGGGGTTAAGGATATCTTCTTCCTCCTCCTCGGCCAGCAGTGCTTGTGCTGCCACCGGGAATGGATCTACGGTAGCTTCCTTTCCCTTGTCTCCCTTGACGGCGTCCGTAGGCTCCTCCCTATTCGTCTCGATCTTTATCAGCAAAGAATCTTCTTCCATGTTGTTGGAGGAGCGGGAAGACATGATGCATGGCTTGATAAATCTGACCGGAAATAGCAAGAAAAGAGAATAGAGGATTTCTTCACGATACGGTGGTTAACAGGTTCGGGAAGTATACATAGATTTTTTATCTTGGAGGACAAGCATACGGAAGAAAAACGGAGTTCGGGAGGTGTCCCAGGTGGGCACAACCTGGCGCGCCCTGGTGTCTTGTGCCCACCGGGGGATGCTTCCTGGAAGTTTCTTTATTTCCAAAATTCTTAAATATTCCAAAACTAATAAAAAATTGCGGTTTTTTTGGAGTCCATTTACTTACCGTATCACGTACCTCCTTATTTTCACGATTCTGGACTGTTCCAGAAGGACTCTTTTATGTGTTCTTCCGGTGTCAAAGTTTGGATAATATTACTTTCAATATTAATGGGCATACCTGAGATATAATGTTTTATTCGTTGCCCATTGACAACCTTCGGGTTAGTACCTTCGAGATTATTTATTTTGATGGCTCCAGACCGGTAAACCACCTCGATGACATATGGGCCTTCCCATTTTGAGAGGAGTTTTCCTGCAAAGAATCTGAAACGAGAGTTGTACAAAAGAACATATTCTCTGACTTTAAACTCACGCTTTTGGATTCTTTTGTCATGCCATCTTCTAACTTTCTCTTTGAATAATTTTGCATTTTCATAAGCTTGGGTTCTCCATTCATCTAATGAGCTAATATCAAATAACCTCTTTTCACCAGCAAATTTGAAATCATAGTTGAGTTCTTTAACTGCACAAAATGCTTTATGTTCTAACACAAGAGGCAAATGACAAGCTTTTCCATAAACCATTTTATAAGGAGACATACCCATAGGATTTTTATATGCTGTTCTATAAGCCCAAAGTGCATCATCTAATTTCTTAGACCAATTCTTCCTGGACCTATTGACAGTCTTTTGCAAAATTAATTTTATTTCTCTATTGCTAAGTTCAACTTGACCACTAGACTGAGGATGATAGGGTGATGCAATGCTATGATTAACATTAGACTTGGCAAGCATCTTACAGAAAGCACCATGAATAAAGTGTGAACCACCATTAGTCATTAAATATCTAGGGACTTCAAACCTTGGGAAAATAACTTCCTTAAGCATTTTAATAGAGGTGTTGTGATCAGCACTACTAGTTGGAATAGCTTATACCCATCTAGTAACATAATCAACAGCAACCAAAATATGTGTATACCCATTAGAGGAAGGAAAAGGTCCCATGTAATCAAATCCCCAAACATCAAATGTTTCAACAGCAAGTGAATAATTCATAGGCATTTCTTGACGCTTACCGATATTACCTATTCTTTGACATTCATCACAAGGTAAGACGAACTTACGGGCATCCTTGAAGAGAGTAGGCCAATAAAATCCAAACTGCAATACCTTATGAGCAGTTCTATCTCCAGCATGATGCCCTCCATAAGCTTTGGAGTGACATTTCCGTAGGATTTGTCCCTGTTCATGGTCAGGTACACAATGTCTAATAATACCATCTACTCCTTCTTTATAGAGATGTGGATCATCCCAAAAGTAATGTATTAAATCATAGAAGAATTTTTTGTTTTGTTGGTATGTAAAGCTAGGTGGTAAATATTTAGCAACAATGTAATTAGCATAATCAGCATACCAAGGAGTACTATGAGAAACATTTATTGCAGCTAACTGCTCATCAGGAAAACTATCATCAATAGGTAGTGGGTCATCAAGCACATTTTCAAGCCTAGACAAATTATCAGCTACTGGGTTCTCATCTCCTTTCCTATCAATGATATGTAAATCAAATTCTTGTAACGAGAGAACCCACCGAATAAGTCTAGGTTTAGCATCTTTCTTTTCCATAAGATATTTAATAGCAGCATGGTCTATGTGAACAGTTACTTTGGAATCAACAATATAAGGTCTAAATTTATCACAAGCAAACACCACTGCTAAGAATTCTTTTTAGTAGTAGCATAGTTTCTTTGAGCACTGTCTAGAGTCTTACTAACATAATGAATAACATTCAGTTTCTTATCAACTCTTTGTCCTAGAACAGCACCAACAGCATAATCACTAGCATCACACATCATTTCAAAAGGCAAGTTCCAATCAGGTGGTTAAACAATAGGTGCAGATATTAAGGCTTTCCTGAGTGTTTCAAAGGCTTCTAAACAATCATCATCAAAAACAAAAGGAATATCCTTTTGCAAGTGACTAGTAGGAGGACTAGAAATTTTAAAGAAGTCTTTGATAAATCTCCTATAGAAACCAGCATGACCTAGGAAACTATGAATACCTTTTATATCTTTAGGACATGACATTTTCTCAATTGCATCAACCTTAGCTTGGTCCACTTCAATACCCCTTTCAGAAATTTAATGACCCAAGACAATGCCTTCATTTACCATAAAGTGGCACTTCTCCCAATTCAAGACAAGGTTTGTTTGTTCACATCTCTGCAAAACTCGCTCAAGATTGCTTAAACAATCATCAAAAGACTTCCCATAAACAGAAAAGTCATCCATGAAAACTATAACAAACTTTTCACAAAAGTCAGAGAATATAGCAGTCATACATCTTTGAAAGGTAGCAGGTGCATTACATAAACCAAAAGGCATACGTCTATAAGCATAGGTTCCAAAAGGACAAGTAAAGTGGTCTTTTCTTGATCAGGTTGAGAAACAGGTATTTGTGAAAACCCAGAATATCCATCAAGGAAGCAAAAGTGTGTGTGCTTAGATAATCTTTCAAGCATTTGATCAATAAAAGGCAAAGGGTAATGATCTTTTATAGTTTCTTTGTTCAATTTTCTAAAATCAATTACCATTCCATAGCATGTAACAATTCTTTGTGGAATAAGCTCATTCTTATCATTAGGAACAACAGTTATACCTCCTTTCTTAGGAACACAATGAACAGGACTTACCCATCTACTTTGATCAATAAAAGTGGTCTTTTCTTGATCAGGTTGAGAAACAGGTATTTGTGAAAAACTAGAATATCCATCAAGGAAGCAAAAGTGTGTGTGCTTAGATAATCTTTCAAGCATTTCATCAATAAAAGGCAAAGGGTAATGATCTTTTCTAGTTGCTTTGTTCAATTTTCTAAAATCAATTACCATTCCATAGCATGTAACAATTCTTTGTGGAATAAGCTCATTCTTATCATTAGGAACAACAGTTATACCTCCTTTCTTAGGAACACAATGAATAGGACTTACCCATCTACTATCATCTATGGGATAGATTATACCTGCTTCCAGAAGTTTTAATATTTCTATTCTTACCACTTCTTTCATCTTCGGATTTAACCGACGTTGGTGATCAACAACGGGTTTAGCATCAGGTTCCATATTAAATTTGTGCTTTAAATCATCAAGAGTATATCTAATAGCAGCTCGGTGCTTCCTTAGAACTTTCAATAATCTTTCTTCTTCATGTTCTGAAAGGTTAGCACCGATAATAATAGGATATATTTTCTTTTCATCAAGATAAGCATATTTCAAAGTGTCTGGCAATTGTTTTAATTCAAACACAGGATCACCTTTAGGTCGAGGAGGACCTCCTAGAGTTTCAATAGGCAAATTGTGTTTAAGTAGAGGACGTTGTTCAAAGAAAATCTTATCTATTTCATTTCTTTCATGATATGTAAATCATTTTCATGGTCTAGCAAAAATATTTCTAAAGGATCAGTAGGTGGTACAGCAATAGAAGCAAGACCAATTAATTCATCCTTACTAGGCAATTCTTTTTCATGAAGCTTTCTACTAAACTTGGAAAAATTAAACTCATGAGACTCATCACCAAAACTAACACCGACAATTTGTTTCTCACAATCTATCTTAGCATTAACGGTGTTCAAGAAAGGTCTACCAAAAATAATGGGACAGAAGTCATCTTGTGGGGAACCAAGAACAAGAAAATCAGTAGGGTATTTTATTTTCCCACACAAGACTTCAACATCTCTAACAATCCCAATTGGTGATATGGTGTCTCTATTAGCAAGTTTAATAGTAACATCTATGTCTTCTATTTCTGCAGGTGCTATGTCATTCATAATTTCTTGATATAAGGTCTAAGGAATAGCACTCACACTAGCACCTATGCCACATAAACCATGATAACAGTGATCTCCTATTTTAACCGACATGACAGGCATGCCAACAACAGGTCTATGTTTATCCTTTTTATCAGGTTTGGCAATTCTAGCAGCTTCTTCACAAAAGTAAATAGCATGCCCATCTATATCTTCTTCCAAGTGATCTTTAACCATAGCAATGCTAGGTTCTACTTTAATTTGTTCATTAGGTTAGATGTTCTAATAAAGCTTTTGTTAACCACAGTTGAAACTTTAGCATGTTCCTTTATCCTAACAGGGAAAGGTGGTTTCTCAATATAAGCAGAAGGAACAACTGGATCAACATTATAAAGTATAGTTTCTTCTTTAACTGGTACCGGTTCTTTAATTTCTTCTTTAATAGGTGGTTGATATTTAAACCACTTCTCTTTAGGGAGTTCAACATGAGCAGCAAATGATTCACAAAAGGAGGCTACTATCACTGAGTCAAGTCCATATTTAGTGCTAAACTTTTGAAAAGCATCGGTATCCATAAAAGATTTAACACAATCATACTTAAGTTTAATACCTGACTCTTTACCTTCATCGATTTCTCAATCTTCAGAGTTGCGTTTAATTCTTTCCAAAAGATACCACCGGAATTCAATAGTCTTCTTCATCAAGAACCAGCACAAGAAGTATCAAGCATGGTTTGATCATTACAAGAACGCCGAGCATAAAAGTTCTGGATAATAATTTCTCTTGAGAGCTCATGATTGGGGAATGAATATAACATTGACTTAAGACTCCCCCAAGCTAGAGTGGTACTTTCTCCTTCACGAGGCCAAAAATTATATATATAATTCTGATCACGGTGAACCAGATGCATATGATAAAAAATTTGGTGGAACTCCAATTTCAAACGATTCCAATTCCATGATCCAATATCATCACATAGCCTATACCATGCCAATGCTTTTCCCTTAAAAGATAAAGGGAAAACCTTTTTCATAACTTCATCCCTGGGTAAACCTGCAAGCTTAAACAATCCACAAATTTGTTCTACATATATCAAGTGCATATCAGGATATTTGGTTTCATCTCCTGCATAAGGATTGGCTAGCAGTTGTTCTATCATACCCGAAGGAATTTCATATTCAATATTTTCAGTAGGTGCAGTAGGTTGAGGGGTAGCTAATTGTGGTTCTGGACGAGGTGAAGATACCCCGAACAAACCCCTCAAAGGATTGTTTTCCATAGTAATAAGTGACAAAAAAATTCAGCACACTATATGAATGTTTCCTTACCAAATTCCACTAACCAAAGGCGCTTCACTCCTCGGCAACGGCGCCAGAAAATAGCCTTGATGACCCACAAGTATAGGGCATCAATTGTAGCTCTTTTCAATAAGTAAAAGTGTCGAACCCAACGAGGAGCAGAAGGAAATGACAAGTAGTTTTCAGTAAGGTAATGTCTGCAAGTGCTAAAATTGTAAGTAGAAGAGTAGTTTGATAGCAAGATAATTTGTAACGAGCAAGTAATGATAGTAGTAACAAAAGTGCAGCAAGGTAGCCCAATCCTTTTAAGGCAAAGGACAGGCCAAAATGGTCTCTTATAGTGAACAAAGCGTTCTTGAGGGTACACGGGAATTTCATCTAGTCACTTTCATCATGTTGGTTCGATTTGTGTTTTCTACTTTGATAATTTGATATGTGGGTGGACCGGTGCTTAGGTGTTGTTCTTACTTGAACAAACCTCCTACTTATGATTAACCCTCCCGCAAGCATCCGCAACTACCACTGGTGCGCGTCGGTCCTAAACAAACGGTTTTTAATCCCTTCCCGCGACGGCATTTGGAACCGTCGCCAAGTGAGTGTGGGCATTAGGGGGGTTCGTCCCACATGACCCAGAAATCATCGGGGACAGGCCCTCCTAGGACCCAAGCTGGGGTCGTGTGCGATCGGGCGAGGCATCGAAACCCAATCATTTCCGTAAGTATGTACATCCCACACGGTAATCCGAGAAAAACATTTCTGTAGGTATGTACATCCCACACGGTGAATCCCAGAAAAACATTTCTGTTCGTATGTATATCACAAACAGTCAATCCAAGGAATACATTTCCATTCTTATGTACATCCCACACAGTCAATCCAGGGAAAACGTTTCCGTTCGTATGTACATCCCACACAGTTTTATGTATACGCTCGTGTGTTAAAGGTATAACTATCACACACGCTCTTCCTTGGTTAACTGTTTCCTTTCATTAACTACATCACACACGATTTGATGTAGAAAACTGTGTGGCATTGGGCTATCCATCACAAGCGCTTTTACTACCAGAACCGTTTGCAAAGTTCCATGACAGTCTGTTCTCTTTTTATTTTTGCCTGTAATTTATTATTCGAATTGGAAATTTTGAAATATGAAACATGCAATTCAAATTCTCAGCACAATGGTTCAACAACGAATCCATAAAGAAAATTTCCAGTACAATATGTTCAGTAATTACAGGATTAGGCAACAATTAACTATGATGAACCACAGTATTTAAAGACGGTAAAGGTGAAGAGACAAGTGTAAATCATTTTGACTGCCAACGGTGTTGAAGAAGCGGAATGCCCATAAGGTGCCTTCCTGCATGCCATAGGCACGAACCACTTTTGTCCAACCCCTTGTGACGATCGCCCGCCCAACCTTCATCGCCTTCAGGAAGACTTCTAGAGCATTATCATGGTAGCATGAATTATATACTTTAACCTTAGTTGCCTCCACTCCGGTCATGGAGTTTGCAAGGTAATCGTCAGTAAATAGCTTCGGAAACCACTGAAAAGAGAAAAATATCAGATACTGAGGTCTAGTAGAGTAACTTGTTGTGTGCATGGGGAAAAGGCAACACATTACTTACCATCCTAAAGTTCACTGTTGTCTTCGACAAAGTGTAAATAAAGAGCTTAATTCCAATTGCTCGTTTCTTTCGCCTAAAAATCTTTCTTAGTTTCCTCACTTGACACTTGTTCATGAATATCTCATTGCCCCATACACAAAAGGGATCGAAGCGTGGATCAGTACCGCTCATATATGTACCTACAAGCAACCGGTAAATGTTAGAAGCTAAACTGAGATTGCACAAATGATGTAAAATACAACTACCTATGTTCCTAAGTACAAGTTTTTTTTTGAGATTTCAATATGAACTACATACGGATGTATATAGAATTATAGATATAGTTTAGGTTAGAATCTAGATTCACTCATTTTCTCCTTGTGTAGTCTATATTGGAATCTCTAAAAATACTTATATTTAGGAATAGATGGTGTATAAGACATGGGATGCAGCTAACCTCGACGGCAAACAACAGCATCGCCCATTGTAGCCCTGTGTAAGTACATGGAAAGCCAATGTTAACTACAACAGGGTTAACATCCACCAAAAATAGCAAATGGTAATAAAACGACAGCATCTGTAGTGATACCTTCATTTCGAAAGAGTAGCATGGTAGCAAAGGGATGGATTAAAAAATGGATACAACTATTAATTGCAACAGGCTTAACAACATCCTAATTCATATTTTGTAAGTTTGTAGCCATTGAAATACAAGTCTTTAAAAATGGATACAACTGTTAATTGCAACAGGCTTAATGGCCATTGAAACCGGTACTGATAAAAATGCAATTGGCAGAGTTAAACATTATAGGGCAGGTGCTGCCAGAGCAGATAATAGCCCAGTTGTCTATAAAAAGGTAGGGAAAATAGCTAAAACGTGTTAGGCATGTTTACTACAACATGCTTAATACATCGACCGTACAAAACATAGCCATTAATTGCAACTGGTATTGGTAAGATTGAACTGGTGAGTACATACTTGGTAAGTCCTGACAGGTAGTTGCCGGGGCACTTCATCTTGCCCAGAGCCCACCCAAAGTCAGCGGCGGCGGAGGCGAGCTGTTCCTCCGGGTCGAAGCGTGGATCAGTGCCACTGACATGTGTACCTACAGGCAACCAGTAAATGGTAGAACTTAAACTACAATTGCACAAATTATGTGAAGTACTATAAGACATGGGATGCAGCTCACCTCGACGGCAAACAAAAGCATCGGCCGTTATGACCCTGCGTAAGTACATGGACAGGCATGTTATGTACAACAGGGTTAGCATCCACTAAAAATAGCAAATGGGCAGCATCTCTAGTGATATCCTGAGTCATGTATTGTAAGTTTGTTGCTGGTATTGGTGAAATTGAGCTGGACACGGTAATATTTGAACATCACACAGTGTGCAGTACTGAAATAATCAAGGCACGAACATGCTTAATACATCAACCGTACAAATCATAGCCGTTGCAAGTGGTATTGGTAAGATTTAGCTGGTCAGATCTTACCTGTTAAGTCCTGGGGGGGGGGGGCAGTCGCTGGGGGACTTCATCTGGGCCAGAGCCTGCACCATGTCGGCGGCGGCGGCGGAGGTGAGGTGTTCCTCCGGGTCAACACGCACAGCAGCCATCGCGCCACGGACCACCATTAGCTCCTAGCGGGGGGATTTGGAGGCATGAGGATGTTTTGCAGGCGCCATTTAAGAAATCAGGTCGGGGCTGTGATAGAGATCGGTGGGTTACCTGACTAGATCCGAGCAGAACGTAGATGTGGTTGAAGTTGTGGTTGCGGCGGCGGCGGTTTGAGATGCCGGTAGGGGGAGGCGCGGGGGGATACTGAGGGTGGGGATGATGTTGGAGGAATAAATTCTGAAATCGCGCGCCTAATGAAAATTTCGCTGCGAAACTTGACACTTGGGGGGGGGGGGGGACACACAACGCAGACGAAGCGCGTAAAATACTCGTGTGCGAGAAAAAAGATAGTTGGCAGATCCCGTCTCCAAAAAAATGTACACGTGTACTTGATTTTTTTTGGTCAATGGTACGCCTGGTTTATTAGGAAACATCACACAGGTAACTGACTTATGGGTCATTAATGCAAAAAAACACAGACGGGTACGACATAGAAACCGTGTGTTTTGTGATCTTCTAATGACTAATGCAAGAAAACACACACGGGCACACATGCTAATCAACGCTCAATGCCCTCAAAGGATTCTCTTACCGACATTGTACGTTAATACTACAAACTTAAAGTACTACTGTGTGGCACCCCGATCCACATGGAGCAGGGGGCCTTCACACGTCAGCCCAGGATAACACCTGACGCATGACAGGTCCATAATACAGCATTCCAGGTACAATAATATTCATCAAATAGATGTGCATCAGAGTACATCATTGATGAATACAATTATCTGACATAGCCCTAAGGCTATTAAATGACAGCGGAAGTCTATAAAAAGGCGGCGGAAGTCTTGGTTTGGCGGTCATCAACTCTGGCTGGGCTCCACAACTCACAGGACTGGCAAGGTTACGGCCTAGCACGACGGATCAAGCGAACAATACGGGTATGACCTACAAAACTGGCATGACACGCCAGGTCAGTACATTGAATGTACTTGCAAGACAACCAAATACATAGCATCCAAACCAGCAGAAGACAAAGCGAGAACCGAGCGTATGCAACAACCTATCTCATATCCATTACTAAACATGGCATGATAAAAATCAACTAAGCATGAACAAAATCATAGCATCTACTAACATGGCAATAACAAGGCATAATAAAACAAGATTATAACATGGTAATAGCAAAACCAATCATATCATCTCAAACATGGCATAATTTAACATATAAATCAACGCATGGCATGGCATCATGAAACTATGCTGAAAATAAACTACCGATTATATCCAATGCAGACATAGCATGTTAACTATATACAATCATCTTCTGTTCTGCCTTAGGTTTTTAAATGCAACATATTACTCATGCAATGCAACCAAACTCATACACCGAGTCCCTCGGACTCTCTTACCAGTGGGTTGCCTCACAACCGAACGGTGATCTTTCCGACGATCACAACCATGACCAACACTTGGTCTCCAACACTTATCGAGACCTCGTCACGTGATCATATCAAAACATCGTCGTGACTTCTCACGACTATCTCATAGTTCAACTCACCATATTCTTGTTATCACATCTTTATTTATCAACTTAATTATTTCAGGTTTATCCTCCATTTCGACCAAGACCTGATAGTGGGACCTACTACGAACTGTTGCTATCGATAGACTTTATACACTCTGCAGAGGTAGCACACTGTACCCACACCACGGAACCCATGGCCTCGTCATCCCATTCGGGTGGACCAACGGCATTCCGACGAAACCAACCTACTGCCATGACGCTCTCCCGGCCACTCCGACCCAATCCCCAACGGGCTGGTCCTGGGTGGCCCCGTGTCTACCAAAGACACCCCGACCACCGTCGTGGTCAACTCCCACTCGGGGACACTCCCACTCGGGGACTGGTACCAAAAATCTCAAAAACGAGCACACAAGGTTATGTCTGCTTACCTGATTAGGGTAAGCACGCCCATAACCTTCCCTAGTGGGAGGCACCGGCGAGAGGTCACGACAGTAGCTCGCATTAAGGCCTTCCCACAAAGGCAAATGTGGATGCACTGAAAAAGTTCGATTTGGTGGCACTCTGACTCGATCCCATCGATGATGGAGGAGGTTTGTTATTTTTAAGTCATTTTAATTCCTTCTCCATCATCATGAACATGAATGCAACAATGAGCATGCAGCATACGATTGCATGAACAAAATATTGAACTACTCAAGTGCACAGCTATAGCATAAAGAACATGACAATACCAAGTAATAGCATATCAACGGTGCATTACAATCCTCATAACATTGTATAACGATGACATGCAAATAAAGTAGAGTAGTGACATGGCATTATCAATAACAACATTTTAATTAGCTTGGCAAAAGATATCATGAAAACACAAGCATGCATAACAGGCATAATAACTGCACACGAAAATGATGTGAAACAAATGTAACTACACACACACAAGGTGCAAGCAAAGTCAACATGCAAGTTCGGGGCTCATGATAAGAGGTTGGCTTGCCTGGGGGTCGACAAATACTCCGGGAAGAAGTGCGAAATGATCGCGAAAAGATTTGCCGGAAACAGTTCCTTCTCGGAGGGGGCTGTTTACGGGCAAGGGCAAAAAGGTCATTTACTCTTTGTGAAAATATTATGAAAATGACATCAACGGAACAGGCTCGACGAAACGAAGACGTGGGCTTTGGATTCACCTCATTTGGAGTTGTGGGTGCAAAGATACGGCCGTTTGAATGACAGGGACTAATCTGTAAAATAAATATTCACAGACTGGCCCTTGTCGGTCAAATCAGAAAGCGCACTAAGGAAAATACGTTGTCAGAGAAGGGAAAGCGCACTTCTGACCGTGCTCAGCAGTCACGGGAGGCATGGGAAGGCGACGAGGGGGAAGTGGACGAGCGCCAAAGAGTCACGGAGACGAGCAAAGCTTGCGGACGAACGGAGGAAGAGGACACCGGGGAGGAAGAGGATGAGCTCACAGGCACGCACTGCTCGAGCGTTGGCACGGCTCGTCGGAGAAGAAAACGAAGGGGGCCAGAGGTCCAGAGGGAAGACGACGACGAGGGGGGGCTACTGGACATTAATGGCGAGGCCGGAGGCGGTCGGAGCAGCGCTGCCGACGAGAACAGTGGCTAGACCACCGTTTTGGCTGGCTGCCCTCGTAGTCACCACTGGCATGGCGCGTTCTGGGGTTTTAACTGATGTGAATTCATGTCTACCGCGTAGTCCTTCCAGCGTGGAGTGTTACCATGGTGAAAGATCGGGCAGAGACAAATGGAGATGAGTGAAACAAGCTCCACAAGTTTGCTGTTGCAAACTTGGCAACATCCTAGAGATTAAACCAGAGAGGGTAAATGGTAAACTTGATGTCCGGGAGGCTTGGGGTAGAAAGGACTACAGTCCTGGGAGTTTTGAGGTAAAATGGACAAATATTTACCATAGTTGCTGTACAACCACCAAAACTGACCCAGAAACTTAATCATGATGAAACACTCACTTGGAGTGATGGATTGGGCTATAACTTGGCAAAGCCTGATGATTTAAACATACCATGATGCTGTAAAAAGTTCATACCAAATGGACTCACCAAAATGGTACTTCCTTCACAGCTATCATTTCTGTCCAAAAACTTCAGAAAAATCCTTAGGGCAATTGGTCAAGTGAAATGAGCCACAATCTTGTGGACATAGGTTATATGAGTAGGAGAAGGCCTGGAAAAATTATCAGCCATAATGGAGCAAGATAAAGTACACTTGCTTCACAAACTGAAAATTTGGACAGAAAACAAGAATTGCTCCTGTGCTCACATAGTTCAATGAAATGAACTGAATTTGGGTGGAGGATAATGATTTGAGATACTTTGGAGGATGGAAAAGTGTCATCCCATTTGGAAACACTATGAAGGTACTTCCTTCACAAACTTGTGTTCTGGTCAGAAACTTTGAAAAATTGCACAGGGAACTAGGGTGAATGGATTGAGCTCATCTTTGGTATCCATGGGTTAATTAACAATTTTAAACACCCTGCCAAATTTCAGCTCAATTGGACTTAGCAATAAAGCACTTCCTTTGCAAACTTTCAAAGAAGGCAGAAACTTGCATTGGATCATGTGCCAAATTTTGAACTGTGGAATCATGATATTAGGATGGAACTAGTGATTATATAGCAAGGTCAAGCTCCACAATTTATGTGGGAATTTTCTTTGCTATAAAAATAGTAGTTCCTTTGGAAATTGGAAAAAATGCAATATTGGCATTAAATAGGAAAAGGCAATTTTCCTTATTTAATTATGGCCAATATACTTGCCAGAGCTTGGATTAGGCGTAAGCATCAACTCCACCAATTCTCATGAATTTAGCAGATGGCTAGATATGCCTTTGGATTTTATTCCTCAGAAAGGCAAGAAAAGGAATAAATCATAATTCAAAAATATTGCATTGGACTTAGCAATATTTTTGCATATCCAAGGTTGAGAAAGATAGGATGATCTCTGGGATCAATTGGGAGGATCAACAGAACAAGGAAAATGGTGGCTCCTTTGTAATCACAAGGGCATATCCAAATTCCAAAAATTTGGAATTAGGGTTTAAGAGGAATTGAGCTGATGCAAATGAGGTCTTGCCCACTGAAAAAGACATGAGCAGGATTTTGAAAGGTTGGAAATGAAAAAAAATTCTCAGGGTCATCCAGCAAACTCAGGAGAAAATTTTGAAAATGAGTGCCAGGAGAGAATAACAGCACAAAAATTGATAACCCAATTTTGGGGCTGTTACATACTGGTAATTTGCTCTAATACTACAAACTTAAACTACTTCTCACATGCTGCCATCGGGGCATGCTGGCCAGACGCCGGCGTTCTCCTTCCGGCCTTGTAGGCGGCAGCCCACCATGCTTTGATCTCCGCCAAGCTCTCCTCACCACGGCGTGCGGCCTCTTTTTTCTTGCGGCGGCGGGACTCTCTTTTCTTGACTGCTTTCTGCCTTTTCCGCTCCTTCTGTGCGGCTTTGGCCGCCTCTAGATCCACCACCCATTCGGCCATGGCAGCATTAAAGTCCGCCCATGTAACTATCTGGCCACCGGCGGTGATGAACTCGGCGCGGTGAGATGCCAACGCTTCCTTACCATGTGTGCGGTCGCGGGCAGCGATGAACACGGCGCGGCAGGATGCCATCGCTTCCTTACTAGTTACTGTGCGCCGAGGTGACATGGACGACGCCTGGAGAGAGCTTTGGGACGGAGGGGCCGGGCAGGCGTACAGTGCGGTGGTATTCAAGAGCTCAACGACAAACGACAACAGAAATTTGGCTTCCCTTACAATTTTGCTCGTTCATTATCACACACGGTTCATCTCCGTCGCTTCCGGAAACAGTGTGCGCTGAGCCTATTGTGTGTTGCGTTATGATTGGCCGGAACCCCAGGCACGCAGATCGCGCATGTGCACCATAGGATGCGCCGCGATCGAACGGCAATCCACGTCCCTCACATCACACCCGTGCACCTGTAGCTGGATTGGATTTATTTGCGCTAAATGCCTAGAAAATGCACATAATCCCCTAAATATGGTAAATGAGCCCAGAAAAATACCAAATTTGAACACGGTGATTTGCAGGGTGTATGTTCATCGTAGAAAAAAAACTCCAGGGCAAAGAACGAAGAAAATTTTGATTCCCTTCAATCTTGGGGATTTTCCTCTCGAAAGCATGGAACTTCCTTGGTGATGGTTCGATTTATGAAGGGCGTGCATGACGACATAAGCCAAACCTTCTCAAATTTTTACCAGGGCATGGTGAGGTCATACCATGCCACCATGCCAGGCGTCATGTTTTTTAAGCATTTATTCCTTTTTTCTATAGTTGAAAACCCAATAAACAAACATTTGTGGTTGACTATTGCCACACATTTCATCAAAATATATGTCCATTCCTTGTAAAGGGCATGAGAATGTACCGATTGTTTGAACTTGAATTATGCGCATTAATGGCACGAGCATGGTTTTACAGGCCGTTCTTGTGGACCCTTTCATGCACCGATTGTTTGAACTTGAATTATGCGCATTAATGCCTAAGAAATGCACATAATCCCCTAAATATGGCAAATGAACCCGGAATATTGCCAAATTTGAACACGGTGATTTGCAGGTTGTATGTTCATCGTAGAAAAAAACTCGTGGACAAAGGACAAAGGAAATTTGGACCCCCCCCCCCTTCAATCTTGGTGATTTCCCCCTCGAAACCATGAAACTTCCTCGGTCATGGTTCGATTTTATGAAAGGCGTGCATCATGACATAAGGAAAACATTCTCCAATTTTTACCAGGGCATGGTGAGGCCATACCATGGCACCACGCCAGGCGTCATGTTTTCCAACCATGTGTTTCATTTTTTGTATAGTTGTTAACCCAATAAACGACACGTTTATGGTTGACTATTGCCACACATTTCCTTGAAATATCTGCCCGTTCCTTATAAAAGGCATGAGAATGTACTAAATAACACGAGCATGGTTTTCCAGACCGTTCTTGTGCACCTTTTCATGCACCGATTGTTCGAATTTGAATTATGTCCATTGATGCTTAGAAAATGCACATGATCCCCTAAATATGGTAAATGAGCCCGGGAAAATGTCAAATTTGAACACGTTGCATTTGAGGCGGTATGTCGATCGTTGGAAAAAAATTGAATGACAAACTAGGACGGAAATTTGGATTCCCCTTTGCTACCTCTTGAGCACTGCATTGGTTTTCCCTTGAAGAGGAAAGGGTGATGCAGCAAAGTAGCGTAAGTATTTCCCTTAGTTTTTGAGAACCAAGGTATCAATCCAGTAGGAGGCTATGCGCGAGTCCCACGCACCTACACAAACAAATAAATCCTCGCAACCAACGCGATAAGGGGTTGTCAATCCCTACGCGGTCACTTACAAGAGTGAGATCTGATAGATATGATAGGATAATATTTTTGGTATTTTTGTGATAAAGATGCAAAGTAAAGAAAGTAAATAAAAATGGTAAAAGAAATAGCTAAGTGTTGGAAGATTAATATGATGGAAAATAGACCCGGGGGCCATAGGTTTCACTAGTGGCTTCTCTCAAGAGCATAAGTATTTTACGGTGGGTGAAGAAATTACTGTTGAGCAATTGACAGAATTGAGCATAGTTATGAGAATATCTAGGTATGATCATGTATATAGGCATCACGTCCGAGACAAGTAGACCGAATCCTGCCTGCATCTACTACTATTACTCCACACATCGACCGCTATCCAGCATGCATCTAGAGTATTAAATTCATAAGAACAGAGTAGCGCTTTAAGCAAGATGACATGATGTAGAGGGATAAATTCATGCAATATGATAAAAAAACCATCTTGTTATCCTCGATGGCAACAATACAATACGTGCCTTGCTGCCCCTCCTGTCACTGGGAAAGGACACCGCAAGATTGAACCCAAAGCTAAGCACTTCTCCCATTGCAAGAGAGATCAATCTAGTAGGCCAAACCAAACTGATAATTCGAAGAGACTTGCAAAGATAACCAATCATACATAAAAGAATTCAGAAGATTCAACTATTGTTCATAGATAAACTTGATCATAAACCCACAATTCATCGGTCTCAACAAACACACCGCAAAAGAAGATTACATCGAATAGATCTCCACGAGAGAGGGGGAGAACATTGTATTGAGATCCAAAAAGAGAGAAGAAGCCATCTAGCTAATAACTATGGACCCGAAGGTCTGAGGTAAACTACTCACACTTCATCGGAGAGGCTATGGTGTTGATGTAGAAGCCCTCCGTGATGGATGCCCCCTCCGGCGGAGCTCCGTAACAGGCCCCAAGATGGGACCTCATGGGTACAGAAGGTTGCGGCGGTGGAATTAGGATTTTCGCTCCGTATCTGATCGTTTGGGGGTACGTAGGTATATATAGGAGGAAGGAGTACGTCGGTGGAGCAACATGGGGCCCACGAGGGTGGAGGGCGCCCCCAGGGGGGTAGGCACGCCCCCCTACCTCGTGGCTTCCTGGTGGCTTTCTTGACGTAGGGTCCAAGTCCTCTGGATCATGTTCGTTCCAAAAATCACGTCCTGGAGGTCTGTCCCGGTCGACAGTGTCCGTTCTGACCGTTGGAGCAAGCAGGGGAGCCGCGTAGGCGTCATCGTCTTCTTCTTCGTCCGGCCGTCGCAACCCCTCCGTCACCAGCGCCTCTCCGGTCCACCTCAGCCTTCCTCGAGCACCTCTTCTGGCTCGCGGTGAGCTCCTCTCCCATTTCCCCTGTTTTCCCGATTCGATTCATTGCCTTAGATGCCGCCGCGCAACGCCGCGCCTGCCATGGCTGAAACCCCGCCGTAGCCACCCCGGGCTCGCCCCACGCACGCTCGCTGCACCCGTGGTCATGCTCCCCGCGGCTCTGGCCGTCCCAGGCCGCGCCCTCATGCGTGTGTCCGCTTGGGCCGCGCCCCTGCTGCTCCTGCTGCGCTGGTAATTGCTGCTGCTTGTGACTGCCGCTGCTGCTTGCTTTTCCTCTTACCTGCTGCCGCTCGCTGGCTGCTAGCATCCCTGCTGCCGCTGCCGTTTACTGCTGCTCTTCTTGCTGCTTTGGCTATTGTTGCTGCTGATGTGCTATGCTGCTACTGCTCCTAGCCACTACTGTTGATATTCGCTAATACTTGCTAGATGTAGTTGCTCTGCTCCTACGGCTGGCCATGGCCATGGCCAGTGTGCTGGGTGTGTGCGCCAGAGTGTGTGTGTGTGTTGTGTGTGTGTAGTGTGTGTGCGTGAGTGTGTAGCCGGCCCTTGCTTAGATTAGTACTGCTTAGATTAGTTTTACTAGGTGTAGCTAGTATTAATTAGTGCTAAATTAGTCTAGTAGTAGATGAGATGTAGGCCCCCTTTAAATAAGTTACGTTTATTTATTTGTTTATGTAAATAGTCTATGACATGTGGGCCACACCTTCCCTTTTGACTAGTCAAATTGACCTGGTCAATTCGGATTAAACTAAATATAATAATTACAGAAAATGATTTTAAAACTTTGTCAAATCATAGAAAATAAACCGTAAGTCGGATAAAAATACTTTGTACATGAAAGTTGCTCAGAACGACGAGACGAATCCGAATATGCGGTCCATTTGTCAGCAACACATCCCTAGCATAGCGAACACGCGACTTTCCCCCTCCGGTTCATCTGTCCGAAAACGCTGAACACTGGGAATACTTTCCCGGATGTTTTCCCCCCTCGCCAGGATCACCTATCCCTGCGTTAGATCACCCCTGGCACCGCGTATTGCCTTGTTATATTTTTTATGCTCTGTTTGCTCTGTATTCATTGTTTCCTCGCCCTCTTCTCTCCGGTAGACTACGAGACCGACGCCGCTGCTGGTGCCCCGACCGACTACGGTGTTGACGACCCTTCCTTCTTGCCAGAGCAACCAGGCAAGCCCCCCCTTGATCACCAGATATCGCCTATTCTCTTCTCTCTACTGCTTGCATTAGAGTAATGTAGCATGTTACTGCTTTCGGTTAATCCTATTCTGCTGCATAGCCTTTCATTGTTGCTACAGTTGTTACCCTTACCTGCTATCCTAATGCTTAGTATAGGATGCTAGTGTTCCATCAGTGGCCCTACACTCTTGTCCGTCTGCCATGGTATAATACTGGGCCGTGATCACTTCGGGAGGTGATCACGGGCATATGCTATATACTTTATACTGTTACATTACTTATGATACTGTTCGGAGATGGGGGCTGAAGGGGCAGGTGGCTCCATCCCGGTAGAGGTGGGCCTGGGTTCCCAACAGCCCCCGACTGTTACTTTGTGGCGGAGCGACAGGGCAGGTTGAGACCACCTAGGAGAGAGGTGGGTCTGGCCCTAGTCGGTGTTCGCGGTTACTTCATAATAACACGCTTAACGAGATCTTGGTATTTGTTCTGAGTTTGGCCACTGGCCTATACGCACACACATTTTCCAAGAGTCATAACATTGGTCCTTATATGACCCGATAAGGTGATGCCATGCCTAGCACACCTGGCCGGAGGACCTTCCTTTTTAGCAAGGTTAACCATTCTTCCATGAGGAAATTGTAAGACTTATTCTACAAGTTGTTCCTGATGGATCCTTCCTGTATCCAAAGTCTAACCTTTGTTTGAAGACCATGTCAATGCTATCTCGAATAATCCGATTTTCAATAGAGCATTTGAAGCACAATGCTATTTTTTCTTTATCATTTATCCTAACACGTTGTATGGGTAATATCATGAGGTTCCTCCCCCCTTACCTAAATGGTTTTCTACTTTCTATCCTGTCATGGATATCATGCTCCGCTTGTCCTTGGGAAGGATATACCCCCGAAATATGTGTGTATACACATTTTCCC
Source organism: Triticum aestivum (assembly GCF_018294505.1). Classification (NCBI taxonomy): domain Eukaryota; kingdom Viridiplantae; phylum Streptophyta; class Magnoliopsida; order Poales; family Poaceae; genus Triticum; species Triticum aestivum. Next base: position 85,980,006 of record NC_057802.1, on the reverse strand, counting down.
TTCCATTGTTCTGTTTAAACCTGATAACCACTTTTCCTTTCCATTGGTTTATTTAAACCTTCTTGTGATCTAAGCAGTAATATTCTCCTGCTTATGTAAACACCTCGGTGTACAAATCTGTCAGCAAGACCCTGTTACTATTGTTGATGACATTCCGGCAACCACCGATGGACGAGAACTTTGCCTATTGGTCCGCCTCGTTCAACGAGCAGGAAGATGGTTCTCTTCATCCCTCGCCCTTGGTACCGATGTTGTTGCCGACATAACCGACAGACAATCCTCTGACATGCCTTGCTTACATGATTGTGCAAGACGTCACTGCCCTTCCGGCTTTTAACCCACATTGTGGGCCCATAACCCACAGTTCCACAGGATCGAAACCTGACTCCTCTGTAAACCCCCTGTTCCCAAGGTTGTTCCTCGTGCGTGGCCTCGTAAGTAATTCATGAGCCACCTTCCGAGAGATCATCAATTCCGTTATCAGACACAACACTTATTCCCATAGTTCTTAAGCACTCTCACATTCCGATTCAGGCAACGAATGATTGCCTATCAGCTTGGAACTTCTTATTACACCTTCTTACTCTACTCTCGGTGACTTTCTTGAATGTCAACACGAGAGATGCCTCTATACCTCATTCACCGAGATAACCCCTAGGTACCTAACAGGTGTTGAACTCCGTCCTTCCCGAGTTTTTCCACTTAACTTCCCTAAGTACGACGGAGATCCTGAAGAAAGGGTGACGACCTAATCATGATGACATGAACAAGAGAAATGAACACATTAATGTAATAGATCAACCTCTTCGAGAAGAGCAACCAAGACCGAGAAGATCCGTTAGAATTTCACAACCACAAATTTCCCCCTTACACCACCTCTTAAATCTCGGGATGAGATTTCTTATAGTGGAGGAGATTTGTAACACCCCGATAATCATGCTACAGTAGACTCCTTCTAATGACTGCAAAGTCATCACAATTATTTTGCTAATCATCACTTTGTTCCAAATCAAAACCAAATTCAAATTTAAATAAAGAATAAATTTTAATTCTTCAAACAGTAAAACAAAAATGTTTGTTGTGTTGAAAATATTCAATAAAAACTTTTGATGAATTAACCAACCTCATTTGAATTATTAAAATGCCCCTAACAAATTAATATGTGGTCCAACAACACATAACTTGGCCATTTTGAATTCTAAAAATAATTATCCTTTTCCAAATATTCTACAGACTTGTGTGTGGCTCAACAATATTGCTCTAGATTTTTGTGCGAAGTTTCACCTTTGACTAAATTCATTTGGTAACTCAATTAAAATGTAAAGTAGTAAAGAAATAAAGAAAACCAAAAAAGACTAGCTAAAGGAAAATAGAAAAGAGGAGGACCTACTCACTGGAAGATTTGGCCCATGTAGCACCATAGCAGGCCCAGCCCACGCAGGCCTCCTTCTGCCTCCAGCTACAGGAGGCAGAGAGGTCGTGGCGTGCATCCATGGCGCCTTGGCCATGGATGGCCTCCACGTTGCCCTCCCCACGACCTATATAGATGTCGACCGAAACCCTAGAGCACTCCCTTCCTTTCCCCCCTCAATCCCCCTTCGCCCCCTACCTCTACTGCTCGAATTCGAGCTCGGAAGTGCCTCTCCGTCGATTGACGCATCCACAGGCCCCTCTGGCATGCGGGGGCACGTCCTAGAGGTCTGTCCCGGTCGACAGCATCCGTTCTGACCGTTGGAGCAAGCAGGGGAGCCGCGTAGAAGGCGTCATCGTCTTCTTCTTCGTCCGGCCGTCGCAACCCCTCCGTCACCAGCGCCTCTCCGGTCCACCTCAGCCTTCCTCGAGCACCTCTTCTGGCTCGCGGTGAGCTCCTCTCCCATTTCCCCTGTTTTCCCGATTCGATTCATTGCCTTAGATGCCGCCGCGCAACGCCGCGCCTGCCATGGCTGAAACCCCACCGTAGCCGCCCCGGGCTCGCCCCACGCACGCTCGCTGCACCCGTGGTCGTGCTCCCCGCGGCTCTGGCCGTCCCAGGCCGCACCCTCATGCGTGTGTCCGCTCGGTCCGCGCCCCTGCTGCTCCTGCTGCGCTGGTAATTGCTGCTGCTTGTGACTGCCGCTGCTGCTTGCTTTTCCTCTTACCTGTTGCCGCTCGCTGGCTGCTAGCATCCGTGCTGCCGCTGCCGTTTACTGCTGCTCTTCTTGCTGCTTTGGCTATTGTTGCTGTTGATGTGCTATGCTGCTACTGCTCCTAGCCACTACTGTTGATATTCGCTAATACTTGCTAGATGTAGTTGCTCTGCTCCTACGGCTGGCCATGGCCATGGCCAGTGTGCTGGGTGTGTGCGCCAGAGTGTGTGTGTGTGTTGTGTGTGTGTAGTGTGTGTGCGTGAGTGTGTAGCCGGCCCTTGCTTAGATTAGTACTGCTTAGATTAGTTTTACTAGGTGTAGCTAGTATTAATTAGTGCTAAATTAGTCTAGTAGTAGATGAGATGTAGGCCCCCTTTAAATAAGTTATGTTTATTTATTTGTTTATGTAAATAGTCTATGACATGTGGGCCACACCTTCCCTTTTGACTAGTCAAATTGACCTGGTCAATTCGGATTAAACTAAATATAATAATTACAGAAAATGATTTTAAAACTTTGTCAAATCATAGAAAATAAACCGTAAGTCGGATAAAAATACTTTGTACATGAAAGTTGCTCAGAACGACGAGACGAATCCGAATATGCGGTCCGTTTGTCAGCAACACATCCCTAGCATAGCGAACACGCGACTTTCCCCCTCCGGTTCATCTGTCCGAAAACGCTGAACACCGGGAATACTTTCCCGGATGTTTTCCCCCCTCGCCAGGATCACCTATCCCTGCGTTAGATCACCCCTGGCACCGCGTATTGCCTTGTTATATTTTTGATGCTCTGTTTGCTCTGTATTCATTGTTTCCTCCCCCTCTTCTCTCCGGTAGACTACGAGACCGACGCCGCTGCTGGTGCCCTGACCGACTACGGTGTTGACGACCCTTCCTTCTTGCCAGAGCAACCAGGCAACCCCCCCCTTGATCACCAGATATCGCCTATTCTCTTCTCTCTACTGCTTGCATTAGAGTAATGTAGCATGTTACTGCTTTCGGTTAATCCTATTCTGCTGCATAGCCTTTCATTGTTGCTACAGTTGTTACCCTTACCTGCTATCCTAATGCTTAGTATAGGATGCTAGTGTTCCATCAGTGGCCCTACACTCTTGTCCGTCTGCCATGGTATAATACTGGGCCGTTATCACTTCGGGAGGTGATCACGGGCATATGCTATATACTTTATACTGTTACATTACTTATGATACTGTTCGGAGATGGGGGCTGAAGGGGCAGGTGGCTCCATCCCGGTAGAGGTGGGCCTGGGTTCCCAACAGCCCCCGACTGTTACTTTGTGGCGGAGCGACAGGGCAGGTTGAGACCACCTAGGAGAGAGGTGGGTCTGGCCCTGGTCGGTGTTCGCGGTTACTTCATAATAACACGCTTAACGAGATCTTGGTATTTGGTCTGAGTTTGGCCACTGGCCTATACGCACTAACCAACTACGCCGGAACAGTTATGGGCACTCGGCGTCGTGGTATCAGCCGAAGCCTTCGTGACGTCAGCGACTGAGCGGCGCGCGCTGAATTGGACTGGAACGCCTGCTAGGCTAGGTCTGCTTCCGGCCGCCCACGCAACGTGCAGGTGTGCAATGGGTGATGGGCCCAGACCCCTGCGCCATAGGATTTAGACCGGCGTGCTGACCTCTGTGTTGTGCCTAGGTGGGGCTGCGACGTGTTCATCTTCCGAGGCCGGGCATGACCCAGGAAAGTGTGTCCGGCCAAATGGGATCGTGCGTGTTGGGTTATGTGGTGCACCCCTGCAGGGAAGTTTATCTATTCGAATAGTCGTGATCTTCGGTAACAGGACGACTTGGAGTTGTACCTTGACCTTATGACAACTAGAACCGGATACTTAATAAAACACACCCTTCCAAGTGCCAGATATAACCCGGTGATCTCTCTCACACAGGGCGACGAGGGGAGGATCGCCGGGTAGGTTTATATTATGCGATGCGATGCTACTTGGTGAACTTACCATCTATTCTCTTCTACATGATGCAAGATGGAGGTGGCCAGAAGCGTAGTCTTCGACAGGATTAGCTATCCCCCTCTTATTTTGGCATTCTGCAGTTCAGTCCACCGATATGGCCCTTTACACATATACCCATGCATATGTAGTGTAGCTCCTTGCTTGCGAGTACTTTGGATGAGTACTCACGGTTGCTTTTCTCCCTCTTTTCCCCCTTTTCCCTTCTACCTGGTTGTCGCAACCAGATGCCGGAGCCCAGGAGCCAGACGCCACCGTCGACGACGACTCCTACTACACTGGAGGTGCCTACTACTACGTGCAGGATGTTGACGACGACCAGGAGTAGTTTAGGAGGATCCCAGGTAGGAGGCCTGCGCCTCTTTCGATCTGTATCCCAGTTTTGCTAGCCATCTTATGGCAACTTGTTTAACTTATGTCTGTACTCAGATATTGTTGCTTCCGCTGACTCGTCTATGATCAAGCACTTGTATTCGAGCCCTCGAGGCCCCTGGCTTGTATTATGATGCTTGTATGACTTCTTTTATTTTAGAGTTGTGTTGTGATATCTTCCCGTGAGTCCCTGATCTTGATCGTACACGTTTGCGTGTATGATTAGTGTACGATTGAATCGGGGGAGTCACAATATATCTCGGAATGGCTATGGAATGCCATAATAGGTAGGTATGGTGGCTGTTTTGAGGAAGATATAAGGAGGTTTATCTGTGAAAGAGCGTATCATATCACGGGGTTTGGATGCACCGGCGAAGTTTGCACCAACTCTCAATGTGAGAAAGGGCAATGCACGGTGCCGAAGAGGCTAGCAATGGTGGAAAGGTGAGAGTGCGTATAATCCATGGACTCAACATTAGTCATAAAGAACTCACATACTTATTGCAAAAATCTACAAGTCATCAAAAACCAAGCACTACGCGCATGGTCCTAGGGGGATAGATTGGTAGGAAAATACCATCGCTCGTCCCCGACCGCCACTCATAAGGAGGACAATCAAAGAACACCTCATGTTTCAAATTTGTTACATAACGTTTACCATACGTGCATGCTACGGGACTTGCAAACTTCAACACAAGTATTTCTCAAATTCACAACTACTCAACTAGCACAACTTTGATATTACTACCTCCATGTCTCAAAACAATCATCAAGCATCAAACTTCTCTTAGTATTCAACACACTCATAAGAAAGTTTTTACTATTCTTGAATACCTAACATATTAGGATTTTTTAAGAAGATTACCATGCTATTTAAGACTCTCAAAATAATTTAAGTGAAGCATGAGAGATCAATACTTTCTATAAAACAAATCCACCACCGTGCTCTAAAAGATATAAGTGAAGTACTAGAGCAAAAACTATATAACTCAGAAGATATAAGTGAAGCACATAGAGTATTCTAATAATTTCCGAATCATGTGTGTGTCTCTCAAAAGGTGTGTACAGAAAGGATGATTGTGGTAAACTAAAAAGAAAAGACTCAAATCATACAAGACGCTCCAAGAAAAACACATATCATGTGGTGAATAAAAATATAGCTCCAAGTAAAGTTACCGATGGAAGTAGACGAAAGAGGCGATGCCTTCCGGGGCATCCCCATGCTTTGACTTTTTGGTGTCCTTAGATTATCTTGGGGGTGCCATGGGCATCCCCAAGCTTAAGCTCTTGCCACTCCTTGTTCCTTAATCCATCAAATCTTTCACCCAAAACTTGAAAACTTCACCACACAAAACTTAGCAGAAAATCTCGTGAGCTCCGTTAGCGAAAGAAAACAAAAGACCACTTCAAGGTACTGTAATGAACTCATTCTTTATTTATATTGGTGTTAAACCTACTGTATTCCAACTTATCTATGGTTTATAAACTCTTTTACTAGCCATAGATTCATCAAAATAAGCAAACAACACACGAAAAACAGAATCTGTCAAAAACAGAACAGTCTGTAGTAATCTGTAACTAACGCAAACTTCTGGAACTCCAAAAACTCAGCCAAAATAGGAAGACCTAGACAATTTGTTTATTGATCAGCAGCAATTGGAATCAATATTTTATCACGTTCTGGTGATTTTTAACAATTATTTTCATGAACAGAAAGTTTCTGGAATTTTCTGCAAGATCAAATAACTATCATCCAAGAAGATCCTATAGGTTTAACTTGGCACAAACACTAATTAAAACATAAAAACACATCTAACCAGAGGCTAGATCAAATATTTATTCCTAAACATAAGAAAAAAGCAAAAAACTAAACATAAAATTGGGTTGCCTCCCAACAAGCGCTATCGTTTAACGCCCCTAGCTAGGCAAAATAGCAAGGATAGATCTAGGTATTGCCATCTTTGGTAGGCAATCCATAAGTGGCTCTCATAATAGAGTCATAAGGTAATTTTATTTTCTTTCTAGGGAAGTGTTCTATGCCTTTCTTTAATGGAAATTGGAATCTAATATTCCCTTCCTTCATATCAATAATTGCACCAATCGTTCTAAGGAAAGGTCTACCAAGAATAATAGGACATGAAGGATTGCAATCTATATCAAGAACAATAAAATCTACGGGCACATAGTTCCTATTTCCAACAATAAGAACATCATTAATTCTTCCCATAGGTTTTTTAATAGTGGAATCCGCAAGGTGCAAGTTTAAAGAGCAATCATCAAAATCACGGAAACCTAGCAAATTGCACAAAGTTTTTGGAACCGTGGAAACACTAGCACCCAAATCACACAAAGCATAGCATTCATGATCTTTAATTTTAATTTTAATAGTAGGTTCCCACTCATCATAAAGTTTTCTAGGGATAGAAACTTCCAACTCTAGTTTTTCTTCATAAGATTGCATCAAAGCATCAACGATATGTTATGTAAAAGCTTTATTTTGACTATAAGCATGAGGAGAATTTAGTACGGATTGCAACAAGGAAATACAATCTATCAAAGAGCAATTATCATAATTAAATTCCTTCAAATCCAAAATAGTGGATTTATCAACATCTAATGTTTTGATTTCTTCAATCCCACTTTTATCAATTTTAGCATCAAGATCAAAAAACTCCGAATTTTTGGAACGCCTTCTAGGTAAAGGTGGATCATATTCAGTCCCATCATTATCAAGATTCATATTGCAAAACAAAGATTTAATAGGGGACACATCAATAACTTTTAGATCTTCATCTTTATTTTCATAAAAATTTGAAGAACACGCTTTTATAAAGCAATCTTTCTTAGCACGCATCCTAGCGGTTCTTTCTTTGCACTCATCAATGGAAATTCTCATGGCTTTGAGAGACTCATTGATATCATGCTTAGGTGGAATAGATCTAAGTTTCAAAGAATTAACATCAAGAGAAATTCTATCAACGTTCCTAGCCAATTCATCAACTTTAAGCAATTTTTCTTCAAGCAAGGCATTGAAATTCTATTGCGAATTCATAAACTCCTTAACACTAGTCTCAAATTCATAGGGCATCTTATTAAAGTTTCCATAAGAATTGTTGTAGGAATTACCATAATTATTAGAGGAATTACTAGGATAAGGCCTAGGATTAAAGTTTCCTCTATACGCGTTGTTACCAAAATTATTCCTACCAACAAAATTCACATCCATAGATTCATTATTATTCTCAATCAAAGTAGACAAAGGCATATCATTAGGATCAGAAGAAACACTTTTACTAGCAAATAATTTCATAAGTTCATCCATCTTTCCACTCAAAACATTAATTTCTTCTATCGCATGCACTTTTTTATCAGTAGATCTTTCAGTGTGCCATTGAGAATAATTAACCATAATATTATTTAGGAATTTAGTAGCTTCTCCTAAAGTGATTTCCATAAAAGTGCCTCCCGCGGCCGAATCTAAAAGATTTCTAGAAGCAAAATTCAATCCGGCATAAAAAATTTGTATAATCATCCACAAATTTAAACCATGCGTAGGGCAATTACGTATCATTAATTTCATCCTCTCCCAAGCTTGTGCAACATGTTCATGATCAAGTTGCTTAAAATTCATAATATCGTTTCTAAGAGAGATAATCTTAGCGGGAGGAAAATACTTAGAGATAAAAGCATCTTTGCACTTATTCCATGAATCAATACTATTTTTAGGCAAAGACGAAAACCAAGCTTTAGCACGATCTCTAAGCGAAAAAGGAAATAGCTTCAATTTAACAATATCATTGTCAACATCTTTCTTCTTTTGCATATCACACAAATCAACGAAGCTATTTAGATGAGTAGCGGCATCTTCACTAGGAAGGCCGGCGAATTGATCTTTCATGACAAGATTCAACAAAGCAGCATTGATTTCACAAGATTCAGTATCGGTAAGAGGATCAATCGGAGTGCTAAGGAAATCATTATTGTTGGTATTGGTAAAGTCACATAATTTGGTATTATCTTGAGCCATCGTGACAACCAAGCAATCCAACACACGAGCAAACAAGAAACGAGCAAAAACAGGCAAACGGAAAAGAGACAGCGAATAAAACGGCAAGGTTTGATTTTATAAAACCATGAAACTTCCTCGGTCATGGTTTGATTTTATGAAAGGCGTGCATCATGACATAAGGAAAACATTCTCCAATTTTTACCAGGGCATGGTGAGGCCATACCATGGCACCACGCCAGGCGTCATGTTTTCCTACCATGTGTTTCATTTTTGTATAGTTGTTAACCCAGTAAACGACGCGTTTATGGTTGCCACACATTTCCTTGAAATATCTGCCCATTCCTTGTAAAAGGCATGAGAATGTACTAAATAACACGAGCATGGTTTTCCAGACCGTTCTTGTGCACCTTTTCATGCACCGATTGTTCGAATTTGAATTATGTCCATTGATGCTTAGAAAATGCACATAATCCCCTAAATATGGTAAATGAGCCCGGGAAAATGTCAAATTTGAACACGTTGCATTTGAGGCGGTATGTCGATCGTTGGAAAAAAATTGAATGACAAACTAGGACGGAAATTTGGATTCCCCTTTGCTACCTCTTGAGCACTGCGTTGGTTTTCCCTTGAAGAGGAAAGGGTGATGCAGCAAAGTAGCGTAAGTATTTCCCTCAGTTTTTTGAGAACCAAGGTATCAATCCAGTAGGAGGCTACGCGCGAGTCCCTCGCACCTACACAAACAAATAAATCCTCGCAACCAACGCGATAAGGGATTGTCAATCCCTACACTGTCACTTACGAGAGTGAGATCTGATAGATATGATAGGATAATATTTTTGGTATTTTTGTGATAAAGATGCAAAGTAAAGAAAGTAAATAAAAAGGTAAAAGAAATAGCTAAGTGTTGGAAGATTAATATGATGGAAAATAGACCCCGGGGCCATAGGTTTCACTAGTGGCTTCTCTCAAGAGCATAAGTATTTTACGGTGGGTGAACAAATTACTGTTGAGCAATTGACAGAATTGAGCATAATTATGAGAATATCTAGGTATGATCATGTATATAGGCATCACGTCCGAGACAAGTAGACCGACTCATGCCTACATCTGCTACTATTACTCCACACATCGACCGCTATCCAGCATGCATCTAGAGTATTAAGTTCATAAGAACAGAGTAACGCTTTAAGCAAGATGACATGATGTAGAGGAATAAATTCATGCAATATGATAAAAACCCCATCTTGTTATCCTCGATGGCAACAATACAATATGTGCCTTGCTGCCCCTACTGTCACTGGGAAAGGACACCGCAAAAGATTGAACCCAAAGCTAAGCACTTCTCCCATTGCAAGAAAGATCAATCTAGTAGGAAAACCAAACTGATAATTCGAAGAGACTTGCAAAGATAACCAATCATACATAAAAGAATTCAGAAGATTCAAATATTGTTCATAGATAAACTTGATCATAAACCCACAATTCATCGGTCTCAACAAACACACTGCAAAAGAAGATTACATCGAATAGATCTCCACGAGAGAGGGGGAGAACATTGTATTGAGATCCAAAAAGAGAGAAGAAGCCATCTAGCTAATAACTATGGACCCGAAGGTCTGAGGTAAACTACTCACACTTCATCGGAGAGGCTATGGTGTTGATGTAGAAGCCCTCCGTGATGGATGCCCCCTCCGGCGGAGCTCTGGAACGGGCCTCAAGATGGGATCTCGTGGGTACAGAAGGTTGCGGCGGTGGAATTAGGTTTTTGGCTCCGTATCTGATCGTTTGGGGGTACATAGGTATATATAGGAGGAAGGAGTACGTCGGTGGAGCAACGTGGGGCCCATGAGGGTGGAGGGCGCGCCTAGGGAGGTAGGCGCGCCCCCTACCTTGTGGCTTTCTTGACGTACGGTCCAAGTCCTCTGGATCATGTTCGTTCCGAAAATCACGTTCCCGAAGGTTTCATTCCGTTTGGACTCCGTTTGATATTCTTTTTCTGCGAAACTCTGAAATAGGCAAAAAAACAGCAATTCTGGGCTGGGCCTCCGGTTAATAGGTTAGTCCCAATAATATAAAAGTGGATAATAAAGCCCAGTAATGTCCAAAACAGAAGAAAATATAGCATGGAGCAATCAAAAATTATAGATACGTTGGAGACGTATCAAGCATCCCCAAGCTTAATTCCTGCTCGTCCTCGAGTAGGTAAATGATAAAAACAGAATTTTTGATGCGGAATGCTACTTGGCATAATTTCAATGTAATTCTTCTTAATTGTGGTATAAAAATTCAGATCCGAAAGATTCAAGATAAAAGTTCATATTGACATAAAAATAATAATACTTCAACCATACTAACTAAGCAATTATGTCCTCTCAAAATAACATGGCCAAAGAAAGTTCATCCCTACAAAATCATATCGTTTAGTCATGCTCCATTTTCGTCACACAAGAATGCTCTCATCATGCACAACCCCGATGACAAGCCAATCAATTGTTTCATACTTTAGTAATCTCAAACTTTTTCAACCTTCACGCAATACATGAGCGTGAGCCATGTATATAGCACTATGGGTGGAATAGAATGTGATGATGGGGGTTATGTGGAGAAGACAAAAAAGGAGAAAGTCTCACATCAATGAGGCTAATCAATGAGCTATGGAGATGCCCATCGATTGATGTTAATGCAAGGAGTAGGGATTGCCATGCAACGGATGCACTAGAGCTATAAATATATGAAAGCTCAACAAAACAAACTAAGTGGGTGTGCATCCAACTTGCTTGCTCACGAAGACCTAGGGCACTTGAGGAGGCCCATTGTTGGAATATACAAGCCTAGTTCTATAATGAAAAATTCCCACTAGTATATGAAAGTGACAAAACGAGAGACTCTCTATCATGAAGATTATGGTGCTACTTTGAAGCACAAGTGTGGTAAAAGGATAGTAACATTGTCCCTTCTCTCTTTTTCTCTCATTTTTTGGGCCTTCTCTTTTTTTATGGCCTTTCTCTCCTTTTTTTTATTCCTCACTTGGGACAATGCTCTAGAAAATGATGATCATCACACTTCTATTTATTTACAACTCAATGATTACAACTCGATACTAGAACAAAGTATGACTCTATATGAATGCCTCCGGCGGTGTACCGGGATATGCAATGAACCAAGAATGACATGTATGAAAGAATTATGAACGGTGGCTTTGCCACAAGTACTATGTCAACTACATGATCATGCAAAGCAATATGACAATGATGAACGTGTCATGATAAACGGGATGGTGGAAAGTTGCATGGCAATATACGTAACACCCCGATAATCATGCTACAGTAAACTCCTTCTAATGACTGCAAAGTCATCACAATTATTTTGCTAATCATCACTTTGTTCCAAATCAAAACCAAATTCAAATTTAAATAAAGACAAAATTTTAATTCTTTAAACAGTAAAACAAAAATGTTTGTTGTGTTGAAAATATTCAATAAGAACTTTTGATGAATTAACCAACCTCATTTGAATTATTAAAATGCCCCTAAAAAAATTAATATGTGGTCCAACAACACATAACTTGGCCATTTTGAATTCTAAAAATAATTATCCTTTTTCCAAATATTCTACAGACTTGTGTGTGGCTCAACAATATTGCTCTGGATTTTTGTGCGAAGTTTAACCTTCGACTAAATTAATTTGGTCACTCAATTAAAATGTAAAGTAGTAAAGAAATAAAGAAAACCAAAAAAGACTAGCTAAAGGAAAATAGAAAAGAGGAGGACCTACTCACTGGAAGATTTGGCCCATGTAGCACCATAGCAGGCCCAGCCCACGCAGGCCTCCTTCTGCCTCCAGCTACAGGAGGCAGAGAGGTCGTGGCGTGCATCCATGGCGCCTTGGCCATGGATGGCCTCCACGTTGCCCTCCCCACGACCTATATAGATGTCGACCGAAACCCTAGAGCACTCCCTTCCATTCCCCCCTCAATCCCCCTTAGCCCCCTACCTCTACTGCTCGAATTCGAGCTCGGAAGTGCCTCTCCGTGGATTGACGCATCCACAGGCTCCTCTGGCATGCGGGGGCACGTCCTGGAGGTCCGTCCCGGTCGACAGCGTCCGTTCCGACCGTTGGAGCAAGCAGGGGAGCCGCGTAGAAGGCGTCATCGTCTTCTTCTTCGTCCGGCCGTCGCAACCCCTCCGTCACCAGCGCCTCTCCGGTCCACCTCAGCCTCCTCGAGCACCTCTTCTGGCTCGCGGTGAGCTCCTCTCCCGTTTCCCCTGTTTTCCCGATTCGATTCATCGCCTTAGATGAAGCCGCGCAACGCCGCACCTGCCATGGCTGAAACCCCACCGTAGCCGCCCCAGGCTCGCCCCGCGCGTGCTTGCTGCACCCGTGGTCGTGCTCCCCGCGGCTCTGGCCGTCCCAGGCCGCGCCCTCGTGCGTGTGTCCGCTCGGGCCGTGCCCCTGCTGCTCCTGTTGCGCTGGTAATTGTTGCTGCTTGTGACTGCCGCTGCTGCTTGCTTTTCCTCTTACCTGCTACCGCTCGCTGGCTTCTACCATCCCTGCTGCCGCTGCCGTTTACTGCTGCTCTTCTTGCTGCTTTGGCTATTGCTGCTGCTGATGTGCTATGCTGCTACTGCTCCTAGCCACTACTGATGATATTCGCTAATACTTGCTAGATGTAGTTGCTCTGCTCCTACGGCTGGCCATGGCCATGGCCAGTGTGTTGGGTGCGTGCGCCTGAGTGTGTGTGTTGTGTGTGTGCAGTGTGTGTGCGTGAGTGTGTAGCCGGCCCTTGCTTAGATTAGTACTGCTTAGATTAGTTTTACTAGGTGTAGCTAGTATTAATTAGTGCTAAATTAGTCTAGTAGTAGATGACATGTAGGCCCCCTTTAAATAAGTTGCGTTTATTTATTTGTTTATGTAAATAGTCTATGACATGTGGGCCACACCTTCCCTTTTGACTAGTCAAATTGACCTGGTCAATTCGGATTAAACTAAATATAATAATTATAGAAAATGATTTTAAAACTTTGTCAAATCATAGAAAATAAACCGTAAGTCGGATAAAAATACTTTGTACATGAAAGTTGCTCAGAACGACGAGACGAATCCGAATATGCGGTCCGTTTGTCAGCAACACATCCCTAGCATAGCGAACACGCGACTTTCCCCCTCCGGTTCATCTGTCCGAAAACGCTGAACACCGGGAATACTTTCCCGGATGTTTTCCCCCCTCGCCAGGATCACCTATCCCTGCGTTAGATCACCCCTGGCACCGCGTATTGCCTTGTTATATTTTTGATGCTCTGTTTGCTCTGTATTCATTGTTTCCTCCCCCTCTTCTCTCCGGTAGACTACGAGACCGACTACGGTGTTGACGACCCTTCCTTCTTGCCAGAGCAACCAGGCAAGCCCCCCCCTTGATCACCGGATATCGCCTATTCCCTTCTCTCTACTACTTGCATTAGAGTAATGTAGCATGTTACTGCTTTCGGTTAATCCTATTCTGCTGCATAGCCTGTCATTGTTGCTACAGTTGTTACCCTTACCTGCTATCCTAATACTTAGTATAGGATGCTAGTGTTCCATCAGTGGCCCTAGACTCTTGTCCGTCTGCCATGCTATACTACTGGGCCGTGATCACTTCGGGAGGTGATCACGGTCATATGCTATATACTTTATACTATTACATTACTTATGATACTGTTCGGAGATGGGGGCTTAAGGGGCAGGTGGCTCCATCCCGATAGAGGTGGGCCTGGGTTCCCGACGGCCCCCGACTGTTACTTTGTGGCGGAGCGACAGGGCAGGTTGAGACCACCTAGGAGAGAGGTGGGCCTGGCCCTGGTCGGCGTTCGCGGTTACTTCATAATAACACGCTTAACGAGATCTTGGTATTTGATCTGAGTCAGGCCACTGGCCCATACGCACTAACCAACTATGCGGGAACAGTTGTGGGCACTCGGCGTCGTGGTATCAGCCGAAGCCTTCATGACGTCAGCGACTGAGCGGCGTGCGCCGGATTGGACTGGAACGCCTGCTAGGCTAGGTCTGCTTCCGGCCGCCCACGCAACGTGCAGGTGCGCAATGGGCGATGGGCCCAGACCCCTGTGCCATAGGATTTAGACCGGTGTGCTGACCTCTCTGTTGTGCCTAGGTGGGGCCGCGACGTGTTGATCTTCCGAGGCCGGGCATGACCCAGGAGAGTGTGTCTGGCCAAATGGGATCGAGCGTGTTGGGTTATGTGGTGCACCCCTGCAGGGAAGTTTATCTATTCGAATAGCCGTGATCTTCGGTAACAGGACGACTTGGAGTTGTACCTTGACCTTATGACAACTAGAACCGGATACTTAATAAAACACACCCTTCCAAGTGCCAGATATAACCCGGTGATCTCTCTCACACAGGGCAACGAGGGGAGGATCGCCGGGTAGGTTTATGCTATGCGATGCTACTTGGTGAACTTACCATCTACTCTCTTCTACATGATGCAAGATGGAGGTGGCCAGAAGCATAGTCTTCGACAGGATTAGCTATCCCCCTCTTATTCTGGCATTCTGCAGTTCAGTCCACCGATATGGCCCTTTACACATATACCCATGCATATGTAGTGTAGCTCCTTGCTTGCGAGTACTTTGGATGAGTACTCACGGTTGCTTTTCTCCCTCTTTTCCCCCTTTTCCCTTCTACCTGGCTGTCACAACCAGATGCCGGAGCCCAGGAGCCAGACGCCACCATCGACGACGACTCCTACTACACTGGAGGTGCCTACTACTACGTGCAGGCTGCTGACGACGACCAGGAGTAGTTTAGGAGGATCCCAGGCAGGAGGCCTGCGCCTCTTTCGATCTGTATCCCAATTTTGCTAGCCATATTATGGCAACTTGTTTAACTTATGTCTGTACTCAGATATTATTGCTTCCACTGACTCGTCTATGATCAAGCACTTGTATTCGAGCCCTCAAGGCCCCTGGCTTGTATTCTGATGCTTGTATGACTTATTTTATTTTAGAGTTGTGTTGTGATATCTTCCTGTGAGTCCCTGATCTTGATCGTACACGTTTGCGTGTATGATTAGTGTATGATTGAATCGGGGGCGTCACAAGTTGGTATCAGAGCCGACTGTGTGTAGGAATCCCCCTTTCCAACTCCTTGGCCAAAGTTGAGTCTAGTCATTGAAAAAGTTTTTACTAACATGGTTGTGTCGCTTACGGGCCCACGTCGCCATTGGGTGGTATTAGGATCTTTTACTCCTCGTCTATACTCTCGGACTCTGATCTCTCTTCTATTCGGGTTAAATGAATTTTTCTAACTCTAACATTAGGATCTCGTGATCACTTCCACCCGGAGAGCCCCTTGTTACCGATGACCGCCTACTGCACTAAAAGATTCTGAAGTTACTCTACGATGTTTTCCCGAGACGCTTGTGCCCATCGCCTTTGCAAATTCAATACCACTATTATATCCGTATGGATAACTGCATACACATGCCTACATTCAATCCCATTGATCTTGTTATTACAAGATACCCCGAAATTCTCTCTATTGTTCCAAGAATACTTTGAGCTTACTGCCCTGCAGTTCTTGCCTCATGAATACCCCCTACGGATAATTCCTCGCACTTTCGAGTATCCGTTCTTCCCCCATTGTTCATATGGTGCACAAGATACATTAAGGTGTTATCTGATCTTCCGGCAATCCTCTGCCCGCTATTGCTCTGCAGTTGTGTGCTTGCATTTTGGCTGCGTTCCTTAAGACCAGCAATATTCATTTAGTATCCCTTGTAGTTATCATTTTGAGTCTCTTGATTCAATGTGTTGCGAATGCTCGCAATCCTCAACCGGATCCTAGAATTCATCCTTCTGGCTCAGATGTCATTTTTAACATGAGCTGGTTCTCGACCAATCAAATTACCACCGATTGTATCCCTAAGTCTACTCAACCTATCCATCCTTAATCAGAGCGTTTTTTCTGAGCCCTTGATTTGAAAATCACAATTCCTTTGCATTTGAGCTCTGAATTAGTCAGTTGTATCTATAGTCCAATGCCTTTGCATTGTTACTTCCTCTGGTTGAGTACCGATACTCACATCAGATCCCTTGAGGACCACCGGATCCTTTGTTGGATTTTATCCGATAGCTTCCTTCATATTCAATCACTTTGGAAGTTCTTTCTCCATTGGTAAGTCCTATCCTCTGATTGACCAACCATGCTCTGCTTTCGAGCTTGTGTTATTTACTCCTGAAGTTTGTGGTATATGTTCCTAAGAGGCCCTGATGGGTTGAACCAATGCCTTACCCAATCTATGTGAGCTCGAAAGATTTCACGGGCCATACTCATCTGGTATTTCACCAGGTAAAACTTTCAACACTAATGTCATTATTGACAACTAGAAGTGAATGTAAGGTTGTGCTTTGGAGAAGTGGGAGTCGACCTTGAACTTGTGTTCATGCCCATGGACCCGATGTGGAACTTATCATGGAAGCTTCTTGTATTAATAATGGTCCCCTTGTTATAAGTTCATCTTGTATCCATGTTGGTCCTTTGCAAACGTGGTTCCGAACATGATTGATCATCTTTGATCCTTTTCTCGGACAAGTTGAAGTACTTGCCTTCTGCAGATCAATACGCCTGCCCAACCTCTATTTTGATCTACCTTCGAGTAATACCCCCTGGTATCTCGAGGATATCAACCCATTACACTACATCTTATGAATTTCTGATGAAGTAGTACCTTTCCCCGTCATGGTCACTCCACGGGTTCTGGGTTGTCGTCAACCGAGAACACCGATTTGTAATCAAATCAACACTGTGATTCAGTACTTCTAGTACTTCGTTGTTGAGAAGTTTAATACTCCATCATGTCATTCCGAGCCTGATCGGGTACATCATTATCGTGCTAATTTTAACTGTGCTACCTGGTCCTTCTTCCTGGAGCACAATTTTTGATGATGAGCTAAGCTTACGTCGACTTTCCTCATCATATCTTTTTGCCTTAAACAACAAGCTGGATTCTGAGTTTGTGACGTACTCGTGGTTCCAATAACTTTTTGCTTCATCATTCCTTTGACTTGATGTCATCGCCGATCGATTACACCTTCACGAAATCTCTCGACAATTCTGTCGTGATCATCATCAACATTTTGAGCTCTTCTAGTATATCAATCAAATTCATGATGGGAAATACCATCCTTTCCCCTCGATGATTTGTGTTATCATCGACAACATTTTTGCCTTCCCCCAACACAAACTTGTTCGTGTTTTGTGTTATACCTTGAGTTCCTTGCTATCCAGCATTTGTTCTTTACACTGGAGTATTACCATCTTTTATGTCAAGAATGTCGTGACAGTTTCACCACCTCTTAAGAACTTCTTAATATAGTAATACTTATCGCCATCTCCATTGATTTCTTTGTCTCCGTGTTGTTTCTAACCGGAATATCGGCAAATGGACTGTGAGGTGTAAAGTTCAAAACTTCTAGCAACCCTATTACTTGTAAGTTAATGAATGATAGTTTCATTCTTTGTGTATTGGTTATTGAATCACCATTCTAAACATTGATCATGCTACCCATCCCATATTTCGGGTGCACCTTCCAACCAATGTTTAATTGTGTTTGTTTTCCTCGAGCATACATCATTATATCATTTGTTCTGACAAATGTTATCTACTTGTTCACATAATTGTGCAAATCCATCTTGTTGGAAATCTTAATGAATTGTCGCTGAGACCATCAGCCACCTCCTCATCCTCTCCTTGGTTTAATGATGAACTCTTGTTTCGAAACTCGCTTCCATAGTTTTATTTTCCGAGAATCTTGCTATGTTAACTCATCAATTTGTGTTGCACCTTTTCTTCTCAGGCATCCTGAGTCTGAGGTATCCTGACCCCAATTAGATCTGAAACTCGGTCAGATATGATGGTTGGAACATTTTCCAAGAGTCATAACATTGGTCCTTATATGACCCGATAAGGTGATGCCATGCCTAGCACACCTGGCCGGAGGACCTTCCTTTTTAGCAAGGTTAACCATTCTTCCATGAGGAAATTGTAAGACTTATTCTACAAGTTGTTCCTGATGGATCCTTCCTGTATCCAAAGTCTGACCTTTGTTTGAAGACCATGTCAATGCTATCTCGAATAATCCGATTTTCAATAAGAGCATTTGAAGCACAATGCTATTTTTTCTTTATCATTTATCCTAACACGTTGTATGGGTAATATCATGAGGTTCCTCCCCCCTTACCTAAATGGTTTTCTACTTTCTATCCTGTCATGGATATCATGCTCCGCTTGTCCTTGGGAAGGATATACCCCCGAAATATGTGTGTATACACATTTTCCCTTCCATTGTTCTGTTTAAACCTGATAACCACTTTTCCTTTCCATTGGTTTATTTAAACCTTCTTGTGATCTAAGCAGTAATATTCTCCTGCTTATGTAAACACCTCGGTGTACAACTCTGTCAGCAAGACCCTGTTACTATTGTTGATGACATTCCGGTAACCACCGATGGACGAGAACTTTGCCTATTGGTCCGCCTCGTTCAACGAGCAGGAAGATGGTTCTCTTCATCCCTCGCCCTTGGTACCGATGTTGTTGCCGACATAACCGACAGACAATCCTCTGACATGCCTTGCTTACATGATCGTGCAAGACGTCACTGCCCTTCCGGCTTTTAACCCACATTGTGGGCCCATAACCCACAGTTCCACAGGATCGAAACCTGACTCCTCTGTAAACCCCCTGTTCCCAAGGTTGTTCCTCGCGCGTGGCCTCGTAAGTAATTCATGAGCCACCTTCCGAGAGATCATCAATTCCGTTATCAGACACAACACTTATTCCCATAGTTCTTAAGCACTCTCACATTCCGATTCAGGCAACGAATGACTGCCTATCAGCTTGGAACTTCTTATTACACCTTCTTACTCTACTCTCGGTGACTTTCTTGAATGTCAACACGAGAGATGCCTCTATACCTCATTCACCGAGATAACCCCTAGGTACCTAACAGGTGTTGAACTCCGTCCTTCCCGAGTTTTTCCACTTAACTTCCCTAAGTACGACGGAGATCCTGAAGAAAGGGTGACGACCTAATCATGATGACATGAACAAGAGAAATGAACACATTAATGTAATAGATCAACCTCTTCGAGAAGAGCAACCAAGACCGAGAAGATCCGTTAGAATTTCACAACCACAAATTTCCCCCTTACACCACCTCTTAAATCTCGGGATGAGATTTCTTATAGTGGAGGAGATTTGTAATACCCCGATAATCATGCTACAGTAGACTCCTTCTAATGACTGCAAAGTCATCACAATTATTTTGCTAATCATCACTTTGTTCCAAATCAAAACCAAATTCAAATTTAAATAAAGACAAAATTTTAATTCTTCAAACAGTAAAACAAAAATGTTTGTTGTGTTGAAAATATTCAATAAGAACTTTTGATGAATTAACCAACCTCATTTGAATTATTAAAATGCCCCTAACAATTAATATGTGGTCCAACAACACATAACTTGGCCATTTTGAATTCTAAAAATAATTATCCTTTTCCAAATATTCTACAGACTTGTGTGTGGCTCAACAATATTGCTCTAGATTTTTCTGCGAAGTTTCACCTTTGACTAAATTCATTTGGTCACTCAATTAAAATGTAAAGTAGTAAAGAAATAAAGAAAACCAAAAAAGACTAGCTAAAGGAAAATAGAAAAGAGGAGGACCCACTCACTGGAAGATTTGGCCCACGTCGCACCATAGCAGGCCCAGCCCAGGCAGGCCTCCTTCTGCCTCCAGCTACAGGAGGCAGAGAGGTCGTGGCGTGCATCCATGGCGCCTTGGCCATGGATGGCCTCCACGTTGCCCTCCCCACGACCTATATAGATGTCAACCGAAACCCTAGAGCACTCCCTTCCTTTCCCCCCTCAATCCCCCTTCGCCCCCTACCTCTACTGCTCGAATTCGAGCTCGGAAGTGCCTCTCCGTCGATTGACGCATCCACAGGCCCCTCTGGCATGCGGGGGCACGTCCTAGAGGTCTGTCCCGGTCGACAGCGTCCGTTCTGACCGTTGGAGCAAGCAGGGGAGCCGCGTAGAAGGCGTCATCGTCTTCTTCTTCGTCCGGCCGTCGCAACCCCTCCGTCACCAGCGCCTCTCCGGTCCACCTCAGCCTTCCTCGAGCACCTCTTCTGGCTCGCGGTGAGCTCCTCTCCCATTTCCCCTGTTTTCCCGATTCGATTCATTGCCTTAGATGCCGCCGCGCAACGCCGCGCCTGCCATGGCTGAAACCCCGCCGTAGCCGCCCCGGGCTCGCCCCACGCACGCTCGCTGCACCCGTGGTCGTGCTCTCCGCGGCTTTGGCCGTCCCAGGCCGCGCCCTCATGCGTGTGTCCGCTCGGGCCGCGCCCCTGCTGCTCCTGCTGCGCTGGTAATTGCTGCTGCTTGTGACTGCCGCTGCTGCTTGCTTTTCCTCTTACCTGTTGCCGCTCGCTGGCTGCTAGCATCCGTGCTGCCGCTGCCATTTACTGCTGCTCTTCTTGCTGCTTTGGCTATTGTTGCTGTTGATGTGCTATGCTGCTACTGCTCCTAGCCAATACTGTTGATATTCGCTAATACTTGCTAGATGTAGTTGCTCTGCTCCTACGGCTGGCCATGGCCATGGCCAGTGTGCTGGGTGTGTGCGCCAGAGTGTGTGTGTGTGTTGTGTGTGTGTAGTGTGTGTGCGTGAGTGTGTAGCCGGCCCTTGCTTAGATTAGTACTGCTTAGATTAGTTTTACTAGGTGTAGCTAGTATTAATTAGTGCTAAATTAGTCTAGTAGTAGATGAGATGTAGGCCCCCTTTAAATAAGTTATGTTTATTTATTTGTTTATGTAAATAGTCTATGACATGTGGGCCACACCTTCCCTTTTGACTAGTCAAATTGACCTGGTCAATTCGGATTAAACTAAATATAATAATTACAGAAAATGATTTTAAAACTTTGTCAAATCATAGAAAATAAACCGTAAGTCGGATAAAAATACTTTGTACATGAAAGTTGCTCAGAACGACGAGACGAATCCGAATATGCGGTCCGTTTGTCAGCAACACATCCCTAGCATAGCGAACACGCGACTTTCCCCCTCCGGTTCATCTGTCCGAAAACGCTGAACACCGGGAATACTTTCCCGGATGTTTTCCCCCCTCGCCAGGATCACCTATCCCTGCGTTAGATCACCCCTGGCACCGCGTATTGCCTTGTTATATTTTTGATGCTCTGTTTGCTCTGTATTCATTGTTTCCTCCCCCTCTTCTCTCCGGTAGACTACGAGACCGACGCCGCTGCTGGTGCCCTGACCGACTACGGTGTTGACGACCCTTCCTTCTTGCCAGAGCAACCAAGCAACCCCCCCTTGATCACCAGATATCGCCTATTCTCTTCTCTCTACTGCTTGCATTAGAGTAATGTAGCATGTTACTGCTTTCGGTTAATCCTATTCTGCTGCATAGCCTTTCATTGTTGCTACAGTTGTTACCCTTACCTGCTATCCTAATGCTTAGTATAGGATGCTAGTGTTCCATCAGTGGCCCTACACTCTTGTCCGTCTGCCATGGTATAATACTGGGCCGTTATCACTTCGGGAGGTGATCACGGGCATATGCTATATACTTTATACTGTTACATTACTTATGATACTGTTCGGAGATGGGGGCTGAAGGGGCAGGTGGCTCCATCCCGGTAGAGGTGGGCCTGGGTTCCCAACAGCCCCCGACTGTTACTTTGTGGCGGAGCGACAGGGCAGGTTGAGACCACCTAGGAGAGAGGTGGGTCTGGCCCTGGTCGGTGTTCGCGGTTACTTCATAATAACACGCTTAACGAGATCTTGGTATTTGGTCTGAGTTTGGCCACTGGCCTATACGCACTAACCAACTACGCCGGAACAGTTATGGGCACTCGGCGTCGTGGTATCAGCCGAAGCCTTCGTGACGTCAGCGACTGAGCGGCGCGCGCTGGATTGGACTGGAACGCCTGCTAGGCTAGGTCTGCTTCCGGCCGCCCACGCAACGTGCAGGTGTGCAATGGGTGATGGGCCCAGACCCCTGCGCCATAGGATTTAGACCGGCGTGCTGACCTCTGTGTTGTGCCTAGGTGGGGCTGCGACGTGTTCATCTTCCGAGGCCGGGCATGACCCAGGAAAGTGTGTCCGGCCAAATGGGATCGTGCGTGTTGGGTTATGTGGTGCACCCCTGCAGGGAAGTTTATCTATTCGAATAGTCGTGATCTTCGGTAACAGGACGACTTGGAGTTGTACCTTGACCTTATGACAACTAGAACCGGATACTTAATAAAACACACCCTTCCAAGTGCCAGATATAACCCGGTGATCTCTCTCACACAGGGCGACGAGGGGAGGATCGCCGGGTAGGTTTATATTATGCGATGCGATGCTACTTGGTGAACTTACCATCTATTCTCTTCTACATGATGCAAGATGGAGGTGGCCAGAAGCGTAGTCTTCGACAGGATTAGCTATCCCCCTCTTATTTTGGCATTCTGCAGTTCAGTCCACCGATATGGCCCTTTACACATATACCCATGCATATGTAGTGTAGCTCCTTGCTTGCGAGTACTTTGGATGAGTACTCACGGTTGCTTTTCTCCCTCTTTTCCCCCTTTTCCCTTCTACCTGGTTGTCGCAACCAGATGCCGGAGCCCAGGAGCCAGACGCCACCGTCGACGACGACTCCTACTACACTGGAGGTGCCTACTACTACGTGCAGGATGTTGACGACGACCAGGAGTAGTTTAGGAGGATCCCAGGCAGGAGGCCTGCGCCTCTTTCGATCTGTATCCCAGTTTTGCTAGCCATCTTATGGCAACTTGTTTAACTTATGTCTGTACTCAGATATTGTTGCTTCCGCTGACTCGTCTATGATCAAGCACTTGTATTCGAGCCCTCGAGGCCCCTGGCTTGTATTATGATGCTTGTATGACTTCTTTTATTTTAGAGTTGTGTTGTGATATCTTCCCGTGAGTCCCTGATCTTGATCGTACACGTTTGCGTGTATGATTAGTGTACGATTGAATCGGGGGAGTCACAATATATCTCGGAATGGCTATGGAATGCCATAATAGGTAGGTATGGTGGCTGTTTTGAGGAAGATATAAGGAGGTTTATCTGTGAAAGAGCGTATCATATCACGGGGTTTGGATGCACCGGTGAAGTTTGCACCAACTCTCAATGTGAGAAAGGGCAATGCACGGTGCCGAAGAGGCTAGCAATGGTGGAAAGGTGAGAGTGCGTATAATCCATGGACTCAACATTAGTCATAAAGAACTCACATACTTATTGCAAAAATCTACAAGTCATCAAAAACCAAGCACTACGCGCATGGTCCTAGGGGGATAGATTGGTAGGAAAATACCATCGCTCGTCCCCGACCGCCACTCATAAGGAGGACAATCAAAGAACACCTCATGTTTCAAATTTGTTACATAACGTTTACCATACGTGCATGCTACGGGACTTGCAAACTTCAACACAAGTATTTCTCAAATTCACAACTACTCAACTAGCACAACTTTGATATTACTACCTCCATGTCTCAAAACAATCATCAAGCATCAAACTTCTCTTAGTATTCAACACACTCATAAGAAAGTTTTTACTATTCTTGAATACCTAACATATTAGGATTTTTTAAGAAGATTACCATGCTATTTAAGACTCTCAAAATAATTTAAGTGAAGCATGAGAGATCAATACTTTCTATAAAACAAATCCACCACCGTGCTCTAAAAGATATAAGTGAAGTACTAGAGCAAAAACTATATAACTCAGAAGATATAAGTGAAGCACATAGAGTATTCTAATAATTTCCGAATCATGTGTGTGTCTCTCAAAAGGTGTGTACAGAAAGGATGATTGTGGTAAACTAAAAAGAAAAGACTCAAATCATACAAGACGCTCCAAGAAAAACACATATCATGTGGTGAATAAAAATATAGCTCCAAGTAAAGTTACCGATGGAAGTAGACGAAAGAGGCGATGCCTTCCGGGGCATCCCCATGCTTTGACTTTTTGGTGTCCTTAGATTATCTTGGGGGTGCCATGGGCATCCCCAAGCTTAAGCTCTTGCCACTCCTTGTTCCTTAATCCATCAAATCTTTCACCCAAAACTTGAAAACTTCACCACACAAAACTTAGCAGAAAATCTCGTGAGCTCCGTTAGCGAAAGAAAACAAAAGACCACTTCAAGGTACTGTAATGAACTCATTCTTTATTTATATTGGTGTTAAACCTACTGTATTCCAACTTATCTATGGTTTATAAACTCTTTTACTAGCCATAGATTCATCAAAATAAGCAAACAACACACGAAAAACAGAATCTGTCAAAAACAGAACAGTCTGTAGTAATCTGTAACTAACGCAAACTTCTGGAACTCCAAAAACTCAGCCAAAATAGGAAGACCTAGACAATTTGTTTATTGATCAGCAGCAATTGGAATCAATATTTTATCACGTTCTGGTGATTTTTAACAATTATTTTCATGAACAGAAAGTTTCTGGAATTTTCTGCAAGATCAAATAACTATCATCCAAGAAGATCCTATAGGTTTAACTTGGCACAAACACTAATTAAAACATAAAAACACATCTAACCAGAGGCTAGATCAAATATTTATTCCTAAACATAAGAAAAAAGCAAAAAACTAAACATAAAATTGGGTTGCCTCCCAACAAGCGCTATCGTTTAACGCCCCTAGCTAGGCAAAATAGCAAGGATAGATCTAGGTATTGCCATCTTTGGTAGGCAATCCATAAGTGGCTCTCATAATAGAGTCATAAGGTAATTTTATTTTCTTTCTAGGGAAGTGTTCTATGCCTTTCTTTAATGGAAATTGGAATCTAATATTCCCTTCCTTCATATCAATAATTGCACCAATCGTTCTAAGGAAAGGTCTACCAAGAATAATAGGACATGAAGGATTGCAATCTATATCAAGAACAATAAAATCTACGGGCACATAGTTCCTATTTCCAACAATAAGAACATCATTAATTCTTCCCATAGGTTTTTTAATAGTGGAATCCGCAAGGTGCAAGTTTAAAGAGCAATCATCAAAATCACGGAAACCTAGCAAATTGCACAAAGTTTTTGGAACCGTGGAAACACTAGCACCCAAATCACACAAAGCATAGCATTCATGATCTTTAATTTTAATTTTAATAGTAGGTTCCCACTCATCATAAAGTTTTCTAGGGATAGAAACTTCCAACTCTAGTTTTTCTTCATAAGATTGCATCAAAGCATCAACGATATGTTATGTAAAAGCTTTATTTTGACTATAAGCATGAGGAGAATTTAGTACGGATTGCAACAAGGAAATACAATCTATCAAAGAGCAATTATCATAATTAAATTCCTTCAAATCCAAAATAGTGGATTTATCAACATCTAATGTTTTGATTTCTTCAATCCCACTTTTATCAATTTTAGCATCAAGATCAAAAAACTCCGAATTTTTGGAACGCCTTCTAGGTAAAGGTGGATCATATTCAGTCCCATCATTATCAAGATTCATATTGCAAAACAAAGATTTAATAGGGGACACATCAATAACTTTTAGATCTTCATCTTTATTTTCATAAAAATTTGAAGAACACGCTTTTATAAAGCAATCTTTCTTAGCACGCATCCTAGCGGTTCTTTCTTTGCACTCATCAATGGAAATTCTCATGGCTTTGAGAGACTCATTGATATCATGCTTAGGTGGAATAGATCTAAGTTTCAAAGAATTAACATCAAGAGAAATTCTATCAACGTTCCTAGCCAATTCATCAACTTTAAGCAATTTTCTTCAAGCAAGGCATTGAAATTCTATTGCGAATTCATAAACTCCTTAACACTAGTCTCAAATTCATAGGGCATCTTATTAAAGTTTCCATAAGAATTGTTGTAGGAATTACCATAATTATTAGAGGAATTACTAGGATAAGGCCTAGGATTAAAGTTTCCTCTATACGCGTTGTTACCAAAATTATTCCTACCAACAAAATTCACATCCATAGATTCATTATTATTCTCAATCAAAGTAGACAAAGGCATATCATTAGGATCAGAAGAAACACTTTTACTAGCAAATAATTTCATAAGTTCATCCATCTTTCCACTCAAAACATTAATTTCTTCTATCGCATGCACTTTTTTATCAGTAGATCTTTCAGTGTGCCATTGAGAATAATTAACCATAATATTATTTAGGAATTTAGTAGCTTCTCCTAAAGTGATTTCCATAAAAGTGCCTCCCGCGGCCGAATCTAAAAGATTTCTAGAAGCAAAATTCAATCCGGCATAAAAAATTTGTATAATCATCCACAAATTTAAACCATGCGTAGGGCAATTACGTATCATTAATTTCATCCTCTCCCAAGCTTGTGCAACATGTTCATGATCAAGTTGCTTAAAATTCATAATATCGTTTCTAAGAGAGATAATCTTAGCGGGAGGAAAATACTTAGAGATAAAAGCATCTTTGCACTTATTCCATGAATCAATACTATTTTTAGGCAAAGACGAAAACCAAGCTTTAGCACGATCTCTAAGCGAAAAAGGAAATAGCTTCAATTTAACAATATCATTGTCAACATCTTTCTTCTTTTGCATATCACACAAATCAACGAAGCTATTTAGATGAGTAGCGGCATCTTCACTAGGAAGGCCGGCGAATTGATCTTTCATGACAAGATTCAACAAAGCAGCATTGATTTCACAAGATTCAGTATCGGTAAGAGGATCAATCGGAGTGCTAAGGAAATCATTATTGTTGGTATTGGTAAAGTCACATAATTTGGTATTATCTTGAGCCATCGTGACAACCAAGCAATCCAACACACGAGCAAACAAGAAACGAGCAAAAACAGGCAAACGGAAAAGAGACAGCGAATAAAACGGCAAGGTTTGATTTTATAAAACCATGAAACTTCCTCGGTCATGGTTTGATTTTATGAAAGGCGTGCATCATGACATAAGGAAAACATTCTCCAATTTTTACCAGGGCATGGTGAGGCCATACCATGGCACCACGCCAGGCGTC
The DNA here is from genome assembly GCF_018294505.1 of Triticum aestivum. NCBI lineage: Eukaryota > Viridiplantae > Streptophyta > Magnoliopsida > Poales > Poaceae > Triticum > Triticum aestivum. The sequence continues at coordinate 85,952,426 of NC_057802.1, read as the reverse complement.
ATGTTTTCCTACCATGTGTTTCATTTTTTGTATAGTTGTTAACCCAGTAAACGACGCGTTTATGGTTGCCACACATTTCCTTGAAATATCTGCCCATTCCTTGTAAAAGGCATGAGAATGTACTAAATAACACGAGCATGGTTTTCCAGACCGTTCTTGTGCACCTTTTCATGCACCGATTGTTCGAATTTGAATTATGTCCATTGATGCTTAGAAAATGCACATAATCCCCTAAATATGGTAAATGAGCCCGGGAAAATGTCAAATTTGAACACGTTGCATTTGAGGCGGTATGTCGATCGTTGGAAAAAAATTGAATGACAAACTAGGACGGAAATTTGGATTCCCCTTTGCTACCTCTTGAGCACTGCGTTGGTTTTCCCTTGAAGAGGAAAGGGTGATGCAGCAAAGTAGCGTAAGTATTTCCCTCAGTTTTTTGAGAACCAAGGTATCAATCCAGTAGGAGGCTACGCGCGAGTCCCTCGCACCTACACAAACAAATAAATCCTCGCAACCAACGCGATAAGGGATTGTCAATCCCTACACTGTCACTTACGAGAGTGAGATCTGATAGATATGATAGGATAATATTTTTGGTATTTTTGTGATAAAGATGCAAAGTAAAGAAAGTAAATAAAAAGGTAAAAGAAATAGCTAAGTGTTGGAAGATTAATATGATGGAAAATAGACCCCGGGGCCATAGGTTTCACTAGTGGCTTCTCTCAAGAGCATAAGTATTTTACGGTGGGTGAACAAATTACTGTTGAGCAATTGACAGAATTGAGCATAATTATGAGAATATCTAGGCATGATCATGTATATAGGCATCACGTCTGAGACAAGTAGACCGACTCATGCCTACATCTGCTACTATTACTCCACACATCGACCACTATCCAGCATGCATCTAGAGTATTAAGTTCATAAGAACAGAGTAACGCTTTAAGCAAGATGACATGATGTAGAGGAATAAATTCATGCAATATGATAAAAAACCCCATCTTGTTATCCTCGATGGCAACAATACAATATGTGCCTTGCTGCCCCTACTGTCACTGGGAAAGGACACCGCAAGATTGAACCCAAAGCTAAGCACTTCTCCCATTGCAAGAAAGATCAATCTAGTAGGAAAACCAAACTGATATTTTGAAGAGACTTGCAAAGATAACCAATCATACATAAAAGAATTCAGAAGATTCAAATATTGTTCATAGATAAACTTGATCATAAACCCACAATTCATCGGTCTCAACAAACACACCGCAAAAGAAGATTACATCGAATAGATCTCCACGAGAGAGGGGGAGAACATTGTATTGAGATCCAAAAAGAGAGAAGAAGCCATCTAGCTAATAACTATGGACCCGAAGGTCTGAGGTAAACTACTCACACTTCATCGGAGAGGCTATGGTGTTGATGTAGAAGCCCTCCGTGATGGATGCCCCCTCCGGCGGAGCTCCGGAACGGGCCCCAAGATGGGATCTCGTGGGTACAGAAGGTTGCGGCGGTGGAATTAGGTTTTTGGCTCCGTATCTGATCGTTTGGGGGTACATAGGTATATATAGGAGGAAGGAGTACGTCGGTGGAGCAACGTGGGGCCCATGAGGGTGGAGGGCGCGCCTAGGGAGGTAGGCGCGCCCCCTACCTTGTGGCTTCCTTGTGGCTTTCTTGACGTACGGTCCAAGTCCTCTGGATCATGTTCGTTCCGAAAATCACGTTCCCGAAGGTTTCATTCCGTTTGGACTCTGTTTGATATTCTTTTTCTGCGAAACTCTGAAATAGGCAAAAAAACAGCAATTCTGGGCTGGGCCTCCGGTTAATAGGTTAGTCCCAATAATATAAAAGTGGATAATAAATCCCAATAATGTCCAAAACAGAAGATAATATAGCATGGAGCAATCAAAAATTATAGATACGTTGGAGACGTATCACCCTTCAATCTTGGGGATTTCCCTCTCGAAAGCATGGAACTTCCTCGGTGATGGTTCGATTTATGAAGGGCGTGCATGATGACATAAGCGAAACCTTCTCAAATTTTTACCAAGGCATGGTGAGGTCATACCATGGCACCATGCCAGGCGTTATGTTTTTTAAGCATTTATTTCATGTTTTCTATAGTTGAAAACCCAACAAACAAACATTTGTGGTTGACTATTATGCCACACATTTCATTGAAATATCTGTCCATTCCTTGTGAAAGGTATGAGAATTTACTAAATGGCACGAGCATCGTTTTCCAGGCCGTTCTTGTGGACCCTTTCATGCACCGATTGTTTGAACTTGAATTATGTGCATTAATGCCTAGGAAATGCACATAATCCCCTAAATATGGCAAATGAACCCGGAAAAGTGCCAAATTTGAACACGGTGATTTGCAAGTTGTATATTCATCATAGAAAAAAAACTCGTGGACAAAGGACAAAGGAAATTTGGACCCCCCCTTCAATCTTGGTGATTTCCCCCTCGAAACCATGAAACTTCCTCGGTGATGGTTCATTTTATGAAAGGCGTGCATGACGACATTTTTACCAGGGCATGATGAGGTCATACCATGGAACCACACCATGCGTCATGTTTTCCGAGCATGTATTTCATTTTTGTATAGTTGTTAACCCATTAAACGACGCATTTATGGTTGACTATTGCCACACATTTCCTTGAAATATCTGCCCATTCCTTGTAAAAGGCATGAGAATGTACTAAATAGCACGGGCATGGTTTTCCAGACTGCTCTTGTGCACCTTTTCATGCACCGATTGTTCGAATTTGAATTATGTGCATAATTAATCCCTAGAAAATGCACATAATCCCCTAAATATGGTAAATGAGTTCGAAAAAATGTTAAACTTGAACACGCTGCATTTGAGGCGGTATGTTGATCGTTGGAACAAAACTGAATGGCAAACTATGACGGAAATTTGGATTCACCTTCAATCTTGGTGATTTCCCTCTCAAAAGCATTGAACTTCCTCGGTGATGGTTTGATTTATGAAGGGTGTGCATGATGACATAAATCAAACCTTCTCAGCTTTTAACCAGGGCACGGTGAGGCCATACCATGGCACCATGTCAGCCGTCATGTTTTTCAAGCACATATTTCATTGGGTTATATTGTGGCACCCCGGCTCAGAGCGACCGGTTTACCCTGCATTGCCAGCCCAGAGATCATGTCTTCTGGCAACACACAACATATTGGTACAGAAAACAACCGCTTTATTGATGCTAGCGGAACAAAGTTCATATTACAACAGTGGTCGAGGCCAAGCGGCACACTAGGTGTGGCGGAACAATATGTACATTATTTAGTGAACATAAAGGGGCCTCGACTCGAACAACTACGTGGCAGCGGAATAACGTCGTAGCAGAAGCTCCATATCACAGGGACACTGATGTGGACACGATCTAGACTCGAACAGCGCTCCTTTCCAACGAGACTTTCCTGAAATCTTGCATGACATGCCAGGTCAGTACATTGAATGTATTTGCAAGCTCACAACAAGCATAATCAGAATGACAAACAATATCATGATATTTAACCAATTATTAATAATGCAACATTATATGTCAACATGTTGTGATCAAGCCCGAACGTCCCTCAGGACAGCTTACCAACTGTGATCATCTCAGGACCACAAACACACCACCATAGTGGTCTTTCTCAAGAACAACTCGTGATCCTTACGACGATCACAACCACGAGCATCATTTGGTCCCAAATACCTCGATGGCCTTTCTGCCATCCATTGACAATGCAAAGTTCATAGCTTAGTGTGCAATTTTTATTAAACATTGACTCATGGTGGGACCTAGTACGAGGTGTCCGTGACCGTGGACTCCGCTATCGATAGATTATACACTCTGCAGAGGTAGCACACTGTACCCACACCACGGAACCCATGGCCTCGCATTCCCAATCGGGTGAACCAACGGCATTCCGACAAAACCCCTCCATTGCCACAGCACTCTCCCGGCCACTCCGACCCAAATCCCCAACGGGTTGGTCCTGGGTGGCCCCGTGTCTACCAAAGACACCCCGACCACCGTCGTGGTCAAAACACTCCCACTCGGGGACTCGGTACCATAATCTCATCAACGAGCACACAAGATTATGTGTGCATACCGGGCCAGGGCAAACACGACATAATCTTCCCTAGATGGAGGCACCGACCAGAGGCCGTGTCAATGGACCGACTCAAGGCCTTCCCACAAGGCAAATGTGGTTGCACTGGAAAGAAACTCGATTCAGCGGCACCATGACCCAGTCAACGGTATATTCAAGTTGAGTTATATTCAGGATTAACGTTAAACTAAAAATGACCGGTGTCATAGCATGCCATGAAATGCAAAACAACACATGCATCACATATTGATAAAAATGACCGACGTCATCCATATGCACACCAAGCATAAACGTCAACAACTCATATTACTCTACTTGCTCAAAATGACTCACAACTTAACCAAAATAGTTTGCAACAAGTTTTATTAATTTCCTACGCAAGAAAGTAACTCCGATAAATTTTTCATATGATTGACCAAAAGATATCATTATCAACAACTCTTAATTTCTTTATCACTAAGTTGGGTTCAAACATTCTGTAAGACAAGTAATATGATTAAACAAGTATTTAACAGAATATTTTCTAACAAATTTTTATCAATTTAAGAATGCAAACACAAAGCTTTAAATAATTACTAACATGCATAACAAAATTATTTCTAACATCACCTCAAATAAATTTTAACTTGCTTTACCCACTTAAACTAGTTTCAACTATTCTGTAAATCAAGCATAACAACTGACCAATACTTAACAGAATACAAATAATTCAATAATTATTTAAATGCATGGGATAATCATTTCGTTTAAGTGAGAAAATCACAAATATTGAAATGGCATCATAAAAATGTTGTCGTGGCTTGCCTTAGTGCAGATGAGGTTCACAAGCCTCCTGGTGATCCTCAAGACAAGCCTCACCTTCTGAAAATAATTTTAAACACAAAAAGAAAATATCAAGAACACTTCTGAAATTCACCAGAAATTCTAAACATCTCAGAAAAATCTCATCTTTGGTGAGCTGTTAGATTTCCTTTCAAAGAACACAATGCAAAATGAATCATCTCATTTGGACTTATGGTTAAAAAGTTAAAATTATTTGAAGCTCTCTGGAATATAAATGAATTTGAATAAAAAGAAACAGCTGGGGGGTGACGTCGAAGGCGTAAAGCCCAGGGGCGCCACCACTCGTACCGCTTCGTGCGTGTACTGAGTGGCTGACTAGCGGGCCCCGCTAGTCAGGTGGGGGAAGAGGGAGAGAGAAACAGCGAGGGCCGCGGCTTCGCTGGAGCTCTCGCAGGCGACGAGGGCTCCTTGGCCCAAACGAGAGGGAGGGATTGAGAGAGGGGACGATGGCGCACCTGCCCGTACCCGTAGCGTGGCTAGGGGTGGTCAGACGGTGTCGGAAACTAGCTCGCGAGCGGAGGCAGAACGTGGAGGTCGCTGGAGTTGAGGAAGACGGCGAGCAAAGGTCACTCCAGAGGCTCCAAGCGGGCGAGATGGCCTCACCGGAGAGAGGCGGAGGCCTTGGAGGGGTCGCCCAGGCCTGGGAGGGGCTGGAGCTACCATGGCGACCAGAGGGCATCGCCGGCGAGCTCGAGCTCGGGGACGGCGGCCCGAGGCCTGCCAGCCGGGCTACGGCTTCCTACTCGATCGTGGGGTGTGTGTGAGCGCTAGATGGTGCTTGAGGAGGCTGGGGGTGGCTCTATTTATAGGCGAGCGGCGAGGGTGCTTCAGGCTCCGCCGGTGGACACCTGTCCATGGCGCCTGGCGACGAGCGGTGTCGGTGAGAGGGGGACAAGGCGACGGAGGTCATGCGGCCACTGTGGGCGAGCGGAGACGAGCACAGGATCAAGGGAATGGCGACAAGCACAGTGCGCTCCGCACTGTTGGGCAGGCCGGACCTTGCCCGTGCTTGCTGCGGCGAGCTCCGGCGTCGGCGAGTGCCAGGGAGGAGTTAAGTACGTCGACACGATGATGGTGGCGGGGTTTGGCATGGTTGGGCAGGCGGGGGAAGCGAGCACGCTCGAACAGAGCGCTCGGTGTCCCCCAGAACGCGTCGATACGCATGCCTGGCATCGTGGACACGTGTAACGCCCCCGATTTGACCGTACACTAATCATGCACGCAAATGTGTACGACCAAGATCAGGGACTCACGGGAAGATATCACAACACAACTCTAAAACATAAATAAGTCATACAAGCATCATAATACAAGCCAGGGGGCCTCGAGGGCTCGAATACAAGTGCTCGATCACAGACGAGTCAGCGGAAGCAACAATATCTGAGTACAGACATAAGTTAAACAAGTTTGCCTTAAGAAGGCTAGCACAAACTGGGCTACAGATTGAAAGAGGCGCAGGCCTCCTGCCTGGGATCCTCCTAACTACTCCTGGTCATCGTCAGCGGGCTGCACGTAGTAGTAGGCACCTCCAGTGTCGTAGGTGTCGTCGTTGATGGTGGTGTCTGGCTCCTGGACTCCAACATCTGGTTGCGACAACCAGATAGAAAGGAAAGGGGGAAAAAGAGGGAGAGAAGCAACCGTGAGTACTCATCCAAAGTACTCGCAAGCAAGGAGCTACACTACATATGCATGGTTATATGTGTAAAGGGGCATATCAGTGGTCTGAACTGCAGAATGCCAGAATAAAAGGGGGATAGCTAGTCCTGTCGAAGACTACGCTTCTGGACATCTCCATCTTGCAGCATGTAGAAGAGAGTAGATTGAAGTCCTCCAAGTAGCATCGCATAGCATAATCCTACCCGGCAATCCCCTCCTCGTCGCCCTGTTAGAGAGCGATCACCGGGTTGTATCTGGCACTTGGAAGGGTGTATTTTATTTAGTATCCAGTTCTAGTTGTCATAAGCTCAAGGTACAACTCCGGGTCGTCCTTTTACCGAGGGACACGGCTATTCGAATAGATAAACTTCCCTGCAGGGGTGCACCACATAACCCAACACGCTCGATCCCAATTGGCCGGACACACTTTTCTGGGTCATGCCCGGCCTCGTAAGATCAACGCGTCGCAGCCCCACCTAAGCACAACAGAGCGGTCAGCACGCCGGTCTAATCCTAAGCGCGCAGGGGTCTGGGCCCATCGCCCTATGCACACCTGCACGTTGCGAACGCGGCCGCGAGCAGACCTAGCAACCCACACGATCACGGCGGTTACGTCAAAGCGGTCCAACACGGCGCGCGCCACTCAGTCGCTGACGTCAAGAAGGCTTCGGCTGATACCACGACGCTGGGATACCCATAACTACTCCCGCGTAGATGGTTAGTGCGTATAGACCAAATGGCCAGACTCAGATCAAATACCAAGAACTCGTTAAGCGTGTTATGTATCCGCGAACGCCGACCAGGGCCAGGCCCACCTCTCTCCTAGGTGGTCTCGACCTGCCCTGTCGCTCCGCCACAAGTAACAGTCGGGGGCCGTCAGGAACCCAGGCCCACCTCTACCGGGGTGGAGCCACATGTCCTTTCAGCCCCCTCATCAGCATCACTTGCGGGTACTCAACGAGCCGACCCGACTTTAGTCATCGCATGTGTCATGTATATAAAGTATATAGTATATACCCGTGATCACCTCCCGAAGTGATCACGGCCCAGTAGTATAGCATGGCAGACGGACAAGAGTGTAGGGCCACTGATGGAACACTAGCATCCTATACTAAGCAGTAGGATTGCAGGTAAAGGGTATCAACAGTAGAAGCAAGGGCAGGCTATGCATCAGTATAGGATTAACGGAAACAGTAACATGCTACACTACTCTAATGCAAGCAGTATAGAGAAGAATAGGCGATATCTGGTGATCAAGAGGGGGGCTTGCCTGGTTGCTCAGACAAGAGAGAGGGGTCGTCGGTGACGTAGTCGACCACAGGGGCATCAGCATCGTCACGGGGTCTACCGAAGAGAAGAGGGGGGAAGAAACAGTAAATACATAGCAAGCAAGTGCATAACAGGACAACAGGCAGAGCTAGACGTGTTCTAACGCGGTATGAGGTGATACCGGTGAAGTGGGGAGACATCCGGGAAAGTATCCCCGGTGTTTCACGTTTTCGGACAGATGAACCGGAGGTGAAATGTTGCAGGTTCACTATGCTAGGGATGTGTGGCGGACGAACGGATCACGTATTTGGATTCGTCTCGTCGATCTGAGCAACTTTGATGTAGAAAGTTTTTCGATCCGAGCTACGGTTTAATTCCTATGATTTTCCAAAGTTTTAAAGACATTCTGCAATTTAAATTTAAAACGAAAATAAGTTTACTGCATCAGCATGACGTCATCATGACATCAGCAGGGTCAACAGTCAACTCTGACCGGGTTGACTGGTCAAAGGGGCAGTGGGGCCCAATTGTCATTGTCCAGTTTAATTAAGCAGGTTTAATTGTCATGATTAATTAAGTTAAATAACTCGTCAATTAATTAATTAATATTTAATTATTTTAACTAATTTTAATTCCGTTTTCTTTTTTTTAACTACTGGAGCGTGGGCCCCATCTGTCATAGGCCCAGTGGCTTAGCGGGCGCACGGGTGCGGGCGTGTGCACCCGAAGAGGGGCGAACCCGGGCATGGGGGAGGCCATGGCCTCGACGAGGCAGCAGAGGCACCGGCGCGGCGCGGCCTAGGGCCTGGCGCGTGGCCAGGGGCGCGCCCGGAGCAGACAGTGGGGAGCTGTGCGCGCGACGAGGCGGGCTCGGTCGGAGCGTGGGGCGGCAGCAGGCCGGGGCATGCGGGGCGCGCGGGCGAGGTGCGGGCGTGAGGGACAGAGGGGAGAGGAGCGGACGGGGGAGCTCACAGGGAGCTGCAGGGGGCGGCAGTGGGCTCGAGGCGGAGGACGGGGACGCGCGCCGGTGGGGAGGAGGCGGCGACAGACGTAGGCGACGGCGGCCGGCGAGGTCCAGCGGTGGACGGCGACAGGGGGTCCGGGCGATCCGGCGGCAGCGGCGTCCAGGCGGCAGCGGCGGATCCAGGGGCGAGAAGGCGAGGCGGCGAGGAGGAGGACTTCCGGCGGCGGGGAGAGCGACGGGAGGTGCGGGGCGAGCTCCGGCGACGCAGTCCCAGCGGCGGGGACGGGCGCCGGTGTTGGGGGCCGGCCCGATCTAGTTCCGGATCGGGGGGGATGGGATCGAGTGGAGGGGGGTTAGGGTTTAGGTGACCCTGGGAGGGTTATGGGGACTGGGGTGGGCCGGCCGGTGGCCAGCTGGGCCGAGGCCCAGCGGGGAGGGGGGGTTGTTTTTTTGTTTTTCTCTTTTCTTTTTGTAATTTCTTTTTCTTTTTTGTTTGTTTTAGTTTTAGTTCTTTTTCCTTTTCTGTTTTATTTTAGTTACACTTTATTCTTAGTTCAGTAAAATATGACAATAGCTCCAAATTAGTGTTCCAAAACAAACCACTACCCTAAAAAGTTTTACCTCAAGATAAAATAGTTTATGATTTTATAAAATATCAAAGGCATTTATTTAATAGTTTTACCTACTGTTTTAATCATTTAAGTGCATTTAAACTTTTTATAAAAATGTTGTTCCTTCACCATAACTACCTACGCAATATTTGTCATGATCCGAACATTTTAGTTTTAACATCTGAAAACTTTTGTTGTTTGCTTTTATTTAAATTTTGAATTTGTTTCGGTTCTGAACCATCGAGAGTTTATCAACAGTAACGGGGTGATGTGGCATCGTTAACGAAGGATTACTGTAGCTTAATTATCCGGGCGTCACAATTCTCCTCCACTACAAGAAATCTCGTCCCGAGATTTAGGAGGTGGGGTAAGGGGGAAAGTTCTGGTTACGAAAATATAACGGATCTTCTCGAAGAAGTTAATCCCTTTCATTGATGTCTTCAATTCTTTATTCCTATGCATCATGATGATGTTGTCGTCCTTTCTTCGGGGAACTCCATCGTGCTTACGAATAGGTAAGGGGCAGCTCTTCAACGATAGGATGTTATAAGGGAAAATCATCTGGGGGGGTATCCCAAGAATGAACATATGAGTATCTCTCGAGTTGAACAAATGAAACACATCGAGAGCAGAGTAGGACAGTGCAATAAGAAGTTTCGAGCGGATAGGCAATCGTTCATTGCCTAAAACAGAGTGAAAAGGGGTTCAGAGCAACGGGAATAAGTATTGTGTCCGATACCAGAATTGATCACTTGGGACGGTGGCCCGTGAATTACATACGAGGCCACGCGCGATGAATAAATTTGGGAACAGGGGGTGCACAGGAGAGTCAGGTTTCGATCCTGTGGAACTGTGGGTTATGGGCCCACCATGTGGGTTAAAAGTAGGAAGGGCGGTGATATCTTGCACGATCATGATAGCAAGGCATGGCAGAGGGTAGCCTGTCAGTTATATGTCAGCAACATCGTCGGTACCAAGGGTGAGGGACGAAGAGAACCATTTTCCTGCTCGTTGAAACGAGGCGGACCACTAGGCAAAGTTCTCGCCCATCGGTGGTTACCGAAATGTCACCAACAATAATAACAGGGTCTTACTGACAGAGTTGTACACCGAGGTGTTTACATAAGCAGGAGAATATTACTGCTTAGATCATATAGTTCACCAGAAAGGTTAAACCACACAATGGAAAGGAAAATATGATATCAGATTAAACAGAAGAATGGAAAGGAAAATGTGTTTAAACACATATTTCAAGGTTATATCCTTCCCAAGGACAAGCTGAGCATGATATTCATGACAGGATATAATGTAGAAAACTCTTTAGGTAGGGGAGAGAAATTTCATGGCATTACCCATACAACGGTGTTTGGATAATTGAGCAGGAAACATTTAGCATTGGGCTTCAAATGTTCCTGTTGAAAATCGGAGTACCATAGACATGCTTCGAGATAGCATTGACATGGTCAACAGGTGAAGATCAGACTTTGGAAACAAAAAGGATCCATCAGGAACAACTTATAGAATAAGTCTTACAATTTTCTCATGGAAGAATAGCTAACCTTGCTAAAAGGGAAAACTTATAACAATAGGTCCTCCCGCCAGATGTGCTGGGTATCATCACCTTACCGGGTCATAAATAGGCCAATGTTATAACTCTTGGAAATATGTTCCAACCATCATATCTGACCGAGATTCAGATCTGATTGGTGTCAGGATAACTCAGACTCAGGATGCCTGAGAAGAAAGGTGCAACACAAATTGTCGAAACGACATCGGAGATTCTCGGGAGATGGACTATGGAAGCGAGTTCCGGACAAGGGTTCATCATTACATCAAGGAGAGGTGAGGAGGTGACTGATTGACTCAGCGACAATCCATTGAGATTTCCAAAAGATGGATTTCCATCACTATGTGAACAAGGAGATAACATTAGCTAGATCGAATGACTTAATGATGTATGCTCGAGCAAAACATACACAGTTAAACATTGGTTGAAATGTGCACCCGAAATATGGGCTAGGTAGCACAATCAATGTCCGAATGATGATTCATTAAGCCATAGGCGTAGAATGAAACTATAGACCAATAACTTCAAAGCAATAGGGTTGCTAGAAGTTTAGAATTTACACATCACAGACCATTGGTCGGTATTCCTTTTAGAAACAACACGGGGGCCAAGAAAGAATGGTGATGGGGAGAAGTATCACTGTACCAAGATGTCATACGAGGTGGTGAAATTCTTACGACATACTTGACATAAAAGATGGTAATACTCCAAGGTAGAACATATCATAAGCTAGATAGCAAGGAAATCAAGGTACAACACAAAACACGAACAAGTTTGTGTTGAATGGAAGGCGATAAAATGGTCGATGATAAAACAAATCATCGAGGGCAAGGATGGTATTCCTCATCCAGAATTCGATAGATATCTTGGAAGAGCTCAGAATGTTGATGATGTTCACGACACATTTGTAGCGAGAATTTATGAAGAGGTAATCGATCGGCTTAGGGTTTTTGAGAGAAAATGAATATTTTTCATTTAAGAAAAATATTCCAAAGGTTATTTTGTGGTGGATCAGAAGTGAAGTGATGGTTTGGGAGAGAAGTGAACACTTGGGTGAAAGCCAAGGATGCCCAAGTGTTTAAGTCCAAATGAAAAGATTCAGAAACTCCAAGTTTCAAAAACTTTCAAATGAAATTTCAAGCAAATAAGAAAGGGCAAAAACCAGGCTGTCACATATATATAGTTGATAACCCAGTAAATGACGCGCTTGTGGTTGACTATTGCCACACATTCCATTGAAATCTCTGCCCATTCCTTGTAAAAGGCTTGAGAAATTACTAAATACCATGAGTATGGTTTTTCCAGACCGTTCTTGTGCACCCTTTCATGCACCGATTGTTTGAATTTGAATTATGTGCATTAATGCCTACAAAATGCACATAATCCCCTAAATATTGTAAATGAACCCGGAAAAGTGTCAAATTTGAACACGGTGATTAGCAGGGTTTATGTTCATCGTAGAAAAAAACTCATGGATGAAGGACAAAGGAAATTTGGATTCCCATTCAATCTCGGTGATTTACTATCGCACACGATTCATCTCCGTCGCCTCTGTGAACCGTGTATGTTCACTCACACATGCAAAAGGAAAAAATAAAACCCTCGCCCACTTCGTCCCCACTCACTCGCCGCGGACTCCTCCGCAACTCTGCATCCTAAGCTCGACGGCTGTTGGCGGCGGGCGTAGGTCGCGCTCCAAACGGCACCGGATTTCGCCACTACCGCTTTCCGCCGCCTATCTGCACCGAAATTCTAGACTCTGGTCGACTAGGGTTTTCTACGGGATTGGGCCGGGGATTTTTCTCATGGAGAAGGTAATCAACTTAATTAGCGAAATATTCACTCATCTCTTATCACAGTCCGTCCTTCGCTGTTAATCAACCGGCGGAAATCACCGTGGAATCATTTTTGTTCTAGCTGATTCGTGGGTGTTCATTCATGTGTCCACAGTGCAAGCACAAATTGGGCAACTGTGGTCGTGGCCAGTCAGAAACGAAGTTCTATCTCACCATTCCAGATGACTTCAGGGAGCGCTCGGTATGTTCAATCTCAACCTACCACGGTCGGCATGGCCTAAATTTGTGAACATATACCGTCTGTTGCTACATTATCCATATATTTGCATCAAATCTTTGTTACATTATCTATTTTTAATTCTATATTTTTGTACTTTGCTTTCATCTATATATGGATCTGTTCTATCAGTTATTCCCATATTTGCATCTTGCTTTGTTATTTCAATATATCTAATTTATGATCTTAATTTTCATTTCAAGCAGTACATCCCTTGCTTTGCAAGAACAGGAGTAGAAGGAAATCTTGGGCTTTACTTTGCTGATGACTCTCAGGATGTCATATTGACAACGCAACATGGATTTACAATGACGGTTAGCGTAAAACTTGATAAAGATGGTCACTCCTATTTTAATGCGGACCTTTGGAGAAAAATATCTAAGTTTTATGAACTGAAAGCTGGCAATAAAATTCTAGTGCGTGCACCAGAACCTGGTCTAATTAACATGGATGTTTACTTCCCCAACGTCATCAGCCGATCAAAGTCTGATCGAGGTTAGTGTCCTTTCAACTTTCTCCATGCTGTCATATTACTATTTAAGCAACAAATTGATCACTATTTAAGCAACCAATTGTGATATCATATTCTGACTCCGTTCCTAGGCAGTAACAACTTCTATTTACCAATTTATGTGCACTATATATTCTTCTGCCATGTTCTGAATAAATAATACCTTTCCACCTTTTAAGCAGGATATGTTGGATGCATAGTGAACGATCTGTATGTTACTAAGCGTACCAAATTTCACTGGAAGGACTTGAAGCATGTCATAAACTTTGTTGATAATCTGACAGAGATAGCACAGCATATGAACGCTGGATTTTGGATGGGATTAATCAGACCTATGGTGCACACACTGAACAAGACCAATTGTGTGCACAAAGCGTTGGTAAAAATTCTTATTTTAATGTTGATGCTCATAAACTATATATATCTTCAATGATATGTTACAATTGTTTTTTATTCTACATGTCAACACAAATTGCCCCCTATAGCAGTTCCTGGATCGATTTCCCGGCGTGGTCGAATTACACTTGTGCCTGCTAATAATGCCAAAGTGATTGCAAGGTACTGCATTTCCCGCAAAAATGGAACCATTCAAATTAACAAGTTCTATCTTCTCATGGCAATGCATCCATATTGGAAAATTGGAGACACTGTTCAACTCATGCTCTACCAAGGCACAGGAGGGCTCTTCCTTTTCATTGACGAGATGCCGAGTCGCCGTGAGTAAGCTGCTTCCAGTGGATAGTTGTGGTTGTTGGCCCTCAGCCTCTTAAAATGTGCTAGCTGTTACTTGCTAGCTGTTACTATATATGTTAAGTATGTAGATATGGACCATATGGTTGTTGGCCCTTAGCCTCTTAAAATGTGATAGTTGTTACTATGTTAAGTATGTAGATATGGACCATATGGTTGTCAAAACCGTGTTACGAAGATCCTCCTTTTGTCGAGTAGTGTAACCACTATATATATGTTACTCAAATGTTGTTACCCAAGTTCATAAATTTTCATGGAAAGTATTAGAATCGTACATAGTTCATTGAGTTTAAGCGTGTGCCCAATGTCTAGAAGGCATTTGCATATTAACTGTCCATATTGCAAATTCACACACATGTTAACATAAGGAAACGTATGTGTAACATACTAATCATCGCACACGAGTACTCGCAGACGCATCGTGTGCGATACTCCTAGCCACCGCAAGCAACTAGTTTGCATTTTCAAAGTTTTTTGTACACATAGAATCGCACACGAAGTAACTGTATTGACCGTCTGTGTTGTAATTTCTCATCGCAAACAGTTCACCCGAGTCGGTTGTTTGCCACATATCATACACATCTCGTTTACACGACTCGTTTGTGTTCTTTTGGCTCATCGCAAACAGTTCATCCATGTGAACTGTATGCTGCATATCACACACATCTTGTTAAGTTGAACCGTTTATGTTGTGTTCCCTAATCGAAAACAGTTCGTCCGAGTTAACCATATGCCGTATATCGCACACACATTGATATGGCTGCCCGTTTCTGTTGTTCTACCTCATCGCAAACAGTTCGAATGGATTAACCGTGTGTCCTGCATCGCACACACATTGTTATGGCTGCCCATTTCTGTTGTTCTGCCTCATCGCAGATAGTTTGAATGGATTAACCGTGTGTCCTTCATCGCACACGCAACTAAAATCTTAACCGTGTTTGATGGCTCCACCATCGCAAATGTTACACCTTTTTTGACGGGGTTTTTACACCACCGTTTTCGATTATTGCATCGCACACAGTTTCGGCAAAGGGTCTTTGATTGTAGTGTCGCGTTAGCAGTATCCTGCAGTAGTGTACGAGAAAAGTATTAAGAATAAATTCTAACCATAGCATTAAACTTTTGGATCCAATCGGTCCCTTATGAAATAGCGCAGAAACTGGGGTTTAAGCTTCTGTCACTCTCGCAACCCATCATCTAATTGCTACTCCACAATGCATTCCCTTAGGCCCAAATATGGTGAAGTGTCATGTAGTCGACGTTCACATGACACCAGTAAGGGAATAACAACATACATACTATCAAAATATTGAACACATATCAAATTCACATGATTACTTGCAACATGGTTTCTACCGTGACCTCAAGAACAAAAGTAACTACTCACAAATGATAATCATGCTCATGATCAGAGGAGTATTAAATAGCATATTGGATCTGAACATATAATCTTCCACCAAATAAACCATATAGTAATCAACTACAAGATGTAATCAACACTACTAGTCACCCACAAGCACCAATCTATAGTTCCGGTAACAAGATTGAACACAAGTGATGAACAAGGGTTTGAGATGAGGTGGTGCTGTTGAAGATGTTGATGGATATTGCCCTCCCCAAGATGGGAGAGTTGTTGGTGATGATGAGGACGATGATTTCCCCCTCCGGGAGGGAAGTTCCCCCGGCAGAATCGCTCCGCCGGAGCGCAAAAGTGCTCCTGCCCAAGTTCTGCCTCGAGACGGTGGCGCTCCATCCCGAAAGTCCTCGCCTTATTTTTTTTCTAGGTCAAAATGACCTATATACCAGAAGATGGGCACCGGAGGTGGGCCTGGGTGAGCACAACCACCAGGGCGCGCCTGGGCTCCCTGGCGCGCCCAGGTGGGTTGTGCCCACCTGGTGGGCCCCCTCTGGTAGTTATTTTCTCCAATAATTCTTAAATATTCCATAAAAAATCTCCGTGAAGTTTTAGCTTGTTTGCAGTTGTGTAGAATAGGTGGCCTGACGTAGCTTTTCCAGGTCCAGATTTCCAGCTACCGGAATTCTCCCTCTTGGTGGGTACCTTGCAAATTTTGAGATAAAAGGCATTATAATTACTCCAAAAAGCATTATTATGGATAAAAACATTATAAATAACAGTAAGAAAACAAGATGCAAAATGGACATATCAGCATTCATCATGCAGCAGTTATAACCTAGGGTGACACAGAACTAGCTCCAATTCATCAATGTAATGTAGGCATGTATTCCGTATATAGTCATACGTGCTTATGGAAAAGAACTTGTATGGCATCTTTTGTCCTACCCTCCCGTGGCAGCGGGGTCCTAATGGAAACTAAGGGATATTAAGGCCTCCTTTTAATAGAGAACCGAACCAAAGCATTAGCACTTAGTGAATACATGAACTCCTCAAACTATGGTAATCATCGAAAAGAATCTCAATTATTGTCACCTTGGGGTATGCGGATCATAACTCATAATAGGTGTCTACAACTTGCAAGATCGGACCAAGAACACAAATATATTCATGAAAACATAATAGGTTCAGATCTGAAATCATGGCACTCGGGCCCTAGTGACAAGCATTAAGCATAGCAAAGTCATAGCAACATCAATCTTAGAACATAGCGTATACTAGGGATCAAACCCTAACAAAACTAACTCGATTACATGATAAACCTCATCCAAACCATCACCGTCCAGCAAGCCTACAATGGAATTATTCACGCACAGTTGTGAGCATCATGAAATTGGTGATGGAGGATGGTTGATGATGACGACGGCGTCGATTTCCCCTCTCCGGGACCCAGAACGGACTCCAGATCTGGCCTCCCGAGGAAGAACAGGAGGCGGCGGCTCCGTATCATGAAACGCGATGAATCCTTCTCTCTGATTTTTTTCTCCCCGAACATGAATATATAGAGTTGGAGTTAGGGTCAGAGGAGGTCCAAGGTACCCACAAGGCAGGGGCACGCCCTAGGGGGCGCCCCCACCCTTGTGGACAGCTGGTGGGTCCCCTCTGGTTGATTCCTTCACCAATATTTTTTTATATATTCCAAAAATATTCTCCGTGAATTTTCAGGTCAATCTGAGAACTTTTATTTCTGCACAAAAATAACACCATGGCAATTCTTCTGAAAATAGTGTCAGTCCGGGTTAGTTTCATTCAAATCATGCAAATTAGAGTCCAAAACAAGGGTAAAAGATTTTGGAAAAGTATATACGATGGAGACGTATCGCTCCTTTTTGTCTTCTCCACAACCACCATATTCTATTTCCATCTATAGTGCTATATCCATGGCTCACGCTCATGTATTGCGTGAAAGTTAAAAAAGTTTGAGAACATCAAAAGTATGAAACGATTGCTTGGCTTGTCATCGGGGTTGTGCATGATTTAATACTTTGTGTGATGAAGATGGAGCATAGACAGACTATATGATTTTGTAGGGATAACTTTCTTTGGCCATGTTGTTTTGAGAAGACATGATTGCTTTATTAGTATGCTTGAAGTATTATTGTTTTTATGTCAATATTAAACTTTTGTTTTGAATCTTATGGATCCGAATATTCATGCCACAATAAAGAAAATTACATGGATAAATATGTTAGGTAGCATTCCACATCAAAGATTCTGTTTTTATCATTTACCTACTCGAGGACAAGCTGGAATTAAGCTTGGGGATGCTTGATACGTCTCCAACGTATCTATAATTTTTCATTGTTCCATGCTATTATATTATCTGTTTTGGATGTTTTATATGCATTAATATGCTATTTTATATTATTTTTGGGACTAACTTATTAACCTAGAGCCCAGTGCTAGTTTTTGTTTTTTCCTTGTTTTTGTGCTTCGTAGAAAAGGAATACTAAATGGAGTCCAAACAGAATAAAACTTCACGATGATTTTTCTTAGACCAGAAGACACCCAGGGGACATGGAGTGCAAGTCAGAAGAGCCACGAGGCGGCGGCAAGGGTGGAGGGCGCGCCCCATACCTTGTGGGCCCCTCAGTGACCCCCTGACCTAGATCTTCCTCCTATATATTCACATATATTCCAAAACCATCAGAAGCATCCACGAATATACTTTTCCACCGCCACAACCTTCTGTTCCCATGAGATGCCATCTTGGGGACTTTTTCGGCATCCTGCCGGAGGGGGATTCGATCACGGAGGGCATCTACATCAACCATATTGCCCTTCCGATGAAGCGTGAGTAGTTTACCTCAGACCTACGGGTCCATAGCTAGTAGCTAGATGGCTTCTTCTCTCTCTTTGATTCATAATACCATGTTCTCCTCGATGTTCTTGGAGATCTATCCGATGTAATCTTCTTTTGCGGTGTGTTTGTCGAGATCCGATGAAATGTGGATTTATGATCAGCTTATCTATGAATATTATTTGAATCTTCTCTGAATTCTTATATGTATGATTTGGTATATTTGTATTTCTCTTTGAATTATCAGTTTGGTTTGGCCAACTAGATTGGTTTTTCTTGCAAGGGAGAAGTGCTTAGCTTTGGGTTC
This sequence comes from Triticum aestivum, assembly GCF_018294505.1. Classification (NCBI taxonomy): domain Eukaryota; kingdom Viridiplantae; phylum Streptophyta; class Magnoliopsida; order Poales; family Poaceae; genus Triticum; species Triticum aestivum. The sequence goes on along the minus strand of NC_057802.1, from coordinate 85,933,541 downwards.
AATCTTGCGTGACTTCACCCAGTGACAAAGTAGGGGTAGCGAGACACGTATTGAATTGTTGCCATCGAGGATAAAAAGATGGGATTTCATCATATTGCTTGAGTTTATCCCTCTACATCATGTCATCTTACTTAAGGCGTTACTCCATTCTTTATGAACTTAATTCTCTAGATGCATGCTGGATAGCGGTCGATGTGTGGAGTAATGGTAGTAGATGCAGAATCGTTTCGGTCTACTTGACACATATGTGATGCCTATATTGCATAATCATTGCCTTGGATATCTTCATAACTTTGCGCTTTTCTATCAATTACTCGACAGTAATTCGTTCACACACCGTATTATTTGCCTTTATGAGAGAAACCTTTAGTGAAACCTATGGCCCCCGGGTCTATTTTCCATCGTATTAGTTTCCGATCTACTATTTTGCAATCTTTTATTTTCAGATCTATAAACCAAAAAATGCAAAAATATTTTATCTTTTATTTAGTTTTATCTATCTCTATCAGATCTCATCTTTGCAAGTGACCATGAAGGGATTGACAACCCCTTTATCGTGTTGGATGCAAGTGTTTGATTGTTTGTGTAGGCGCATCTATTGGAGACTTGCGCGTTTCTCCTACTGGATTGGTACCTTGGTCTTAACTAAGGGAAATACTTATCTCTACTGTGCTGCATCACCCTTTCCTTTTCAAGGAAAACCAACGCAAACTCAAAAGTAGCAGCAAACAACATAAACTTCAAGAGTGCTAGGGGAGAGAGAGAGCGAGCGCATGCGCTTTATTGGGCATGGCTAATTGCTATGGGCCCACCTGCATTTTGAGTTTTGCCTATTTTAAATTTGAGAAAAGTATACTTTTCGTCCCTCAACTTTTGACGGAGTCTAGATTTGGTCCCTCAACTTCGAAATCGGACAACTTGCACCCCCTACTACTGAAACCGGACAAGGTTCATCCCTGGTCTCGGCTTTGAATGGTTTTGGTGCTGACTCACACCGGTGCTGACTTAAATATGTGTATATAATTCAAATCCGTGAATCTTTTGAAATCCATGTACTTTTTTCAAATCTGTGTACGTTTTCACGTTCGCGTAAAAATTACAAATTCACACACCTTTTTGGAATCCACGTATTTTTTCCAAATTTGCATACTTTTTCTAGTCCGCATTTTTTCTCAAATACGTGTACTTTTTCAAGTTCGTGTACTGCTTTCAAATCCATGTACTTTGTTCAAATTCATGAACTTTCGCATAAAGTATGCGGATTTGAAAAAAGCACGTGAACTTGAAAATGGTATGCGGACCTGAAAAAATAAACAAATTCAAAGAAAGTTCGCGAATTTGAGTCAAAGCACGGTCAAAACCAGGGAAGTCTACACCAAAACCGGTCAAAACCGTGTGAGACGAACCTTGTCCGGTTTAAGTAGTTGAAGGTGCAAGCTGTCCGGTTTTGGAGTTGAGGGACCAAATTTAGACTCTGCTAAGAGCTGAGGGACGAAAAATATATTTTCTCTTTAAATTTTACAATGCATGATGAGCATTTTTACTTGTGAAATGGATAAAAATAGATGTATTCAAAACTAAAATACGCTTACTACCTAGGAGGTTACAACACTCGATACCTGACCTAACATAACATGGATCGGATCAAAGGCAGAGGTCGGTGTCAGTCTCTCCACGATGAGCCGGCCAATGGCAGCTCGGCAGCTTACAACATAGAGTTGAATCAAATGGCGATGACGTGCGATGTGTTAATCCTCTTTATAATAACCCATGGGTCGACAGGGACGCGAAGTCCCATGGGTTAATTATTGCTGAAGACGACGTGCAACTGCGCCCTTGCGAGCCTTCAGCCTGGATGCAATCAGTGGTCATTTTGGCAGCTCGCAAGCATCTGAATTTGATAATCGACCGTGTTTTCACCAGAAAGTTGGATTGAGCGTAACCAACGCCTGCAGTAAAACACTGAGCAAACCGAAACATAAATCATATTTACGCTGCAGTAAAACACTGAGCAAACCGAAACATAAATCATCTAGTACAGTACAACCAAATTACTTTTGTACATTCAGGTGCTAGCTACTAGTTTTAGGGGAGTCTGAAGGGGCCCTATCCTAAATATCACCGCCCACTTCTTCGAGTTCGGGTACAGTAACGATCAACAGGAGGACAGACAGAAGCCAGCGCGTGCCGCATGGCTCCGCGCTCGCGCCGGCCGGGGAGCTGAGATGTTCGCTCTACGGCTTGGCGTCGCCGTCGCGCGCGGCGGAGGCGAGGCGGGAGGCGATGGCGGAGTGGTACATGGCGTCGTGGAAGCTCTCCGTCTCCATCATCCGCATCCGCAGCTGCCGCGCCTTCTCCTCCGTCAGCACCCCGAACCGCCTCGCCCCTGCTGCACCAGCAGCTCGCTCCTCCTCCGGCGCCGGCTGAGCGTCGATGTAGTCGGGCTGGCCCGACCAACCCAGCAGCGGTGCCCACCACTTCCCGTCGGCGCCGCGGAACCTCGCCCCGCCGGTGGCCGCGGCAGCGCACGAGCAGAGCCGGCCGGCGCCCGGCGCCGCGGGGCGGGCGGAGAACGTGGCCGCGGGCCCCGACGCCACCGCCATTGATTGGTTGCTTCGCGCCGCGAGAGGAAGAAGAAGAATCGGAGGGTTTACGGGTGGGTTTAATTCGCAATTCAGAGTAGAGGAGATGAGATGGATTTTGTTTTCGTCCGCTTCGCTGCTTTTGCTTGCTCAGAAAAAAGGTGGTGGGATGGGAATGGGATGGAACGGAGCCGAGAATGGTGGCGGGGTTAATAAAGCGGAGGGCGGCGAACGGGTGGATAAGGTCTCGCTCCAAGGCCGACCCCTTCCCTCTGTCACCACCCAAACCCTAAGCCACCATTATGTCTCGCTCCAAGGCCGACCCATCCGACGCCGGTTCCTTCGCCGGTGCCATGTTCACCTCCGACCGCCTCAACGAGCTTTACATCAAAGACCATGTACCCGTCGTCCCCGACCTCGACTCGCCATCGTACAACGCGTGGCGCACGTACTTCACGCTGCTGTTCCGCTCTTACCGTCTCATCGAGCATGTTGACGGGAGCGTCGACTTTCGCGACATGAAGGACGATGACGAGTGGCTGGCTGTGGACGCCTGCATCGTCAAGTGGTTCTTCTTCACCATCTCCGGCAGCCTCTTCAACATGGTGAACTCCCGCGACCCGTCGGCGTACGCTATGTGGACGCGGCTGTGTGACCTCTTCCTCGACAATCAACTCCAACGCCGCGTCTTCCTTCAAGGGGAGTTCTTCACTATGCAGCAAAACGATCTTTCGATCGATGAGTACTGCACGTGGCTGAAGGTCCTCGCCGACGAGCTACGCCACGTCGGCATGAACATCGACGACTTCGTCCTCCTCACCAACCTCCTTCGGGGCCTCCACCCCGACCTCGGCCAGTCCGCCGCCAACCTCTCCCTCATCACGCCGACGTACGCTAAGGCGGTCACTTACCTTCGCATGGAGGAGAAGCGACTTCGTCACTCCACTCGGCAGGCGACCCACGCCGCGCTCCACGTCGGCCTCGCCGCCGGCACCGGCGCGCCTCCTGCCCCGACTACGCCACGTGCTCCTACTCCGACCCCGCCTCCCGCGCCCGCCCCCTCCGGTGGCCGCAAGCAGAAGGGCCGCGGGGGTCGAGCCTGCAACTCCAACGCCGTGCAGCGCCCGCCCGCGAACACCGCAGTCGCTCCTCCTCCACCGTGGTTGTCGGGGTACAATCCCTGGACGGGTGTTGTACATGCGTACTCCATGCCCGTCCCTCGCCCTCCTGCTCCAGGCATCCTCGGTCCGCGGCCGGCCTCTCATCAGGCACTGCTGACCACGCCTGCCCACGGACCCGCGGCATATGGTGGTGCTACGCCCTATGGCGGTTCGGCGGCATATGGTGGCCCCCCAGCTTATGGCGCGTATGGCGGAACCCACGGCGGTGTCTGGGATCCCGCCCTCCTCTCCGCTCTTCATGTCGCGCCCTCGCCGAGCAACTACAGCGGAGGTGGCGATTGGTATATGGACACCGGCACTGCCGCTCACATGGCTTCCAACCCCGGTATCCTCTCCCGTGCCTTCCCCTATCCCTTCAACTCTCGCATCATGGTTGGTGATGGTTCCTCCCTTCCCATCACCCATCATGGTCCTTCCTCCCTCCCGTTTCCCTCCTCTTCTTTAACTCTTAATAATGTGCTTGTTTCACCATCCTTAATAAAAACCTATGCTCCGTTCGTACTCTTACTCGTGAAAATCCTGTCACTGTTGAGTTTGACGCTCTTGGTTTCTCTGTCAAGGATGCTCGCTCCCGGAGGGTTCTGCACCGATGTGATTCCCCCGACGATCTCTACCCATGCGGTCCTACGACGAGTGGCGGCCCGGTTGCTCTTCATCCCGACGTCTCGCTTTGGCACGCTCGACTTGGTCATCCCGGCGCCGACGCTCTTCATAAAATTTTGAGCACATTTCCTTTTTCATGTAATAAATACGCGACACATACTTGTCATGCTTGTCGCGTCGGAAAACACATTCGTTTGCTGTTTCCTTCATCTACATCAATAGCTACTTTTCCCTTTGATGTTATTCATTGTGATGTTTGGACATCTCCCGTGCCTAGCAACTCGGGTTTATCATATTATCTTGTGATCTTAGATGATTTTTCTCACTTCACTTGGACTTTTCCGCTACGCCGTAAATCCGATGTTGCCTCCACTCTCCACTCATTTTATGCTTATGTCCGCACCCACTTTCATCGCACCATTGCGCACCTTCAAACGGATAACGGAAAAGAATTTGATAACCTCGTCATTCAACATCTTCTCTCCACTCATGGCACCATTTTTCGTCTTACATGTCCATACACATCTCAACAAAACGGTCGTGCTGAACGTGTTCTTCGCACCCTCAATGAGAGTGTCCGTGCGTTGCTCTTCCATGCACACATGCCCGCACGCTTTTGGCCAGATGCTCTCGCCACCGCCACTCTTCTTCTCAACATCCGGCCGTGCAAACCGCGATGGAGCTATACACCTCATCACCTTCTGTTCGGGTCTCCTCCTTCCTACGACGATCTCCACGTATTCGGTTGCTTGTGCTACCCCAACGTCACTGCCACTGCTCTACATAAACTTGCGTCGCGGTCTCTTGCCTATGTCTTTCTTGGCTATCAACCCAACACCAAAGGATTTCGCTGCTACGACCCGGTCTCTCGCCGTGTCTTTGTCTCGCGGCACGTTTACTTTGATGAGGTTGCTTTTCCTTTTCAGCAGGTTACTACCACAGCGGCGCCATCCTCGGATCCTTCCCTTCTACGCCCTCGAGGAGCCCTCGCGCTCCCTCCGCCGCGCATGCATGCACCTTCGGCGCACCCTTCGGCTCCCTTGGCGAGGCCTCCTCTGTCGGCTTAGGCGGAGCCGGCCTCGCTCCTAGAGGCTTCGACGCCAGCTTCTGCTGGCCTGGCGGCATCCTCGGGAGGCGTCTCGGCCGGGTCCCCGGCTGCCTCCCCGACGCTCCCGACTGCACCCACGCTGGCCGCAGCCTTGCCCGCGCCCACGTTGGTTGTGGCCTCTCCCGCTGGCTCGCCATCGTCTTCTGCGGTCTCACCCGCGGACACGTCTGCGCCACCCGCGGCCTCGTCTACGCCACCCACGGCCTCGCCCGCGGCCTCGTCTCCGCCACCTGTGGCCTCGTCTCCGTCACCCGCGGCCTTGCCGGTGGCTCCTTCGCCGTTGCCTGCGGTCTCGCCTGCGGCCTCGGCCGTGGCCTCGTCACCCGCGGTTTTTCCCGCGGCCCCATCCTCATCCTCTTCCGCAACAGAGGTTGCGCCTCCGCCTCGCCGTCGGGCTCGGGCCCCGCCTCCGCCGCCTCATCACTCCATGGTGACGCGCGCTAAAGACGGGATACATCAACCAAACCCACGCTATCACAATCTCAGCGTCACGGTGATCTCTCCAGTACCGCGCTCGGTGCGCTCTGCATTGAGTGATCCACACTGGCTTGCGGCTATGCGCGCCGAGTATGATGCCCTCGTCGCCAACCGGACCTGGACATTGGTTCCTCGTCCACCCGGTGCCAACATCATCACCGGCAAGTGGGTATTTTGGGATAAGCTTCTCCCGGATGGCTCTCTGGACAGGTACAAGGCTCGTTGGGTTGTTCGCGGCTTTGCACAACGTGTCGGTATTGACTTCTTGGAGACCTTCTCTCCGGTCATTAAACCCGCTACGATTCGTGTGGTTCTTCAGCTTGCCGCCTCACGTCAGTGGCCTGCTCATCAGCTCGACATCAACAACGCTTTTCTATACGGTCATCTCCAGGAGCGTGTTCTCTGCAAGCAGCCTACTGGATTTGTTGATCCTACCCGCCCTGATGATGTCTGCCTGCTATCACGGTCTCTCTATGGTTTGAAACAGGCGCCTCGTGCGTGGTATCAACGCATCGCAACATTTCTCACCGCTCTTGGTTTTCGCAGCACCACCTCTGGCACGTCGCTATTTGTGCTTCATTGAGCTGATCATGTCGCCATGCTTCTTCTGTATGTTGATGACATCATCATCACCGCCTCTCGCGCGGATCTACTTCGTGACATCATTGGTCGCCTCGGTTCTGAGTTTTGGCTGAAGGACTTGTGCGCATTGCACTTCTTCCTCGGCATTAATGTGCGACATGATTCCTCCGGATTTTTTCTTCATCAAGGACAGTATGCTCTTGATCTCTTGGATTGTGCTGGCAGGACCGATTGCAAACCTACTGCTATTCCTGCCGAGGCCAAGCCAAAGCTCTCTGCCACTGCTGGACAGCCTGCCATTGACGCCGCTCTCTACCGCAGTATTGTTGGTGCTCTTCAGTACCTCATGCTCACCAAACCGGACATTCAGTTTGCTGTGCAACAAGTCTGCTTGCATATGCACTCACCTCGTGATGTTCACTGGTCTCTGGTCAAGCGCATTCTCCGGTACATTCGCGGCACACCGACCTTTGGTCTCCGTCTTCGTGCCTCCGCCTCCACTGAGCTGTATGCCTACACTGATGCGGATTGGGCCGGTTGTCCTGACACTCGCCGCTCTACGTCGGGTTATTGTGTCTTCTTCGGTGATTCGCTCGTCTCATGGTCCTCTAAGCGGCAGCCCACCGTCTCCCGCTCGAGTGCTGAGGCCGAGTATCGTGTCGTCGCCAACGTCGTTGCCGAGACTTGTTGGCTCCGTCAACTACTTGGCGAACTTCGGGTTTCAATCCCGAAAGCTACGGTGGTTTTTTGTGATAATGTTTCGGCCACCTACCTCGCGGCCAACCCGGTGCAGCATAAGCGCACCAAGCACATTGAACTTGATGTTCACTTTGTTCGCGAGAAGGTTCAGTTGGGTCAGCTCCGGGTTCTTCATGTACTGACCACCCAACAGTTCGCCGACATTATGACCAAAGGGCTCTCAACCGCTGCATTCCAGGAGTTCCGTTCCAGTCTTTGCATCGCCGACGCCAACGCTTCGACTGCGCGGGGGGGGGGGGGGGGGGGTGTGTTGAACGTGACGTATTGTACTTCTAATCCTATCTTCTCTAGCCTTGTATAGTTGACTCCTAGAGATATGGTAGGATTAGTTTTCTTGTCACGCAAGACATCTCTTGTATATATTGTGACCTACTCCGTGGAATACAATTGTGTTGCACCGCATAATCTCTCTACACATGTTGTCAAACTGTACCCTTATAATTTGTAAACGCGTCTCTGCTCATTGTATCGTTGTCCTTGTCAACCACATCGTCGTCAGCTGCATCAGTATCATCATCGACCGCAACGGGTAGAAAGATGCAACCAAAACATGATACCCGTGCAGTAAAATAACACAAACGCTAAACTGCTTACTCGAATTTTACGTGGTCTAACTCTGTTTGCAATCAATCACCTGTTCAAATGAATGAAATACGGAAAACCAGGAGATTCTAGAGACCTCAAAACGGACGGCCGCAGGTGGAAATAAGAAATGTCCTGTTGCGGATTTCGTACGTGAAGCGCATTTCCGTCACGTTGCCTAGCTCGACGACGTCGACCCGGCCGGGGTCGACGTGGACGGCTTTTCCGGCCACCGGCGGCGTTTTGTCTGCGTGCAGGAAGGTTCTGGCGGGTCCAACCGTGTGCGACCTAGCACGTCCCCCTTCTGGCGCGCGGTGACAGTAACCCTCGCGTCTCCTAGCTTAGCTTGGCCGGCCACGGTCCATGGCGCGCGGCCGCTCCGCCGTTGGACGCGTCGGACGGAGGAACCAGCGCCGTGCGTGATGCGCATGCGTGCAGCTAGCGGCACACGCACCGGTTGCTGGCCGGGCCGGGCGACGTGGACCGTTTCCACGTGGCCGTTTTGTCGTGCGCCGTGTGCACGCCCGTCCGTCCGTCCGTCCGCTGCGTTCACGGCCACGCCCGGTCTCCCTGCCGTGCCGTTGCACAACGCTGCGTTCACGGCGACTTTTCTTCTTTCTTCTGATGGTCATAGGCCAAGACTGATCGATGGGCGTACGCCGTCAAACCGAAACTCGGGTCTCGGGAGAGCAAACAGGAGCCTGCCTACGAACTTCCCGTGGTAAAATACCAATGAGTCCTATGTCTACGTATGTCGACGACGATGCCATTTTCCGGTGCAAAAATGCTCTCGCGCACCTCACACGCCGCGGTATATTCCAAGCGACGACGGCGGGTGGCAACCCGCAACGCACGACGCAGCATATGCCCAAGGACAAACGATCGCCCGCCGAGAAGGAGTACCGAGTACAAGTAACGCCAGCTGAGCAAGTGCCACGTCTCTGTCGAGGATAACTAAACGAGATATCTTGCAAGTTGCACTTGCGCCGCTTTTTTTTTCCAGGCGGGCGGGGAGCTGATTTGGAGTGCTGATCCAGGCCCGGCTGGCAATAATTGGTGAGGCTGTCGGGTCAATCTGGCCAAGGAGTTTTGATTTAATGGTAATGGCGTGACACGACGGGGACGTTAAGATCACTGCAAACAAAAGTCTGGGCCATGGTGACGAAGCATTCCACTGCGCTGGAACACGACACGAGAAGGCGGACGAACTGGCTTAAGGTTGCGAGCTGAGGAGGCAGCCCTGTCAGCCTTGCTCCTCTTTCCTTTTTTTGGAACATACCTTGCTCCTCTTTCCTGAATGACTGTCGAAAGATTCAGCTAAGTTCAGGTTACTGTTGGTTTTCCGAGAAACGCTTCAGTCGAAATCTGATGGCCCGCCTCGTTCCAGATCAAGTTACAGGGAACTCAACGGCCCTGATGCAAGGAGTACTATTGACTTTCATAACTCTAATGTTAGTTAAGTTTACCGCCCAACCACTTCGTTTACTGAAAACATAATATATACAGTTTATAAACTGCCGTCACGGTCAGACTTGAACGCATACTCATAACAGGTCCCTCTTGATTTGTCCAAGTTCCCATAGACTTGACTACTCGAGTGAGTTCTCTGCTCAGATCTAACCACAGCCAATCGCTTTGACCTGATACAAGATCTGACCTCAGGGATGCTTTGAAAAAGAAATGCTCATATTCGGCGGAAATGTGCAAAAACTACACATGAATGAGAGTTTTGGTTCCTAGCAGAACATAAGGATTAGAAGGTCCTCCTTGCTCTAGTTTACTGAAAACTGGCACATGTTGCACCCCCGGAGTCCGTGTCTCACCGCTCGCCTTCGCCGGGATGGTTCTTCATGAGTTCCCTAGCCTTCCTGCATGAATTCAACCGAAAGGAATGGAGACGTCAGCTAAAAAGGTCCTCGATATGCAGCCAATAACTACATGATTATCCGTTCCGACAAAAGAAAAAAGAAAAACTATTATATGATTCCTCTTTCTGGGGACAAAATCATAGGTCCCTAAAAGTTACTGATGGCACTTTACAAAAGAGCTTCTCATCATCACCATTTTAAGAGATGGGAAGCAGAAGCAGTTTAGGTTAGTAAAAAAAACATGGAAAGAATTGCACAACTGGCACATAACTGCTTCTCACAAAAGCGAGAAGCATGTAAGAGAGTAGGCTTACCGTAGTTCATCCTCGATTTCGGCATTCCCAGGATCCAAATTTTGTGCGTCCAAGAGAGCATCACAGGCTTGTTTATACTCCTGGGTGCAGAGCAAATCAAAGAGTGTGACCAAATTGCAATATCAATATGAATTATGAAATATGTCATAATTGAACACACTGGCTAGCTAGACGCACCTTGAGTAGCATGTCAGTTGCAGCTTGACGGTACCAAGCTTTTGCCCAATCAGGTCGCAGCATTCTGCACATGAGAGCATCTGTCAAAGCACCTTCACCATCACCCGTGAGCAGTTTACAAACACTCCTGTTTGCATACAGTGTTGCACCCTCTCCATGAGCTATTGCCTATGGTCAAACATAGGAGGTCATGCAGATATTAATCTCAACTTAAAATGTCATCATACAGAAGTTTCATTTTAATTAATGCTCATTCATGGGATTCAGGCAAGCTAGCAGGTAGAGTGGTGACATACAAAAGTTCTATTTTAATGGCTCACACATGCTAACAGGTAGGAAACTGTCTAAATTACTACTGTACTCAGTAAGACAGTGATACTGCAGAATATGGAGCACATTCTCTTGCTACACAGATTGGCTTGTTGTACGATCAATCTGGATAAAGGTAAATAATTTGATGCACTGTCATGAACTTCTTATGGGTTCTGGGGATGTAAGACAACAACCAAGTTTGATGATAGAATCTTCGTTCATTCTGCCCCAAATAGTAATGCATGAATGTTAGCGCATTCTTAATGTATACTGGCTTCAGATCATATACATTTTGGATGACCCTTGGTCAGATCTAAATCATCTAATCATAATTTTAGTTTGATCTATAGTCAAATAGATGGTTTCCATGGAATCATTGTATCCTAGTCGCACTGATCGTTACTCCTTCCAGTACACAAAAAAGAGACGTCCCAAGTTAAACTTAGACCAACAATACCATTTAAAACGTTCAAATTGGGTTGAAAATCATACGCATAGATTTGTGTAGAGAGAAGTACTGTCAGAAAAAAATTGGTGGTCAAAATTATATTTCCAAGACCATGTCAATGTCCAAAACGTCATTTTTTGTGAATTAGAGGGAATATTAATTATTTTTGCCAATCGAACCTTCATATTTTACATTACAAAAAGAGTTACATATCTTCAACCAGTTCCCAGTATCATAGATATAATGCAAGAGGTGTACCAAATCATAAATCTTTGTTGCTATCTTATACTCCTTCTGCTTGAATGCTGTATCGGCCTTTGACTTGATCAAAGCTTTTCTTCTTTGAAGGTGCCATTGCTCCTAGATAACAAATAAATGAAACAAGAATTGAATATTTGAATTTTGGAAAAATCATCATTTACTATGATTTTTTTCTTACCAAAAAAGACATCCAAGAACTTTGGGTTCAACATTCTTCATAGTTTGGTATCTAGGTGGTATGTAACTTACCGTCGAATGCTGTCCCTAAAGTTAACAATTGCAGTCTAACTAGATGGCAAGCATACCATAGGAAACATGGGAACATCGGCAAAGATCAAGTGTTTCTTCTTTCACGAAACAACCAAGGAGAACACATTACATAGCCCTAGCAAAAAAAGAACACATTACATAGTATGCCACTTAATTAAAATACACTACTCTTGTGACATTATTACTGGATACTAATGAATAGCACACTCGCTACTTGATGATGGTGTACTTCACAACCGTGGCATGATATCCATGATTATGAGCCATGTTTCAAGAATTATTGTTCCAGCGAGCATCTAACTATACACAACATTACACGATTTGCTTAATACCTGACTCAAAGATAAGTTTAAGTCAGTTAATAGAAATATGACTAGAGTACAATCTACATGTAAATATCCGCACAACAATTGGACGTGAATTTTTGGGACATGCGGCCACACGATGCCGTAATCTGAGACGTCCTGTTGTGCACCAAGATGGCTACTTAATATAGGCCCATTTGTAATACCTGACGCGTTAATTACGGACGCACTTGAATACGTCGCGTTATACATCACAGGAGTGGGCCAGACGCTATTAATGCTTGTATGAGTACATGCTCAACTGGTAGCAGCCCTCGTCACAAGGGATGGCATACCGGATCTTGATGGTGGGCAGACATCATTAAGCATGCCCCTCGCTCCAAGCCTTGCCCTGTGGAAAAGCAGATGGAGAAGAGGAGATGGCTTTTGCAGAAACGGAGTTTAACAGGTTAGCCGGTTAAAACTATACTTGATCTGTGGTTTTCGGTTTCTTTTGGGTACGATTCAACGAGCCCACCTATAATCATCTCTCTGTGGCCTCAACCCCTAGCATGTCGATAATTTTATGGGCAACTTATGGATCTGGGTGCTTAAGTGGAACGTGGGAGATGCCTGTTTACATCTCATGTGCTAGAATTTTCCAGCCCGGTCTCACATGTCTTTCTTTTGCTCGATTAGTGCAGGAAAAGCAAAGCAGATGCATAGCGGGCGAACAACAAGTGCTGAAAGATTAACCACCCTGGAAACGGCCCTAACCTGATTTACAATTATATTCAAAGGAAAAAAATTCATTCGTTTAGAACAACATATTTCACTCGTTAAAAAAAACAGACTCCACTCGTTCACTCGATTCAAACAAACGTTTTCAATTTTTTATTTAGAATGACGTACTTCATTCGTTTATTTCACTCCTTTAAGAAAAATATATTCCACTCTGATATTCAATTCGGGGTCAGGCCCATCTGCACCCGGTGAACAGTAAAAAAAATCATAAAAATCTGATTTTTTTTTCATCTAAGATGCTTGAGTGCGCCAGATGAATGCAAAATTTCATGGCTAAATTATATTCCAGGAGCTCATGGCAAAAAAGACAAAGTGAGCTTCGAACAGTGTTGTTTTCAAATATTTCTCATAGATCCGAAATTTGTCTCTTTTGCCGAGAGCTACTAAAACATCCGAACTACACGAAATTTAGCACGGACTTAACGCATACAAGCATCTGGCATCACAAGAAAAAAAATCATTTTTTACTATTTTTAATTATTTTACTATTCACCCATGGTTGCATATGCCACTCCCATTCCAATCATTTCACCTGATTCAAACAAATGTTTTCAATCATTAAAAAACAATTACACTCGTTTAAAACAGCATACTGCATACTTCACTCACTACAAAATACAGATTCCACTCATTTCACTCAATTCAAATGAATAATCTCAATGGTTTTTGAAAATTATGATTTCATTCGTTTAGAACAACATATTTCACTTATTTATTCCACACTCCTTTACAAAAAATAGATTCCACTTGTTTGACTCAATTCAAACTAATAATTTCAATTATTTTCAACAAAAATGATTTCACTCGTTTCACAAAATAGATTACACTCGTTTCAGTCAATTGAAAATGAATAATTTCAATCATTTTCAAAATACAGTGATTTCACTCATCTAAAACAAGATATTGCACTATTTTATTTCTCCAAAAGGCAGATTGAAAATATTCCCTATGTACCGGTACCCGTGCACTCATTTAAAAAATCCGCTCTCTAAAAAAATAATTTTACTAAAATAAACTTCAACTACTCAAGAAAACATGTTTCTCTTATTTCAAAAGAATAAGGTCGCTACAATCAAAATCAGATTTCACTTGTAAGTGTTGTTCTAAGCAGTTACACTGAAATAGGTTGAGCGAAATAAGTGAATTTAAACATGTTTGAAATGTATCCTAGATTAGTCTTGTTCTAAGCTACCCAAAAATGTGTGTTAGGTTGTTCAAAATATCACCGTCATAATCGTTGGCATATGGTTTTTCGAAGAAAAAAAATGGCTTAAGCAATCGAACTGACCAATAGGAGGATGGTTTCCATTGATCATCGGTAATGTTGGCTAACACTTGCAGTGCATTTGTATTGAGAGACGATAAATGTTTATGTCAGAATATTTAGTCAAGCTTGTTTAATGAGAAGTTACTCTAGTTTCTAGCCAGTCCAACTAACCCAAGGGGTTTCCGCTGGGTGATGTCAAACATAAAAGGCCCTGAACTGTTTCCATTAAAACTTCCTAGGTGACTTAATGAGCTGCAGCTGAGGGGGTCCTGGTATTGCAGGCCCGACTTAAATTTTTTTTTTGCCGCCGCAGGCCCGACTTAATTGACGTATGCTCAAATGCACTGCTCGTTTGAATGCCCGACCCTGCCTTGTGGGCCATCTCTTGGCAAGGGCATAGGTAATATGAATGCAAAATGCTTTGTATACAACACATCAATCTCAGTATACATGCTACTCGTATTTGGACTGCACGAATCACGTGGGAGTGAGCGGGCCTGATACCGACCACGCGTGGCATCATGTCCACTCATGATTATTCGCACAACAATTGCCTTATCTTAGGAGTCGATCTTATCAGGTGTAAGGTGTTCACACTTTTCAACGTTGGAATCAAAAGGACTTTTTTACTCAACGATATGTACTAATTATCCATCACGAAAACCAGATTTTGTTAGGAGTTTGTACACATTACCTTCCACGGTTTCTTCATATTATGTTCTGTTACCAAATATGGGTTTATCATGCCTATTGGTGGGCAGCCATGGTACCCCCCCCCCCCCCCCCCGCGCGCTTAACGTATGCGGAGTCGGCATACACGTACAGCCGAGCGGACGGCTCGAGCCGATACGGCGGACTGGCATCTACCCCGCGCCCCTCGCGTGAAAAAAAAACAAATCCACTACCTAGCAGCGATCACACGGCCCGTTCCAATGTCGCCCCGTCCGGCCGATCGCCGCCCTTGCCTGCCGTCGCCCCGCCCGACCATCTCAGTTTCCTTCCCGTCTTCACCCCGGATTTGGCCGCCGTGGACGTCGTTGGAGTCGCCGCCGTACGCGATCTGGCCTCCGTGCATGTCGTCGCCGTGACATGGCCTATGCGGACGCCGTCGCCGTCCGCAACGGCGTGATCGACCTCCGGCACGGCCTCGCCGTCGGCAATGGCGTGATCTGCCTCCGGGCACGTCCTCTCCGTCCGCAAGCAGGCTGGAGTGCACGTACCTGAACGCCTTGCCGCTGGACATTTGGACCCGCCAGAGCTCATTTCTTCCTTGTACATCCGAGCGTGTTTGGACATCAAATGGACGTCTGGATAGTCTGGCACCCACATATCCAGATCAAGGGGATTTTGGTTGTCCGAACTATCCTTCATGTTATCTGCAACACGCAGGCCCAACACAAAAATCCCTTCCCTTTTTGTGCGGGACCCTCCCGCTCGGTTTCACGCCGTAGTGGGACATTCCTCGTTGGACCCATCTCCTTTAAAACCAGATGACACCCACCTCACCTTCGCCAAGGCACCTTCTCTCCTTCACACCACTAGTAATAATGTATGTGCAATGCACGTCTATATTAAGTAGTATATTAGTTGCACGTTATATTAGGTAAGATATATCTGTTGCACGTTGGTATTTGGTAAGATATCAATTAATTTTTTCGCGGGAATGGTAGGATATTAATTACATGGCAGATTTCATGGGATAGCGTTGAGTCAAAACGTGTTTATAACCAATGGCAGTGGTCAGTAATTAGAGCGTTAAACGTGTTTGGTGCTCAACATTGGAGCGATTTGAACCGCTAGATAACATGATTTGACGGTTGAGATGGTTTGGATCTGCCCCTTTGGGTCTTTTTATATTGGTATAGATACTTCCCCACGGACTGCCAAGGAGGAGCCCCCTGCCAACCGCTGCCTATCCGCCTTGATCCCCTCCCCACGTGTTTGTTTCGATCCGCCATCGCCATTAGGGGGAGGGGGGAGGAGGCGTGCGCCGCCCGTGACGCCCCCCAGCTAAGTGAAGGAAAAATGCCCTAGAGGCAATAATAAAGTTGTTATTTATATTTTCTTATATCATGATAAATGTTTATTATTCATGCTAGAATTGTATTAACTGGAAACTTAGTACATGTGTGAATACATAGACAAACAGAGTGTCACTGGTATGCCTCTACTTGACTAGCTCGTTAATCAAAGATGGTTACGTTTCCTAGCCATAGACATGAGTTGTCATTTGATTAACGGGATCACATCATTAGAGAATGATGTGATTGACAAGACCAATCCGTTAGCTTAGCACGATGATCGTTTAGTTTGTTGCTATTGCTTTCTTCATGACTTATACATGTTCCTATGACTATGAGATTATGCAACTCCCGAATACCGGAGGAACACTTAGTGTGCTATCAAACGTCACAACGTAACTGGGTGATTATAAAGATGCTCTACAGGTGTCTCCGATGGTGTTTGTTGAGTTGGCATAGATCAAGATTAGGATTTGTCACTCCGATTGTCGGAGAGGTATTTCTGGGCCCTCTCGGTAATGCACATCACTATAAGCCTTGCAAGCAATGAGACTAATGAGTTAGTTACGAGATGATGCATTACGGAACGAGTAAAGAGACTTGTCTGTAATGATATTGAACTAGGTATTGAGATACCGACGATCGTATCTCGGGCAAGTAACATACCAATGACAAAGGGAACAACGTATGTTGTTATGTGGTTTGAACGATAAAGATCTTCGTAGAATATGTGGGAGCTAATATGAGCATCCAGGTTCCGCTATTGGTTATTGACCGGAGATGAGTCTCGGTCATGTCTACATAGTTCTCGAACCCGTAGGGTCCGCACGCTTAACGTTCGATGACGATCAGTATTATGAGTTTATGTGTTTTGATGTACCGAAGGTTGTTCGGAGTCCCGGATGTGATCACAGACATGACGCGGAGTCTCGAAATGGTCGAGACATAAAGGTTGATATATTGGAAGGCTATGTTTGGACACCGGAATGGTTCCGGATGAGTTCAGGCATTTTTTCGGAGTACCGGGAGGTTACCGGAACTCCCCGGGGAGTCAATGGGCCTTATTGGGCCTTAGTGGAAGAGAGGAGGAGGTGGCCAGGTGGAGGGCGCGCCCCCCCCCAAGCCCAATCCGAATTGGGGTGGGGGGCCGGCCCCCCTTTCCTTCTCTCCTTCTCCCTCTTCCTTCTTCTCCTAGTCCAACAAGGGAAGGGGGAACCTACTCCTACTAGGAGTAGGAATCCCCCTTGGGGCGCGCCATAGAGAGGGCCGGCCCTCCCCTCCTCCACTCCTTTATATACGGGGGAGGGGGCACCCCATAGACACACACGTTGACAGTTGTCTTAGCCGTGTGCGGTGCCCCCCTTCACAGATTTCCACCTTGGTCATATCGTTGTAGTGCTTAGGCGAAGCCCTGGGGTGGTAACTTAATCATCACCGTCACCATGCCGTTGTGTTGACGAAACTCTCCCTCGGCCTCAGCTGGATCAAGAGTACGAGGGACGTCACCGAGCTGAACGTGTGCAGATCGCGGAGGTGCCGTGCGTTCGGTACTTGATCGGTTGGATCGTGAAGACGTTCGACTACATCAACCGCGTTACTTAACGCTTCCGCTTTCGGTCTACAAGGGTACATGGACACACTCTCCCCGCTCGTTTCTATGCATCTCCTAGATAGATCTTGCGTGATCGTAGGAAATTTTTTGAAATACTGCGTTCCGCAACAGTGGCATCCGAGCTAGGTCTATGCATAGATGTTATATGCACGATTAGAACACAAAGAGTTGTGGGCGATAATAGTCATACTGCTTACCAGCATGTCATACTTTGATTCGGCGGGATTGTTGGATGAAGCGGCTCAAACCGACATTACATGTACGCTTACACGAGACTGGTTCTACCGACGTGCTTCGCACATAGGTGGCTAGTGGGTGTCTGTTTCTCCAACTTTAGTTGAATTGAGTGTGACTACACCTGGTCCTTGTTGAAGGTTAAAATAGCACACTTGACGAAAAATCGTTGTGGTTTTGATGCGTAGGTAAGAACGGTTCTTGCTAAGCCCGTAGCAGCCACGTAAAACTTGCAACAACAAAGTAGAGGACGTCTAACTTGTTTTTGCAGCGCATGTTGTGATGTGATATGGTCAAGATGTGATGATATACATTGTTGTATGAGATGATCATGTTTTGTAACAGAGTTTTCGGCAACTGGCAGGAGCCATATGGTTGTCGCTTTATTGTATGCAATGCAATCGCCATGTAATATCTTTACTTTATCACTACGCAGTAGCGATAGTCGTGATAGCAATAGTTGGCGAGACGACAACGATGCTTCAATGGAGATCAAGGTGTCAAGCCAGTGATGATGGTGATCATGACGGTGCTTTGGAGATGGAGACCAAAGGCACAAGATGATGATTGCCATATCATATCACTTATATTGATTGCATGTGATGTTTATCCTTTATGCATCTTATTTTGCTTAGTTCGGCGGTAGCATTATAAGATGATCTCTCACTAAATTTCAAGGTACAAGTGTTCTCCCTGAGTATGCACCATCGCGACAGTTCGTCATGCCGAGACACCACGTGATGATCGGGTGTGATAAGCTCTACGTTCACATACAACGGGTGCAAGCCAGTTTTGCACACGCAGAATACTCGGGTTAAACTTGACGAGCCTAGCATATGCAGATATGGCCTCAGAACACTGAGACCGAAAGGTCGAGCGTGAATCATATAGTAGATATGATCAACATAGTGATGTTCAGCATTGAAAACTACTCCATCTCACATGATGATCGGACATGGTTTAGTTGATTTGGATCACGTGATCACTTAGATGATTAGAGGGATGTCTATCTAAGTGGCAGTTCTTAAGTAATATGATTAATTGAACTTCAATTTATCATGAACTTAGTACCTGATAGTATTTTGCATGTCTATGTTATTGTAGATCAATCGCCCGTGCTACTGTTCCTTTGAATTTTAATGCGTTCCTAGAGAAAGCTAAGTTAAAAGATGATGGTAGCAACTACACTGACTGGGTCCGTAACTTGAGGATTATCCTCATAGATGCACAGAAGAATTACGTCCTAGAAGCACCGCTAGGTGCAAGACCCGCTGCAGGAGCAACGCCGGATGTTGTGAATGCCTGGCAGAGCAAAGCTGATGACTACTCGATAGTTCAGTGTGCCATGCTTTACGGCTTAGAACCGGGACTTCAACGACGTTTTGAACGTCATGGAGCATATGAGATGTTCCAGGAGTTGAAGTTAATATTTCAAGCAAATGCCCGGATTGAGAGATATGAAGTCTCCAATAAGTTCTACAGCTGTAAAATGGAGGAGAATAGTTCTGTCAGTGAACATATACTCAAAATGTCTGGGTATCATAATCACTTTACTCAGCTGGGAGTTAATCTTCCGGTTGATAGTGTCATTGACAGAGTTCTTCAATCACTGCCACCAAGCTACAAAAGCTTCGTGATGAACTATAATATGCAAGGGATGGATAAGACAATTCCCAAGCTCTTCGCAATGCTAAAGGCTGCGGAGGTAGAAATCAAGAAGGAGCATCAAGTGTTGATGGTCAACAAGACCACCAGTTTCAAGAAAAAGGGTAAAGGGAAGATGGGGAAATTCAAGAAGAACGGCAATCAAGTTGCTGCTCAAGTGAAGAAGCCCAAGTATGGACCTAAGCCTGAGACTAAGTGCTTCTACTGCAAAGGGACTGGTGATACGTCTCCAACGTATCTATAATTTTTTATTGCTTCATGCTATATTATATTCTGTTTTGGACATTATTGGGCTTTATTATACACTTTTATATTATTTTTGGGAATAACCTATTAACCGGAGGCCCAACCCAGAATTGTTGTTTTTTGCCTATTTCAGAGTTTCGTAGAAAAAGAATATCAAACGGAGTCCAAACGGAATGAAACCTTCGGGAACGTGATTTTCGGAACGAACGTGATCCAGAGGACTTGGACCCTACGTCAAGACATCAACCAGGAAGGCACGAGGTAGGGGGCGCGCCTACCCCCTGGGTGCGCCCCACCCTCGTGGGCCCCACGTTGCTCCACCGACGTACTTCTTCCTCCTATATATACCTACGTACCCCCAAACTACCAGATACGGAGCCAAAAACCTAATTCCACCGCCGCAACCTTCTGTACCCGTGAGATCCCATCTTGGGGCCTTTTCGGGAGCTCCGCCGGAGGGGGCATCGATCACGAAGGGCTTCTAGACCAACACCATAGCCTCTCCGATGATGTGTGAGTAGTTTACCTCAGACCTTCGGGTCCATAGTTATTAGCTAGATGGCTTCTTCTCTCTTTTTGGATCTCAATACAATGTTCTCCCCCTCTCTTGTGGAGATCTATTCGATGTAATCTTCTTTTGTGGTGTGTTTGTTGAGACCGATGAATTGTGGGTTTATGATCAAGTTTATCTATGAACAATATTTGAATCTTCTCTGAATTCTTTTATGTATGATTGGTTATCTTTGCAAGTCTCTTCGAATTATCAGTTTGGTTTGGCCTACTAGATTGATCTTTCTTGCAATGGGAGAAGTGCTTAGCTTTGGGTTCAATCTTGCGGTGTCCTTTCCCAGTGACAGTAGGGGCAGCAAGGCACGTATTGTATTGTTGCCATCGAGGATAACAAGATGGGGTTTATATCATATTGCATGAGTTTATCCCTCTACATCATGTCATCTTACTTAAAGCGTTACTCTGTTCTTTTGAACTTAATACTCTAGATGCATGCTGGATAGCGGTCGATGTGTGGAGTAATAGTAGTAGATGCAGGCAGGAGTCGGTCTACTTGTCGCGGACGTGATGCCTATATACATGATCATACCTAGATATTCTCATAACTATGCTCAATTCTGTCAATTGCTCAACAGTAATTTGTTTACCCACCGTAATACTTATGCTCTCGAGAGAAGCCACTAGTGAAACCTATGGCCCCCGGGTCTATTTTCCATCATATTAATCTCCGACAACAAGCTATTTCTGGCGCAGTTTTATTTTGCTTTCTTTACTTTGCATCTTTATCATAAAAATACCAAAAATATTATCTTATCATATCTATCAGATCTCACTCTCGTAAGTGACCGTGAAGGGATTGACAACCCCTTTATTGCGTTGGTTGCGAGGATTTATTTGTTTGTGTAGGTGCGAGGGACTCGTGCGTGGCCTCCTACTGGATTGATACCTTGGTTCTCAAAAACTGAGGGAAATACTTACGCTACTTTACTGCATCACCCTTTCCTCTTCAAGGGAAAACCAACGCAGTGCTCAAGAGGTAGCAAGAAGGATTTCTGGCGCCGTTGCCGGGGAGTCTACGCAAAAGTCAACATACCAAGTACCCATCACAAACCCTTATCTCCCGCATTACATTATTTTCCATTTGCCTCTCGTTTTCCTCTCCCCCACTTCACCCTTGCCGTTTTATTCGCCCTCTCTTTTTCTGTTTGCCTCCCTCTTTCTTTTTGCTCCTCGCACTTTCTGCCGTTATGTCTGAAATTGGGGAAACTATTGTCGATATGGACAATAGTAATAATCATGGAAAATTCTGATGCTCCTGCTGAAGAACCCCCTATCTTGCATACAAAACAATTCTGAATTGGTAGTGGTAATATTATTGGAAAAGGGGTTATTCAAGATTTCTTTACTTATGCCGGTGCTTTGCCTTCTATGGGCAGTTCTATTCTTCATAGAACTAGTAGTCTTGCGGACGCTATTTCCATGCTTGTAGTTGAACTTGAAAGGCAATTTATGCACATGCACCCTTGCATACAAAGGATTTTCCTAGAATTTTCTAATATTGAGCATTCTTCTGTTAAGCGTGCCGCTACTATCTTTTTGGCTCATGAGTTCAGATTTATAATAAAAGAGGCCAAAGAAATTTTTGTGCATTATAGGGTGGACGCTGGCCGTCCTCCCATAGAAACTATCCTATTTGATCAAGAGGAAATAATGCGTTTTCAATCTCTAGACTATGTTGCTTTTAATGAGAACCTTAGAAAAAAGGTTCCTACCAATGTTCTAGTTGATAGAATTTCTTAACTTAATAATGATTTTGCTATTCGAAATAATGATCTAGGATATTCTCTCGAGTATAGGCTCACAAAGTTCTGTCAAAAGAATGCTTATAATGATGAATTGGTTGTGCAATACGAAGGGCCGAAGGAGGAACCTATACCTCCTAAAGTTGATCTTGGGGACTTTTGTCCCATTAAATTTAGCCCTTTTGATTACTTTTGCTTGCCTCAAAGAAAACTTGCTGCTGAACGTAGAGAATATGAAATGAGTTTTAATGATCTATCCTATTAAGATGGCAATACCTAGATCTATCCTTGCTTTTATGCCTAGCTAGGGGCGTTAAACGATAGCGCTTGTTGGGAGGCAACCCAATTTTATTTTTAGTCTTTTGCTTTTTGCTTATTTTAAGGAATAAATATTTGATCTAGCCTCTGGTTAGATGTGTTTTTATGTTTGAATTAGTGTTTGTGCCAAGTTTAACCTATAGGATCTTCTTGGATGATAGTTATTTGATCTTGCTGAAAATTCCAGAAACTTTCTGTTCACGAAAATAATTGTTAAAAATCACCAGAAAGTGATAAAATATTGATTCCAATTGCTGCTGATCAATAAACAAATTGGCTAGGTCTTCCTATTTTGGCTGAATTTTTTGAGTTCCATAAGTTTGCGTTAGTTACAGATTACTACAGACTGTTCTGTTTTTGACAGATTCTGTTTTTCGTGTGTTGTTTGCTTATTTTGATGAATCTATGGCTAGTAAAATAGTTTATAAACCATAGAGAAGTTGGAATACAGTAGGTTTAACACCAATATAAATAAAGAATGAGTTCATTACAGTACCTTGATGTGGTGTTTTGTTTTCTTTCGTTAACGGAGCTCACGAGATTTTCTGCTAAGTTTTGTGTTGTGAAGTTTTCAAGTTTTGGGTAAAAGGTTTGATGGATTATGGAACAAGTAGTGGAAAGAGACTAAGCTTGCGGATGCCCATGGCACCCCAAGATAATCTAAGGACACCTAAAAGCCAAAGCTTGGGGATGCCCCGGAAGGCATCCCCTCTTTCGTCTACTTCCATCGGTAACTTTACTTGGAGCTATATTTTTATCCACCACATGATATGTGTTTTGCTTGGAGCATCTTGTATGATTTGAGTCTTTGCTTTTTATTTTACCACAATCATATTTTCTGTACACACCTTTTGAGAGAGACACACATGATTCGGAATTTATCAGAATACTCTATGCGCTTCACTTATATCTTTTGAGCTATATAGTTTTTGCTCTAGTGCTTCACTTATATCTTTTAGAGCACGGTGGTGGTTTTGTTTTATAGAAACTATTATTGTCTCATGCTTCACTTATATTATTTTGAGAGTCTTAAACAACATGGTAATTTTCTTAAATTGAGAAATTAATCCTAATATGTTAGGTCTTCAAGACTAGTAAAAAACTTTCTTATGAGTGTGCTGAATACTAAGAGAAGTTTGATGCTTGATGATTGTTTTGAGATATGGAGGTACTGATATTAAAGTTGTGCTAGTTGAGTAGTTGTGAATTTGAGAAATACTTGTGTTGAAGTTTGCAAGTCCCGTAGCATGCACGTATGGTAAACGTTATGTAACAAATTTGAAACATGAGGTGTTCTTTGATTGTCCTCCTTATGAGTGGCGGTCGGGGACGAGCGATGGTCTTTTCCTACCAATCTATCCCCCTAGGAGCATGCGTGTAGTGCTTGGTTTTCGATGACTTGTAGATTTTTGCAATAAGTATGTGAGTTCTTTATGACTAATGTTGAGTCCATGGATTATACGCACTCTTACCCTTCCATCATTGCTAGCCTCTTCGGTACCGTGCATTGCCCTTTCTCACATTGAGAGTTGGTGCAAACTTCGCCGGTGCATCCAAACCCCGTGATATGATACGCTCTTTCACACATAAACCTCCTTATATCCTCCTCAAAACAGCCACCATACCTACCTATTATGGCATTTCCATAGCCATTCTGAGATATATTGACATGCAACTTTCCACCGTTCCGTTTATCATGACACGTTCATCATTGTCATATTGCTTTGCATGATCATGTAGTTGACATCGTATTTGTGGCAATGCCACCATCCATAAATTTTTCATACATGTCACTCTTGATTCATTGCTAACCCGGTATACCGCCGGAGGCATTCATATAGAGTCATACTTTGTTCTAGTATCAAGTTGTAATCATTGAGTTGTAAATAAATAGAAGTGTGATGATCATCATTCATAGAGCATTGTCCCAAAAAAGGCCCAAAAAAAGGGAGAATAAAAAGGGACAATGCTACTATCCTTTTTCCATACTTGTGCTTCAAAGTAGCACCATGATCTTCATGATAGAGAGTCTCTTGTTTTGTCACTTTCATATACTAGTGGGAATTTTTCATTATAGAACTTGGCTTGTATATTCCAACAATGGGCTTCCTCAAATGCCCTAGGTCTTCGTGAGCAAGCAAGTTGGATGCACACCCACTTAGTTTCTTTTGTTGAGCTTTCATGCATTTATAGCTCTAGTGCATCCGTTGCATGGGAATCCCTACTCCTTGCATTAACATCAGTCGATGTGCATCTCCATAGCCCGTTGATTAGCCGCGTTGATGTGAGACTTTTTCCTTTTTTTGTCTTCTCCACATAACCCCCATCATTATATTCTATTCCACCCAAAGTGCTATATCCATGGCTCACGCTCATGTATTGCGTGAAGGTTGAAAAAGTTTGAGATTACTAAAGTATGAAACAATTGCTTGGCTTGTCATCGGGGTTGTGCATGATGAGAGCATTCTTGTGTGACGAAAATGGAGCATGACTAAACTATATGATTTTTTAGGGATGAACTTTCTTTGGCCATGTTATTTTGAGAAGACATAATTGCTTAGTTAGTATGCTTGAAGTATTATTACTTTTATGTCAATATTAAACTTTTATCTTGAATCTTTCGGATCTGAATATTCATACCGCAATTAAGAGGGTTACATTAAAAATTATGCCAAGTAGCATTCCGCACCAAAAATTCTGTTTTTATCATTTACCTACTCGAGGACGAGCAGGAATTAAGCTTGGGGATGCTTGATACGTCTCCAACGTATCTATAATTTTTGATTGCTTCATGCTATATTATATTCTGTTTTGGACATTATTGGGCTTTATTATACACTTTTATATTATTTTTGGGACTAACCTATTAACCGGAGGCCCAGCCCAAAATTGCTGTTTTTTTGCCTATTTCAGAGTTTCGCAGAAAAAGAATATCAAACGGAGTCCAAACGGAATGAAACCTTCGGGAACGTGATCCAGAGGACTTGGACCCTACGTCAAGACATCAACCAGGAAGGCACGAGGTAGGGGGGCACGCCCTCCACCCTCGTGGGCCCCATGTTGCTCCACCGACGTACTTCTTCCTCATATATATACCTACGTACCCCAAACTACTAGATACGGAGCCAAAAACCTAATTCCACCACCGCAACCTTCTGTACCCATGAGATCCCATCTTGGGGCCTTTTCTGGAGCTCCACCGGAGGGGGCATCGATCACGGAGGGCTTCTACATCAACACCATAGCCTCTCCGATGATGTGTGGGAAGTTTACCTCAGACCTTCGGGTCCATAGTTATTAGCTAGATGGCTTCTTCTCTCTTTTTGGATCTCAATACAATGTTCTCCCCCTCTCTTGTGGAGATCTATTCGATGTAATCTTCTTTTGCGGTGTGTTTGTTAAGACCGTTGAATTGTGGGTTTATGATCAAGTTTATCTATGAACAATATTTGAATCTTCTCTGAATTCTTTTATGTATGATTGGTTATCTTTGCAAGTCTCTTCGAATTATCAGTTTGGTTTGGCCTACTAGATTGATCTTTCTTGCAATGGGAGAAGTGCTTAGCTTTCGGTTCAATCTTGCGGTGTCCTTTCCCAGTGACAGTAGGGGCAGCAAGGCACGTATTGTATTGTTGCCATCGAGGATAACAAGATGGGGTTTATATCATATTGCATGAATTTATCCCTCTACATCATGTCATCTTACTTAAAGCATTACTCTGTTCTTTTGAACTTAATACTCTAGATGCATGTTGGATAACGGTCGATGTGTGGAGTAATAGTAGTAGATGCAAGCAGGAGTCGGTCTACTTGTCGCGGACATGATGCCTATATACATGATCATACCTAGATATTCTCATAACTATGCTCAATTCTGTCAATTGCTCAACAGTAATTTGTTTACCCACCGTAATACTTATGCTCTCGAGAGAACCACTAGTGAAACCTATGGCCCCCGGGTCTATTTTCCATCATATTTAATCTCCCGACAACAAGCTATTTCTGGCGCAGTTTTTATTTTGCTTTCTTTACTTTGCATCTTTATCATAAAAATACCAAAAATATTATCTTATCATATCTATCAGATCTCACTCTCGTAAGTGACTGTGAAGGGATTGACAACCCCTTTATTGCGTTGGTTACGAGGATTTATTTGTTTGTGTATGTGCGAGGGACTCATGCGTGGCCTCCTACTGGATTGATACCTTGGTTCTCAAAAACTGAGGGAAATACTTACGCTACTTTACTGCATCACCCTTTCCTCTTCAAGGGAAAACCAACACAGTGCTCAAGAAGTAGCAACTGGTCACTGGAAGCGGAACTGCCCCAAGTATTTCCCGGATAAGAAGGATGGCAAAGTGAAAGGTATATTTGATATACATGTTATTGATGTGTACTTAACTAATGCTCGTAGCAGCACCTGGGTATTTGATACTGGTTCCGTTGCTCATATTTGCAACTCGAAACAGGGGCTACGGATTAAGCAAAGATTGGCTAAGGACGAGGTGACGATGCGTGTGGGAAATGGTTCCAAAGTCGATGTGATCACCGTCGGCACGCTACCTCTACATCTACCTTCGGGATTAGCTTTAGACGTGAATAATTGTTATTTGGTGCCAGCGTTAAGCATGAAATTAATCTTGTTTGATGCGAGACGGTTATTCATTTAAATATGAGAATAATGGTTGTTCTATTTATATGAGTAATATCATTTATGGTCATGCACCCTTAAAGAGTTGTCTATTTTTGTTGAATCTTGATAGTAGTGATACACATACTCATAATATTGAAGCCAAAAGATGCAGAGTTTATAATGATAGTGCAACTTATTTGTGGCACTTCCGTTTGGGTCATATTGGTGTAAAACGCATGAAGAAACTACATACTGATGGACTTTTGGAATCACTTGATTATGAATCACTTGGTACTTGCGAACCATGCCTCATGGGCAAGATGACTAAACTCCGTTCTCCGAAACAATGGAGCGAGCAACAGATTTATTGGAAATAATACATACTGATGTATGCGGTACAATGAATGTTGAGGCTCGCGGCGGGTATCGTTATTTTCTGACCTTCACAGATGATTTGAGCAGATATGGGTATATATACTTGATGAAACATAAGTCTGAAACATTTGAAAAGTTCAAAGAATTTTAGAGTGAAGTGGAAAATCATCGTAACAAGAAAATAAAGTTTCTATGATCTGATCGTGGAGGAGAATATTTGAGTTATGAGTTTGGTCTTCATTTGAAACAATGCGGAATAGTTTCGCAACTCACGCCACCCGGAACACCACAACGTAATGGTGTGTCCGAACGTCGTAACCGCACTTTATTAGATATGGTGCGATCTATGATGTCTCTTACTGATTTACCGCTATCATTTTGGGGTTATGCTATAGAGACGGCTGCATTCACGGTTAAATAGGGCACCATCTAAATCCGTTGAGACGACACCTTATGAACTGTGGTTTGGCAAGAAACCCAAGTTGTCGTTTCTTAAAGTTTGGGGCTGCGATGCTTATGTGAAAAAGCTTCAACCTGATAAGCTCGAACCCAAATCGGAGAAATGTGTCTTCATAGGATACCCAAAAGAGACTATTGGGTACACCTTCTATCCCAGATCCGAAGGCAAGATATTCGTTGCTAAGAATGGATCCTTTATAGAGAAGGAGTTTCTTTCGAAAGAAGTGAGTGGGAGGAAAGTAGAACTTGATGAGGTAACTGTACCTGCTCCCTTATTGGAAAGTAGTTAATCACAGAAATCAGTTCCTGTGACTCCTACATCAATTAGTGAGGAAGCTAATGATGATGATCATGTAACTTCAGATCAAGTTACTACCGAACCTCGTAGGTCAACCAGAGTAAGATCCGCACCAGAGTGGTACGGTAATCTTGTTCTGGAACTTGACCATGACGAACCTACGAACTATGAGGAAGAGATGATGAGCCCAGATTCCGCGAAATGGCTTGCTGCCATGAAATCTGAGATGGGATCCATGTATGAGAACAAAGTATGGACTTTGGTTGACTTGCCCGATGATCGGCAATCCATAGAGAATAAATGGATCTTCAAGAAGAAGACTGATACTGATGGTAATGTTACTGTCTACAAAGCTCGACTTGTTGCGAAAGGTTTTCGACAAGTTCAAGGAGTTGACTACGATGAGACCTTCTCACCCGTAGCAATGCTTAAGTCCGTCCAAATCATTATAGCAATTTCCACATTTTATGATTATGAAATTTGGCAAATGGATGTAAAAACTGCATTCCTAAATGGATTTCTGGAAGAAGAGTTGTATATGATGCAACCCGAAGGTTTTATCAATCCAAAGGATGCTAACAAAGTGTGCAAGCTCCAGCGATCCATTTATGGACAGGTGCAAGCATCTCGGAGTTGGAATAAACGTTTTGATAGTGTGATCAAAGCATATGGTTTTATACAGACTTTTGGAGAAGCCTGTATTTACAAGAAAGTGAGTGGGAGCTCTGTAGCATTTCTAATATTATATGTGGATGACATATTATTGATTGGAAATGATATAGAATTTATGGATAGCATAAAAGGATACTTGAACAAGAGTTTTTCAATGAAAGACCTCGGTGAAGCCGCTTATATATTGGGCATCAAGATCTATAGAGATAGATCAAGACGCTTGACTGGACTTTCACAAAGCACATACCTTGATAAAGTTTTGAAGAAGTTCAAAATGGATCAAGCAAAGAAAGGGTTCTTGCCTGTGTTACAAGATGTGAAGTTGAGTCAGACTCAATGCCTGACCACTACAGAAGATAGAGAGAAAATGAAAGTCATTCCCTATGCTTCAGCCATAGGTTCTATCATGTATGCAATGCTGTGTACCAGACTTGATGTGTGCCTTTGAAGGAAATATGCCCTAGAGGCAATAATAAAGTTATTATTTATTTCCTTATTTCATGATAAATGTTTATTATTCATGCTAGAATTGTATTAACCGGAAACATTATACATGTGTGAATACATAGACAAACAGAGTGTCACTAGTATGCCTCTACTTGACTAGCTCGTTGATCAAAGATGGTTAAGTTTCCTAGCCATAGACATGAGTTGTCATTTGATAAACGGGATCACATCATTAGGAGAATGATGTGATTGACTTGACCCATTCCGTTAGCTTAGCACTTGATCGTTTAGTATGTTGCTATTGCTTTCTTCATGACTTATACATGTTCCTATGACTATGATATTATGCAACTCCCGTTTACCGGAGGAACACTTTGTGTGCTACCAAACGTCACAACGTAACTGGGTGATTATAAAGGTGCTCTACAGGTGTCTCTGAAGGTACTTGTTGAGTTGGCGTATTTCGAGATTAGGATTTGTCACTCCGATTGTCGGAGAGGTATCTCTGGGCCCTCTCGGTAATGCACATCACTATAAGCCGTACGTTCGGTACTTCGCGGGACGTCATCGAGCTGAACGTGTGTTGAACTCGGAGGTGCCGTACGTTTGGTACTTGGATCGGTCGGATCGTGAAGACGTATGACTACATCAACCGCGTTGTGCTAACGCTTCCGCTTTCGGTCTACGAGGGTACGTGGACAACACTCTCCCCTCTCGTTGCTATGCATCACCATGATCTTGCGTGTTCGTAGGAATTTTTTTTAAATTACTACGTTGCCCAACAGTGGCATCCGAGCCAGGTTTTATGCGTAGATATTATATGCACGAGTAGAACACAAGTGAGTTGTGGGCGATACAAGTCATACTGCTTACCAGCATGTCATACTTTGGTTCGGCGGTATTGTTGGATGAAGCGGCCCGGACCGACATTATGCGTACGCTTACGCGAGACTGGTTTTACCGCCGTGCTTTGCACACAGGTGACTAGCAGGTGTCGGTTTCTCCAATTTTAGTTGAACCAAGTGTGGCTACGCCCGGTCCTTGTGAAGGTTAAAACAACACTAACTTGACAAACTATCATTGTGGTTTTGATGCGTAGGTAAGAACGGTTCTTGCTCAGCCCGTAGCAGCCACGTAAAACTTGCAACAACAAAGTAGAGGACGTCTAACTTGTTTTTTGCAGGGCATGTTGTGATGTGATATGGTCAAGACGTGATGAGATATAAGTTGTTGTATGAGATGATCATGTTTTGTTGAAGTTATCAGCAACTGGCAGAAGCCTTATGGTTGTCTCTTTATTGCATAAGATGCAAGCGGCAAATAAATTGCTTTACTTTATCGCTATGCGATAGCAATAGTTGCAAGAGCAATAGTTGGCGAGATGACCATGTGCCGACACGTTGATAGAGATCAAGATGATGGAGATCATGGTGTCATGCCGGTGACGATAGAGATCATGACTGTACTTTGGAGATGGAGATCAAAGGCGCAAGATCATCATGGCCATATCATGTCACATATTTTGATTGCATGTGATGTTTATCTTTTATGCATCTTATATTCCTTAGATTGACGGTAGCATTATAAGATGGTCTCTCACTAAATTTCAAGGTATAAGTGTTCTCCCTATGTATGCACCGTTGCGAAAGTTCTTCGTGCCGAGACACTATGTGATGATCGGGTGTGATAAGCTCTACGTTCAAATACAACGGGTGTAAGACAATTTTGCACACGCAGAATACTCAGGTTAAACTTGACGAGCCTAGCACATGTAGATATGGCCTCGGAACACTGAGACCGAAAGGTCGAGCGTGAATCATATAGTAGATATGATCAACATAGTGATGTTCACCATTGAAAACTACTCCATCTCACGTGATGATCGGACATGGTTTAGTTGATATGGATCACGTGATCACTTAGATGATTAGAGAGATGTCTATCTAAGTGGGAGTTCTTAAGTAATATGATTAATTGAACTTTAATTTATCATGAACTTAGTCCTGGTAGTATTAGCATATCTATGTTTTAGATCAATAGCTCGCAATGTTGCTCCCCGTTTATTTTATATGTTCCTAGAGATAAACTATGTTGAAAGATGTTAGTAGCAATGATGCGGACTTGGTCCGTGATCTGAGGATTATCCTCATTGCTGCACAGAAGAATTATGTCCTTGATGCACCGCTAGGTGACGAACCTATTGCAGGAGCATATGCAGACGTTATGAACGTTTGGCAAAGCTCGGTATGATGACTACTTGATAGTTTAGTGCACCATGCTTTACGGCTTAGAATCGGGACTTCAAAAATGTTTTGAACGCCACGGAGCATATAAGATGTTCCAAGAGTTGAAATTGGTATTTCATACTCATGCCCGTGTCAAGAGGTATGAGACCTCTGACAGTACTTTGCCTACAAGATGGAGGAGAATAGCTCAACCAGTGAGCCTGTGTTCAGAATGTCTAAGTACTACAATCGCTTGAATCAAGTGGGAGTTAATCTTCCAGATAAGATAGTGATTGACAAAGTTCTCTAGTCACTATCACCAAGTTACTAGAACTTCGTGATGAACTATAATATGCAAGGGATAACGGAAACGATTCCCAAGCACTTCGTGATGCTGAAATCGACGAAGGTAGAAATCAAGAAAGAGCATCAAGTGTTGATGGTTAACAAGACCACTAGTTTCAAGAAAAGGGAAAAGGGATAGAAGGGGAACTTCAAGTAAAACGGCAAGCAAGTTGCTGCTCAAGTGAAGAAACCCAAGTCTAGACCTAAGCCTGAAACTGAGTGCTTCTACTGCAAAGGGAAAGGTCATTGGAAGCGGAACTACCCCAAACATTTGGCGGGTAAGAAGGATGACAAAATAAACAAAGGTATATTTGATATACAGATTATTGATGTGTACTTTACTAGTGTTCATAGTAACCCCTCGGTATTTGATACTAGTTCAGTTGCTAAGAGTAGTAACTCGAAGTGGGAGTTGCAGAATGAACATAGACTAGTTAAGGGTGAAGTGATGATGTGTGTTGGAAGTGGTTCCAAGATTGATATGATCATCATTGCACACTCCCTATACTTTCGGGATTAGTGTTGAACCTAAATAAGTGTTATTTGGTGTTTGCGTTGAGCATGAATATGATTTGATCATGTTTATTGCAATACGGTTAATCATTTAAGTTAGAGAATAATTATTGTTCTGTTTACATGAATAAAACCTTCGATGGTCATACACCCAATGAAAATGGTTTGTTGGATCTCGATCGTAGTGATACACATATTCATAATATTGAAGCCAAAAGATGCAAAGTTAATAATGATAGTGCAACTTATTTGTGGCACTGCCATTTAGGTCATATTGGTGTAAAGCGCATGAAGAAACTCCATGCTGATGGGATTTTGGAATCACTTGATTATGAATCACTTGATGCTTGCGAACCATGCCTTATGGGCAAGATGACTAAGACTCCGTTCTCCAGAACAATGGAGCGAGCAATTGACTTATTGGAAATAATACATACTGATGTATGCGATCCGATGAGTGTTGAGGCTCACGGCGGGTATCGTTATTTTCTGACCTTCATAGATGATTTGAGCAGATATGGGTATATCTACTTGATGAAACATAAGTCTGGAACATTTGAAAAGTTCATATAATTTCAGAGTGAAGTGGAAAATCATCGTAACAAGAAAATAAAGTTTCTACGATCTGATCGTGGAGGAGAATATTTGAGTTACGAGTTTGGTCTTCAATTGAAACAATGTGGAATAGTTTTGCAACTCACGCCACCTGGAACACCACGACATAATGGTGTGTCCGAACATCGTAACCGTACTTTATTAGATATGGTGCAATCTATGATGTCTCTTACCGATTTACCACTATCATTTTGGGATTATGCATTAGAGACAGCTGCATTCACGTTAAATAGGGCACCATCTAAATCCGTTGAGACGACACCGTATGAACTGTGGTTTGGCAAGAAACCAAAGTTGTCATTTCTTAAAGTTTGGGGTTGCGATGCTTATGTGAAAAGTTTCATCCTGATAAGCTCAAACCCAAATTAGAGAAATGTGTCTTCATAGGATACCCAAAGGAGACAGATGGGTACACCTTCTATCACAGATCCGAAGGCAAGACATTTGTTGCTAAGAATGGATCCTTTCTAGAGAATGAGTTTCTCTCAAAAGAAGTGAGTGGGAGGAAAGTAGAACTTGATGAGGTAACTGTACCTGCTCCCTTATTGGAAAGTAGTTCATCACAGAAATCTGTTCCTGTGACTCCTACACCAATTAGTGAGGAAGCTAATGATGATGATCATGTAACTTCAGATCAAGTTACTACCGAACCTCGTAGGTCAACTAGAGTGAGATCCGCACAAGAGTGGTACGGTAATCCTATTCTGGAGTTCATGTTACTTGACCATGACGAACCTACGAACTATGAGGAAGCGATGATGAGCCCAGATTCCATGAAATGGCTTGAGGCCATGAAATCTGAGATGGGATCCATGTATGAGAACAAAGTGTGGACTTTGGTTGACTTTCCCGATGATCGGCAAGCGATAGAGAATAAATGGATCTTCAAGAGGAAGATGGACGATGATAGTAGTGTTACTATCTACAAAGCTAGACTTGTTGAAAAAGGTTTTTGACAAAGTTCAAGGTGTTGACTACGATGAGATTTTCTCACTCGTAGCGATGCTTAAGTCTGTCCGAATCATGTTAGCAAATTCCACATTTTATGAAATCTGGCGGATGTCAAAACTACATTACTTAATGGATTTCTTAAAGAAGAGTTGTATATGATGCAACCAGAAGGTTTTGTCGATCCTAAAGGTGCTAACAAAGTGTGCAAAGCTCCAGCGATCCATCTATGGACTGGTGCAAGCATCTCGGAGTTGGAATATACGCTTTGATAAGTTGATCAAAGCATATAGATTTATACAGACTTGCGGTGAAGCATGTATTTACAAGAAAGTGAGTGGGAGCACTACAGCCTTTCTGATAAGTATATGTGAATGACATATTGTTGATCGGAAATAATGTAGAATTTTCTGGAAAGCATAAAGGAGTCTTTGGAAGGAGTTCTTCAAAAGAAAGACCTCAGTAAAGCTACTTACATATTGAGCATCAAGATCTATAGAGATAGATCAAGACGCTTGATAAGTTTTTTCAATGAGTACATACCTTGACAAGATTTTGAAGTAGTTCAAAATGAAACAGTCAAAGAAACAGTTCTTGCCTGTGTTACAAGGTGTGAAATTGAGTAAGACTCAAATCCCGACCACGGCAGAAAATAGAAAGAGAATGAAAGTCATTCCCTATGCCTCAGTCATAGGTTCTATAAAGTATGACATGCTATGGACCAGACCTATTGTATACCCTGCCCTGAGTTTGGCAAGGGAGTACAATAGCGATCTAGGAGTAGATCACTGGACATTGGTCAAAATTATCCTTAGTGGAATAAGGATATGTACTCGATTATGGAGGTGACAAAAGGTTCGTCGTAAAGGGTTACGTCGATGCAAGTTTTTGACACCGATCTGGATGACTCTGAGTCTCAATCTGGATACATATTGAAAGTGGGAGCATTTAGCTAGAGTAGCTCCATGCAGAGCATTGTAGACATAGAATATTTGCAAAATACATACAGATCTGAATTTGGCAGACCCTTTGACTAAACTTCTCTCACAAGCAAAACATGATCACATCTTAGTACTCTTTGGGTGTTAAATCACATAACGATGTGAACTAGATTACTGACTCTAGTAAACCCTTTGAGTGTTGGTCACATGGCGATGTGAACTATGGGTGTTAATCACATGGTGATGTGACCTATTGGTGTTAAATCACATGGCGATGTGAACTAGATTATTGACTCTAGTGCAAGTGGGAGACTAAAGGAAATATGCCCTAGAGGCAATAATAAAGTTATTATTTATTTCCTTATTTCATGATAAATGTTTATTATTCATGCTAGAATTGTATTAACCGGAAACATTATACATGTGTGAATACATAGACAAACAGAGTGTCACTAGTATGCCTCTACTTGACTAGCTCGTTGATCAAAGATGGTTAAGTTTCCTAGCCATAGACATGAGTTGTCATTTGATAAACGGGATCACATCATTAGGAGAATGATGTGATTGACTTGACCCATTCCGTTAGCTTAGCACTCTATCATTTAGTATGTTGCTATTGCTTTCTTCATGACTTATACATGTTCCTATGACTATGAGATTATGCAACTCCCGTTTACCGGAGGAACACTTTGTGTGCTACCAAACGTCACAACGTAACTGGGTGATTATAAAGGTGCTCTACAGGTGTCTCCGAAGGTACTTGTTGAGTTGGCGTATTTCGAGATTAGGATTTGTCACTCCGATTGTCGGAGAGGTATCTCTGGGCCCTCTCGGTAATGCACATCACTATAAGCCTTGCAAGCATTGTAACTAATAAGTTAGTTGCGGGATGATGTATTACGGAACGAGTAAAGAGACTTGACGGTAATGAGATTGAGCTAGGTATTGAGATACCGACGATCAAATCTCGGGAAAGTAACATACCGATGACAAAGGGAACAACGTATG
The DNA here is from genome assembly GCF_018294505.1 of Triticum aestivum. Lineage (NCBI taxonomy): Eukaryota > Viridiplantae > Streptophyta > Magnoliopsida > Poales > Poaceae > Triticum > Triticum aestivum. Next base: position 85,897,775 of record NC_057802.1, on the reverse strand, counting down.
TTTTTATGCGGTTTGACCGATAAAGATCTTCGTAGAATATGTAGGAGCCAATATGAGCATCCAGGTTCCGCTATTGGTTATTGACCGGAGAAGTGTCTCGGTCATGTCTACATAGTTCTTGAACCCGTAGGGTCCACACGCTTAACGTTCGGTGACGATTTGTATTATGAGTTTATGTGTTTTGATGTACCGAAGGTAGTTCGGAGTCCCGGATGAAATCGGGGACATGACGAGGAGTCTCGAAATGGTCGGACGTAAAGATCGATATATTGGACGACTATATTCGGACATCAGAAAGGTTCCGAGTGATTCGGGTATTTTTCGGAGTACCGGGGAGTTACGGGAATTCGCCGGGGAGTATATGGGCCTTATTGGGCTTTAGGGGGAAGAGAGAGGGGAGGATGCGTGCCCCCCCAAGGCTTAGTCCGAATTGGACTAGGGGGAGGGGCGGCGCCCCCTCCTTCCTTCTCTTCTCTTTTCCCTTTCCTTCTCTCCTACTCCTACTACTTGGAAGGGCTCCTAGTTTTACTAGGAAAGGGGGAATCCTACTCCCGGTGGGAGTAGGACTCCCCTAGGGCGCGCCATAGAGAGGGCCGACCCCCTCTCCTCCACTCCTTTATATACAGGGAGGGGGCACCCCTTGGAGACACAGAAGTTGATCTGTTGATCTCTCTTAGCCGTTGATACGTCCATTTTCCATCATGCTTTTATATCGATATTTATTGCATTATGGGCTGTTATTACACATTATGTCACAATACTTCTGCCTATTCTCTCTTATTTTACAAGGTTTACATAAGGAGGGAGAATGCCGGCAGCTGGAATTCTGGGCTGGAAAAGGAGTAAATATTAGAGACCTATTCTGCACAACTCCAAAAGTCCTGAAACTCCATGAAAGTTATTTTTGGAAATAATAAAAAATATTAAGTGGAAGAAATACATCAAGGGGGCCTCCACCTGGCCACGAGGGTGGGTGCACGCCCCCTGCCTCGTGGGCCCCCTGTTGGCCCTCCGGTGCCCATCTTCTGGTATATGAAGTCTTTCGTCCGAAGAAAAATCATAAGCAAGCTTTCGGGACGAGCCTCCGCCGCCACGAGGCGGAACCTTAGCGGAACCAATATAGGGCTCCGGCAGAGCTGTTCTGCCCGGGACACTTCCCTCCGGGAGGGGGAAATCATCGCCATCATCATCACCAACGCTCCTCTCATCGGGAGAGGGCAATCTCCATCAACATCTTCACCAGCACCATCTCCTCTCAAACCCTAGTTCATCTCTTGTATCCAATTCTTGTCTCTAAGTCCGGGATTGGTACCTGTAGGTTGCTAGTAGTGTTGATTACTCCTTGTAGTTGATGCTAGTTGGTTTATTTGGTGGAAGATCATATGTTCAGATCCTATATGCATATTAATACCCCTCTGATTATGAACATGAATATGCTTTGTGAGTAGTTACGTTTGTTCCTGAGGACATGGGAGAAGTCTTGCTATTAGTGGTCATGTGAATTTGGTATTCGTTCGATATTTTGAGGAGATGTATGTTGTCTATCCTCTAGTGGTGTTATGTGAACGTCGACTACATAATACTTCACCATTATTTGGGCCTAGAGGAAGGCATTGGGAAGTAATAAGTAGATGATGGGTTGCTAGAGTGACAGAAGGTTAAACCCTAGTTTATGTGTTGCTTCGTAAGGGGCTGATTTGGATCCATATGTTTCATGCTATGGTTAGGTTTACCTTAATACTTTTGTTTTAGTTGCGGATGCTTGCAATAGAGGTTAATCATAAGTGGGATGCTTGTCCAAGTAAGGGCAGCACCCAAGTGCCGGTCCACCCACATATCAAATTATCAAAGTACCGAACGCGAATCATATGAACGTGATGAAAACTAGCTTGACGATAATTCCCATGTGTCCTCGGGAGCATTTTCCTTTATATAAGAGTTAGTCCAGGCTTGTCCTTTGCTACAAAAAGGATTGGTCCACCTTGCTTCACTTTATTTACTTTTGTTACTTGTTGCTCGTTACAAATTATTCTATCACAAAACTATCTGTTACCTATAGTTTCAGTGCTTGCAGAGAATACCTTGCTGAAAACCGCTTATCATTTCCTTCTGCTCCTCGTTGGGTTCGACACTCTTACTTATCGAAAGGACTACGATAGATCCCCTATACTTGTGGGTCATCAAGACTCTTTTCTGGCGCGTTGCCGGGGAGTGAAGCGCCTTTGGTAGGTGGAATTTGGTAAGGAAAAATTTATATAGTGTGCTGAAATTTACTGTCACTTGTTACTATGGAAAGTAATCCTCTCAGGGGCTTGTTCGGGGTATCTTCACCCCGACCAGTAGAGCAAAGAGTTTCTCCTCAACCTACTAAACCTACTGAAGATGAAAATGTCAACTTTGAAATTCCTTCGGGTATGTTAGAAAAACTGCTAGCTAATCCTTTTGCAGGAGATGGAACAAAGCATCCTGATGAGCACCTAATATATGTGGATGAAGTTTGTGGATTATTTAAGCTTGCAGGTATACCCGGTGATGTTATTAAGAAGAAGGTCTTCCCTTTATCTTTGAAGGGAGATGCATCGACATGGTATAGGCTATGTGATGATACGGGGTCATGGAACTACAAACAATTGAAATTGGAATTTCATCAGAAATTTTATCCTATGCATCTTGTTCATCGTGATCGCAATTATATATATAATTTTTGGCCTCGCGAAGGAGAAAGCATCGCTCAAGCTTGGGGGAGGCTTAAATCAATGTTATATTCATGCCCCAATCATGAGCTCCCAAGAGAAATAATTATTCAAATTTTTGATGCTCGACTTTCTGATAACAATCGCACCATGCTCGATACTTCTTGTGCTGGCTCTTTTATGATGAAGACTATTGAATTCAAATGGGATTTATTGGATAGAATTAAACGCAACTCTGAAGATTGGGATCTCGACGAAGGTAAGGAGTCAGGTATGACACCTAAGTTTGATTGTGTTAAATCTTTTATGGATACCGATGTTTTCCGTAAGTTTAGCACTAAATATGGACTTGACTCTGAGATAGTAGCTTCTTTCTGTGAATCTTTTGCTGCTTACGTTGATCTCCCCAAGGAGAAGTGGTTTAAATATCATCCTCCCATAGAAGTAAAAGTAGCTGCACCTATTAAAGTTGAAGAAAAGACTATCACTTATAATGATCATATTGTTCCTACTTCTTATGTTGAGAAACCACCTTTCCCTGTTAGGATAAAGGATCATGCTAAAGCCTCAACTGTGGTCCGTAAAAGCAATATTAGAACTTATACACCTCCTGAGCAAATTAAAGTTGAACCTAATATTGCTATTGTTAAAGATCTCTTGTCTGATAATATCGATGGGCATGTTATTCATTTCTGTGATGAAACTGCTAGAATTGCCAAACCTTGTGCTAAAGATAAACATAGACCTGTGGTAGGCATGCCTGTTATTTCTGTTAAAATAGGAGATCACTGTTATCATGGCTTATGTGATATGGGTGCCAGTGCTAGTGCAATACCTATTGACTTATACAAAGAAATTAAGCATGATATTGCACCTGCTGAGTTAGAAGATATTGATGTTACAATTAAACTTGCCAATAGGGATTCTATTTCACCAATGGGAATTGTTAGAGATGTTGAAGTCTTGTGTGGGAAAACTAAATAACCTGCTGATTTTCTTGTTCTTGGCTCCCCACAAGATAGCTTTTGTCCCATTATTTTTGGTAGACCCTTCTTGAACACTGTTAATGCTAAGATAGACTGCAAAAAGGATGTTGTTACTATTTGTTTGGGTGATATGTCTCATGAGTTTAATTTTCTAAATTTAGTAGACAACACCGTGAAGAGGAATTGCCTAGTAAGGATGAAATAATTGGTCTTGCTTCTATTGTCGTACCTCCTAGTGATCCTTTAGAACAATATTTGCTAGACCATGAAAATGATATGTTTATGAATGAAAGAAGGGAAATAGATGAAGTATTCTTTAAACAGGAACCCATCCTGAAACACAATTTGCCTGTTGAAATCCTAGGGGATCCTCCTCCACCCAAGGGTGATCCCGTGTTTGAGCTTAAACCGTTACCTGATACTCTTAAATATGCTTATCTTGATGAGAAAAAGATATATCCTGTTATTATTAGTGCTAACCTTTCAGAGCATGAAGAAGAGAGATTATTGAAAACTCTGAAGAAGCACCGTGCTGCTATTGGATATACTCTTGATGATCTTAAGGGCATTAGTCCCACTCTATGTCAACATAAAATAAATTTGGAGGAAGATGCCAAACCCGTTCGTGATCATCAACGACGGCTGAATCCTAAGATGAAGGAAGTGGTAAGAAAAGAAATACTAAAGCTCCTTGAGGCAGGTATAATTTATCCCGTTGCTGATAGTCAGTGGGTAAGTCCTGTCCATTGTGTCCCTAAGAAGGGAGGTATTACCGTCGTTCCTAATGATAAAGATGAATTGATTCCGCAAAGAATTATTACAGGTTATAGGATGGTAATTGATTTCCGTAAATTAAATAAGGCTACTAAAAAAGATCATTACCCCTTACCTTTTATCGATCAAATGCTAGAAAGATTATCCAAACATACACATTTTTGCTTTCTAGATGGTTATTCTGGTTTCTCTCAAATACCTGTGTCAGCCAATGATCAATCAAAGACTACTTTTACTTGCCCTTTTGGTACTTTTGCTTATAGACGTATGCCTTTTGGTTTATGTAATGCACCTGCTACCTTTCAAAGATGCATGATGGCTATATTCTCTGACTTTTGTGAAAAGATTTGTGAGGTTTTCATGGACGACTTCTCCGTCTATGGATCCTCTTTTGATGATTGCTTAAGCAACCTTGACCGAGTTTTGCAGAGATGTGAAGAAACTAATCTTGTCTTGAATTGGGAAAAGTGCCACTTTATGGTTAATGAAGGTATTGTCTTGGGGCATAAAGTTTCTGAAAGAGGTATTGAAGTTGATAAAGCCAAGGTTGATGCTATTGAAAAGATGCCATGTCCCAAGGACATCAAAGGTATAAGAAGTTTCCTTGGTCACGCCGGTTTTTATAGGAGGTTCATTAAGGACTTCTCAAAAATTTCTCGGTCTGTGACTAATTTATTACAAAAAGATATACCATTTGTTTTTTATGATGATTGTGTAGAAGCATTTGAAATACATAAGAAAGCATTGATCTCTGCACCTATTGTTCAGCCACCTGATTGGAATTTACCCTTTGAAATTATGTGTGATGCTAGTGATTATGCTGTAGGTGCTGTTCTAGGGCAAAGAGTTGATAAGAAATTAAATGTTATTCAATATGCTAGTAAAACTCTAGACAATGCTCAGAGAAATTATGCTACTACTGAAAAAGAATTCTTAACAGTCGTATTTGCATGTGATAAGTTCAGACCTTATATTGTTGATTCTAAAGTAACTATTCACACTGATCATGCTGCTATTAAATATCTTATGGAAAAGAAAGATGCTAAACCTAGACTTATTAGATGGGTTCTCTTGCTACAAGAATTTGATTTGCATATTGTTGATAGAAAGGGAGCTGAGAACCCCGTTGCAGACAACTTGTCTAGGTTAGAAAATGTTCTTGATGACCCACTACCTATTGATGATAGCTTTCCTGATGAGCAATTAAATGTCATAAGTGCTTCTCGTACTACTCCATGGTATGCTGATTATGCTAATTACATTGTTGCTAAATTTATACCACCTAGTTTCACATACCAGCAAAAGAAAAAGTTTTTCTATGATTTGAGACATTACTTTTGGGATGACCCACATCTTTATAAAGAAGGAGTAGATGGTGTTATTAGACGTTGTGTACCTGAGCATGAACAGGAACAGATCCTACGCAAGTGTCACTCCGAGGCTTATGGAGGACACCACGCTGGAGATAGAACTGCACATAAGGTATTGCAATCCGGTTTTTATTGGCCTACTCTCTTCAAGGATGCCCGTAAGTTTGTCTTATCTTGTGATGAATGTCAAAGAATTGGTAATATTAGTAGACGTCAAGAAATGCCTATGAATTATTCACTTGTTATTGAACCATTTGATGTTTGGGGCTTTGATTATATGGGACCTTTTCCTGCCTCTAATGGATACACACATATTTTAGTTGCTGTTGATTACGTTACTAAGTGGGTAGAAGCTATTCCAACTAGTAGTGCTGATCATAACACTTCTATTAAGATGCTTAAAGAAGTTATTTTTCCGAGGTTTGGAGTCCCTAGATATTTAATGACTGATGGTGGTTCACATTTTATTCATGGTGCTTTCCGTAAAATGCTTGCTAAATATGATGTTAATCATAGAATTGCATCTCCTTATCACCCACAGTCTAGTGGTCAAGTAGAATTGAGTAATAGAGAGCTCAAATTAATTTTGCAAAAGACTGTCAATAGATCTAGAAAGAATTGGTCCAAGAAACTTGATGATGCATTATGGGCCTATAGAACTGCATATAAAAATCCTATGGGTATGTCTCCGTATAAAATGGTTTATGGAAAAGCATGTCACTTACCTCTCGAACTAGAACATAAGGCTTATTGGGCTATTAAAGAGCTCAATTATGATTTCAAACTTGCCGGTGAGAAGAGGTTATTTGACATTAGCTCACTTGATGAATGGAGAACCCAAGCCTATGAAAATGCCAAGTTGTTTAAAGAAAAAGTTAAAAGATGGCATGACAAAAGGATACAAAAGCGTGAGTTTAATGTAGGTGATTATGTATTGCTATACAACTCTCGTTTAAGATTTTTTGCAGGAAAACTTCTCTCTAAATGGGAAGGCCCTTACGTTATCGAGGAGGTCTATCGTTCCGGTGCCATAAAAATCAACAACTTCGAAGGCACAAATCCGAAGGTGGTGAACGGTCAAAGAATCAAACATTATATCTCAGGTAATCCTATAAATGTTGAAACCAATGTTATTGAAACCGTAACCCCGGAGGAATACATAAGGGACACTTTCCGGAACGTTTCAGACTCCGAAAAGGAATAGGTATGTGGTACGGTAAGTAAACCGACTCCAAAACAGTTCTAATGGCAATATTTCTCCGTTTTGGAATATTTAGAAAAATAGAAAAATAAGAAGCAGTCCGGGAAGGACACGAGTGCTCCACGAGGGTGGAGGGCGCGCCCTACCCTACTGGGCGCGCCCCCCTACCTCGTGGGCACCTCGTGTGCTCTCCGGACTCCGTTTTCTTGCACGATACGTATTTTGGTCGGTAAAAATTCATTATATAATCTCCCGAAGGTTTTGACTCCTGTATCACGCAATTGTCCTCTGTTCTTGTTTCGAGCTGTTTTCTGTCAGGGTTGTCAAGGCCAGGCATCATGTCGTCCCCCTCCTCCAACAATGGTGACAACGATGCTTGGCTAATGAAGATAGAGCTGAAGAAGGAAGAACCCGTGGAGATCAACAAGGATGAAGGGATCAAGAAGGCCACGGAGGACCAAGTTCCGGCTGCAGGAGACACCCTTCAACCTGATCACAATCTGCTTACCCCAACTGAGATCGAAGCTTTCAAGATGATTGAGTTAGCTCGTATACAAAACAAGTATCTCACCCGTGAGAATATTTTGTTGAAGGAGCATATTGTCGCACTCAAGGGCATTATCCGCAAGTTGGAGGATCTCTTACGCTCGATGTGCGATTACCCATCATCAACAACTCCACCTTCTTCACCAGCAAAGGAGACATAATCACATGGGTATGGGCACTCCCCTTGGCAACTGCCAAGCTTGGGGGAGGTGCCCCGGTATCGTATCACCATCACACTCCTATCTTTACCGTTTTTCTTAGTTCGATCCTTTTAGTAGTATCTTGATCTAGTAGAATAAAAGTTTTGGTATGATCTAGTTTTGAGTTTTTCTTTATGATCTCTCTTTGTAATCGAGTCCGTGAGCTATATATAATAAAGACTAGTGTTGAGTCAAGGGCTTGATTATCTTGTTATGATCTTGAGTGAATAAAAATAGAAAGAAAGAATAAAAAGGAATAAAAATATCATATTGATCTTATTGAGAATAATGACTTCACATAGAAAGAGTATGATGATTAAAAGTTGTTGAGAGTTGACAAACATAGCCTTGGTCATCGTTGCAATTAATAGGAAGTAATAAAGAAAGAGAGGTTTCACATATAAATATACTATCTTGGACATCTTTTATGATTGGGAGCACTCATTAAAATATGACATGCTAAAGAGTTGATGTTGGACAAGGAAGACAACGTAATGGGTTATGTTTTCTTATATCTGAGATAAAGTATATTGTCATGGATCATCCAACATGTAGAGCTTGCCTTTCCCCCTCATGCTAGCCAAATTCTTTGCACCAAGTAGAGATACTACTTGTGCTTCCAAAACCCTTAAACCAGTTTTGCCATGAGAGTCCACCATATCTACCTATGGATTGAGTAAGATCCTTCAAGTAAGTTGTCATCGGTGCAAGCAATAAAAATTGCTCTCTAAATATGTATGATTGATTGGTGTGGAGGAAATAAGCTTTATACGATCTTGTGATGTGGAAGAAATAAAAGCGACGGACTGCATAATAAAGGTTCATATCACAAGTGGCAATATAAAGTGACGTTCTTTCGCATTAAGATTTTGTGCATCCAACCCTGAAAGCGCATGGCAACCTCTGCTTCCCTCTGCGAAGGGCCTATCTTTTATTATTATCTTCTACCTTATGCAAGAGTCATGGTGATCTTCACCTTTCCTTTTTATATTTTATCCTTTGGCAAGCACAGGATGTTGGAAAGATCCTGATACATATATCTAATTGGATGTGGGTTAGCATGAGTTATTATTGTTGACATTACCCTTGAGGTAAAAGGTTGGGAGGCGAAACTATAAGCCCCTATCTTTCTCTGTGTCCGATTAAAACTCCGTAACCACAAGTATTGCGTGAGTGTTAGCAATTATGAAAGACTAAATGATAGTTGAGTATGTGGACTTGCTAGAAAGCTCTGACATAGACTCTTTCTGATGTTATGATAAATTGCAATTGCTTCAATGACTGAGATTATAGTTTGTTGGTTCTCAATAAAGTTTCTGATTCATACTTTGCATTGTGAATAGATTATTACTTGAGCATAAGAAATCATATGACAATATCCATATATGTTGCTGTTATGAGAATAATCATGATGCCCTCATGTCCGTATTTTATTTTATCGACACCTCTACCTCTAAACATGTGGACATATTTATCGTTATCGGCTTTCGCTTGAGGACAAGCGAGGTCTAAGCTTGGGGGAGTTGATACGTCCATTTTGCATCATGCTTTTATATCGATATTTATTGCATTATGGGCTGTTATTACACATTATGTCACAATACTTATGCCTATTCTCTCTTATTTTACAAGGTTTACATAAGGAGGGAGAATGCCGGCAGCTGGAATTCTGGGCTGGAAAAGGAGCAAATATTAGAGACCTATTCTGCACAACTCCAAAAGTCCTGAAACTCCACGAAAGTTATTTTTGGAAATAATAAAAAATATTGAGCGGAAGAAATACGTCAGGGGGGCCTCCACCTGGCCACGAGGGTGGGGGCGCGCCCTACCCCCCTGGGCGCGCCCCCTGCCTCGTGGGCCCCCTGTTGGCCCTCCGGTGCCCATCTTCTGCTATATGAAGTCTTTCGTCCGAAGAAAAATCATAAGCAAGCTTTCGGGACGAGACTCCGCCGCCACGAGGCGGAACCTTGGCGGAACCAATCTAGGGCTCCGGCAGAGCTGTTCTGCCGGGGACACTTCCCTCCGGGAGGGGGAAATCATCGCCATCGTCATCACCAACGCTCCTCTCATCGGGAGAGGGCAATCTCCATCAACATCTTCACCAGCACCATCTCCTCTCAAACCCTAGTTCATCTCTTGTATCCAATTCTTGTCTCTAAGTCCGGGATTGGTACCTGTAGGTTGCTAGTAGTGTTGATTACTCCTTGTAGTTGATGCTAGTTGGTTTATTTGGTGGAAGATCATATGTTCAGATCCTATATGCATATTAATACCCCTCTGATTATGAACATGAATATGCTTTGTGAGTAGTTACGTTTGTTCCTGAGGACATGGGAGAAGTCTTGCTATTAGTAGTCATGTGAATTTGGTATTCGTTCGATATTTTGATGAGATGTATGTTGTCTATCCTCTAGTGGTGTTATGTGAACGTCGACTACATAACACTTCACCATTATTTGGGCCTAGAGGAAGGCATTGGGAAGTAATAAGTAGATGATGGGTTGCTAGAGTGACAGAAGCTTAAACCCTAGTTTATGCGTTGCTTCGTAAGGGGCTGATTTGGATCCATATGTTTCATGCTATGGTTAGGTTTACCTTAATACTTTTGTTGTAGTTGCGGATGCTTGCAATAGAGGTTAATCATAAGTGGGATGCTTGTCCAAGTAAGGGCAGCACCCAAGTACCGGTCCACCCACATATCAAATTATCAAAGTACCGAACGCAAATCATATGAACGTGATGAAAACTAGCTTGACGATAATTCCCATGTGTCCTCGGGAGCGCTTTTCCTTATATAAGAGTTTGTCCAGGCTTGTCCTTTGCTACAAAAAGGATTGGGCCACCTTGCTGCACTTTATTTACTTTTGTTACTTGTTGCTCGTTACAAATTATCCTATCACAAAACTATCTGTTACCTATAATTTCAGTGCTTGCAGAGAATACCTTGCTGAAAACCGCTTATCATTTCCTTCTGCTCCTCGTTGGGTTCGACACTCTTACTTATCGAAAGGACTACGATAGATCCCCTATACTTGTGGGTCATCACCCGTGTGCGGTGCCCCCCTCCACCATATTCCACCTCGGTCATATCGTAGCAGTGCTTAGGCGAAGCCCTGCGTCGGTAGCAACATCATCACCGTCATCACGCCATCGTGCTGACAGAACTCTCCCGAAGCTCTGCTGGATCGGAGTTCGCGGGACGTCATCGAGCTGAACGTGTGCTGAACTCGGAGGTGTCCTACGTTCGGTACTTGGATCGGTCGGATCGTGAAGACGTACGACTACATCAACCGCGTTGTGCTAACGCTTCCGCTTTCGGTCTACGAGGGTACGTGGACAACACTCTCCCCTCTCGTTGCTATGCATCACCATTATCTTGCATGTTCGTAGGTTTTTTTTAAAATTACTACGTTCCCCAACAGCCTTGCTATTAGTTTAGCAGGGAGGTACCAAAGTAATCCAGGAGTGGATCACTGGACAGCGGTCAAGAACATCCCGACATACCTGAAAAGGACTAAGGATATGATTCTCGTTTAAGGAGGTGACAAAGAGCTCGTCGTAAATGGTTACGTCGATGCAAGCTTTGACACTGATCCAGATGACTCTAAGTCACAAACCGGATACGTGATTATATTGAACGGTGGAGCTGTCAGTGTGTGCAGTTCTAAGCAAAGCGTCGTGGCGGGATCTACGTGTGAAGCGGAGTACATAGCTGCTTCAGAAGCAGCAAATGAAGGAGTCTGGATGAAGGAGTTCATATCTGATCTAGGTGTAATACCTAGTGCATTGGGTCCAATGAAAATCTTTTGTGACAATACTGGTGCAATTGCCTTAGCAAAGGAATCCAGATTTCACAAGAGAACCAAGCACATCAAGAGACGCTTCAATTCCATCCGCGATCAAGTCAAGGAGGGAGACATAGAGATTTGCAAGATACATACAGATCTGAATGTTGCAGACCTATTGACTAAGCCTCTCTCTAGAGCAAAACATGATCAGCACCAAGACTTCATGGGTGTTAGAATCATTACTGTGTAATCTAGATTATTGACTCTAGTGCAAGTGGGAGACTGAAGGAAATATGCCCTAGAGGCAATAATAAAGTTGTTATATATATTTCCTTATATCATGATAAATGTTTATTATTCATGCTAGAATTGTATTAACCGGAAACTTAGTACATGTGTGAATACACAGACAAACAGAGTGTCACTGGTATGCCTCTACTTGACTAGCTTGTTAATCAAAGATGGTTACGTTTCCTAGCCATAGACATGAGTTGTCATTTGATTAACGGGATCACATCATTAGAGAATGATGTGATTGACAAGGCCCATTCGTTAGCTTAGCACGATGATCATTTAGTTTGCTGCTATTGCTTTCTTCATGACTTATACATGTTCCTATGACTATGAGATTATGCAACTCACGAATACCGGAGGAACACTTAGTGTGCTATCAAACGTCACAACGTAACTGGGTGATTATAAAGATGCTCTACAGGTGTCTCCGATGGTGTTTGTTGAGTTGGCATAGATCGAGATTAGGATTTGTCACTCCGATTGTCGGAGAGGTATCTCTGGGCCCTCTCGGTAATGCACATCACTATAAGCCTTGCAAGCAATGTGACTACTTAGTTAGTTATGAGATGATGCATTACGGAACGAGTAAAGAGACTTGCCGGTAACGAGATTGAACTAGGTATTGAGATACCGATGATCGAATCTCGGGCAAGTAACATACCAATGACAAAGGGAACAACGTATGTTGTTATGCGGTTTGACCGATAAAGATCTTCGTAGAATATGTGGGAGCCAATATGAGCATCCAGGTTCCACTATTGGTTATTGACCGAAGATGAGTCTCGGTCATGTCTACATAGTTCTCAAACCCGTAGGGTCCACACGCTTAACGTTCGATGGCGATCGGTATTATGAGTTTATGTGTTTTGATGTACCGAAGGTTGTTCGGAGTCCCAGATGTGATCACGGACATGACGAGGAGTCTCGAAATGGTCGAGACATAAAGATCGATATATTAGAAGGCTATGTTTGGACACCGGAATGGTTCCGGATGAGTTCGGGCATTTTCTGAAGTACCGAGAGGTTACCGGAACCCCCCGGGGAGTCAATGGGCCTTAGTGGGCCTTAGTGGAAGAGAGGAGGAGGCGGCCAGGTGGAGGGCACCCCCCAAGCCCAATCCGAATTGGGGTGGGGGCCGGCCCCCCTTTCCTTCCACTAGTGCAGAACCGGCCTTTATCACCGGTTCGTAAGGGCCTTTAGTGTCGGTTCTGCAACCGGCACTATGGAGTGGAGACTAAAGGCCCCCCCTTTAGTACCGGTTTGGCACGAACCGGCGCTAACGTGCCACCATGTGGCACGAGCCAGGCCCGGGTGCGTGTAGGACATTAGTACCGGTTGGTAACACCAACCGATACTAAATGTTTGGGTGTGTTTTGGTTTTAATTTTAATTTTTCCTTTAGTTTTGTGTTTTCAATTTAATTTAGTGATTGTTTTACATTATAATGAGTTGTTAAATCATTAGGTGAAAGTACCGCAGATTAGTTTCGACTGGATGCATGTGGATCCTAGCTAAGTGATCAAGTATATGCCATATCCATATTACTTGATCACTTAGTGATCTAAGTAATATGGATATGGCATATACTTGATCACTTAGTGATCTAAGTAATATGGATATGGCATATACTTGATCACTTAGCTAGGATCCATCCAGTTGAAACTAATATGCGGTTTCTTTCATAAATGATATAATAACTCATCATCATCATCATCATATTATAAGCGTTCATAACACCACAAAAGCAAATCACTCTTTGAGATTAAGTTCAGGACGAAGAACACGGACACGCATGAGAGGACAACAAGTACTAAGAGCATGATAACTAGCTAAATCACTCATGCTGCTCTCTCTCAAGTAAAATAGCATAGAACATGTATAGCTCTCCTGATTCATCATATTGGAGCATGCAGATGAACCTGTCTCCTAATCGTGGGCTGCGCTTCTGATTGCTGCCCCCTAGTACTTCTCTGCGATCGTTAACAATTTTGCTCCAATCTTTCACTATTAAGCATTCATCGCTTTCAGAAATCCTGAATGCACTCATGTGCACTGTAGGATATCTTGGCCGTAAGCTAACAATTGACATGCGACCTTTAGTCTCGATCCACTGAGGCACAACTGTCATCGGGAGTCCCTGTTGAAGAACATCGTATAGTAATTAATATACTTAGCAATGAAAGTTTAGCTTGAAAACAATGTATGCAAAAGATGCACTGAGGACTAATAGTAAAAATCTTACCATCTTTCCTAAATACATGTGACCGTAGTTCAATACGATCACTATTGGTCGCACGTTTTGAGTACTAAGATTTTCAAATTCAGGAAAATGATTTCTCTTAATAGCATCAAGATCCTCAAGCCATGAAACATAATGACTTATCTCCTCGCAGTTTAGTTCAGCTCTGGGACAGTAGTAGGTCATGTCTACCAAGCGCCGGACATGTTTGCTTGAATGGAAATAAGCTGTCAATAGAAATTAGTTGTGAACTATTTTTGAATAAACAATATCAAAGACATAAATATGGTTGAGAAACTCACATAATGGTAGAACTGGAGGCGTCTGCACATCGACCCAGATGTCTCTATTACCTTCAATATCATCTTCCGGACGAATATCAAAGGTGATAACCATATCAGGCTCAAATGCATAAGCCTTGCATAGTGCTTGCCAAGTTTTGCATTCAAAATAGGTGTACATGTCTGCACTGTATAATTTGACGTTGAAAGTATAACCATGCTCGGTCTTCAGGTAAACTCTCTTTACCTTCATAGTTTCCATAGCACTGAAACCTATCTTATCCAAGACAAAAATTCTTACATGGCAGGGGATGCGCTAGTAGAATAGTGAAAATTTAAAATTATAAGTTGAAGCAAATGAAGCATATATAAGTCATGCTTAATTACGAAAAAAGACTTGTCGTTGTGACTTACTGTATCCACTTCGAAGGTCTCATCCAGCTTGATGCTGAAGCGCCTATCATCAACAAGGAAATTTCTGTCGCACAGGCCGCGCTGGTCTTCACAGAATTCGCACTTAATGAAATCTTTTTCGTCGTCAGACGACATTTCCTATGTTCATATAAGTGAAACATTAAACACTTACTAGCTCTATTAATTCAACTAATTCAACTAATTCAACTACTTCTATTAGTTCAACTAGTTCTATTAATTCAACTAATTCAACTAAGCATTTAATAAAAATAAACGTGTTCTATTAATTTTCTTACTAAAATAAAGTAGCTAGTTCCATATAGTAATATTTTAATTAGATCATCAAATCTCAGATATCTAAATTTTCTTACTAAAAATAAACTAGTTCTATTAATTCAACTAATTGAACTAAGAATTTACTAAAAATAAACTAGTTCTATTAATTTTCTTACTAAAATATATAAAGTAACTATATATATAGTAATATTTTAATTAGATCATCAAATCTCATATACCTAAATTTTCTTACTAAAAATAAACTAGTTCTACTAATTCAACTAGTTCAACTAAGCATTTACTAAAAATAAACTAGTTATATTAATTCAACTAGTTTAAATAATCTCATATACCTAAATTTTCTTACTAAAAATAAACTAGTTATATTAATTCAACTAGTTTAAATAATCTCATATACCTAAATTTTCTTACTAAAAATAAACTTGTTCTATTAATTTTCATACTAAAAATAAACTAGTTATATTAATTCAACTAGTTCAAATCTCATATATATACCTAATTAATATCTAGCTAATTCATCTAAAATTGACATTAATATTTAACATCTTTTCCATATAATTCATCTAACATTAATATTCTAACATTCTTATCTACGTAATTTATCTAACATTAATCTAAACAACAGAAAACAGAAAATAAGTAAAAACAATATGTGTGTGTGTGTCTCTGTGTGTGTATGTGTGTGTGTACGAGCGGGGGGCGGCGGCATACGGGCGGCGGCGCGAGACAGCGATGCGATGGGGACGGCGCGACGACGAGCGGCAGGCCGGGGGCGGCGGCGCGATCGAGACGGCGACGTGGTACGGGGCGGCGGTGACGACGACGATGGGCGGTGAGGGCGACGCCGGTGAGGGCGACGACGGGCGGTGAGGGCGACGGCGGTGACGGCGACGACGGGCGGCGGGGGCGACGGCGCGCGGCGAGGGCGGCGACGATGTCGCGCGAAGTAGTTGGAGAAGAAGTGGTGGTCGATGAAACTGAATTTTTCGTAAGTGCCATATATATAGGAGGGGTCTTTAGTACCGGTTGGAGCCACCAATCGGTACTAAAGGCCAATTTTCGCCTGGCCAAGGGGCGGGAAACTGCCCCTTTAGTACCGGTTCGTGGCTCCAACCGGTACTAAAGGCCCCCCTTTAGTACCGGTTGGAGCCACGACCCGGTACTAAAGGTGTGCGCTGGCGCAGGAGCGGTGCAGGCAAGTTTAGTCCCACCTCGCTAGCCGAGGGGCGCCCGCACCAGTTTAAAAGCCCCGGCGCGGCTGCTGTCTCGAACTCCTCTCTATAGCAGGCTTCTGGGCCTAACTCTGGCGCGCTGCCCGTTGAGCCCGCTGGCCCTTCTGGGCCTGTATTTGCAAACCCTAGGGTTGGCAGGCCCAGCGGGCAGCGCCCCAACAATTTTTTATATAATTTTCTTCTATTTATTTCCGAGTAATTTTTTTGCTGTATTTAATTTCTTTGTGAATATAAAAAAAATTATATAGTTTTTTTTCTTTTCTGCATTATTTATTTTCCGCTATTCATTTTGTAGTGATTTTTAATTTCACCATCATTTAGCTCTCTAAACAAATCGGTAAATGACTGAAAAAGCAAATGATGTCAGAACGTGTTGGAAATTGATGACGTCGCTTTGAAAGATGCATACTGAACGCAAAAATAGACTGGAGTTCAAATAAGTTTAAAAAACATTGAAGTGCCCGTGTAACAGATGAGTTCTCGTCCGAAACCCTGATACTCCGAAAGAGATTGTCCAGTTTGTACACGAGGTGCGTCCAGTTTTCGCCGTGACCCTCTCTACTCTTTTGCACATGCTATGCGGGAGAAATGATGATACCATGCCAAGTTCCAACATTTTCAGAGTTCATTTTGTAGTGATTTTCAATTTCACCGTCATTTAGCTCTCTAAACAAATCGGTAAATGACTGAAAAACAGCAAATGATGTCAGAACGTGTTGGAAATTGATGACGTCGCTTTGAAAGATGCATACTGAACGCAAAAATAGGCTGGAGTTCAAATAAGTTTAAAAAACATTGAAGTGCCCGTGTAACAGATGAGTTCTCGTCCGAAACCCTGATACTCCGAAAGAGATTGTCCAGTTTGTACACGAGGTGCGTCCATTTTTCGCCGTGACCCTCTCTACTCTTTTGCACATGCTATGCGGGCGAAATGATGATACCATGCCAAGTTCCAACATTTTCAGAGTTCATTTTGTAGTGATTTTCAATTTCACCGTCATTTAGCTCTCTAAACAAATCGGTAAATGACTGAAAAACAGCAAATGATGTCAGAACGTGTTGGAAATTGATGACGTCGCTTTGAATGATGCATACTGAATGCAAAAATAGGCTGGAGTTCAAATGACTGAAAAACAGCAAATGATGTCAGAACGTGTTGGAAATTGATGACGTCGCTTTGAATGGTGTGTACGGAACGCAAAAAAGTCTGGAGTTGTAATAAGTTTTAAAAAATGAAGTGCCCATGTAACAGATGAGTTCTCGTCAGAAACCCTGATACTTCGAAAGAGATTGTCCAGTTTGTACACGAAGTGCGTCCAGTTTTTGCCGTAACACAAGAAGTCCGGAGTTGTAATAAGTTATTAAAGATAAAAAAGAGGCACAATGCTCATTAATTAGCTTCAAGCCTTTCGGAATAGTGCAAACTGCACTGCACATAGCTCCGTGCAGTCTACACTATTCCTCAAGGCTTAAAGCTAAGCAACGTGCAGATGAGCATTGCGCCTCTCCTTCATCGTCTCTGCACTCAGGGCTTATAAACCGCTCCTAGTGCCTCTCTCTTCGCGAGGTGGGACTAAAAACAGCTTACTAAGAAACTATAGTACCGGTTCATGGCACGAACCGGTACTAAAGGCGCCCGTGGGGCCCCAGCCTGACCACAGCCTGACGCAGCATCATTAGTACCGGTTCGTGACACGAACCGGTACAAAAGGTTGCTCACGAACCGGTACTAATGATCTCTGCCCGCCTAGCCGTTGGAACCGGCACTAATGGACACATTAGTGCCGGCTCAAAATCAAACCGGTACTAATGTGCTTCACATTTGACCCTTTTTCTACTAGTGTTCTCTCCTTCTCCCTCTTCCTTCTTCTCCTACTCCAACTAGGGAAGGGGGGGACCTACTCCTACTAGGAGTAGGAATCCCCCTTGGGGCGCGCCATAGAGAGGGCCGGCCCTCCCCTCCTCCACTCCTTTATATACGGGGGAGGGGGCACCCCATAGACACACAAGTTGACAGTTGTCTTAGCCGTGTGCGGTGCCCGTCTCCACAGATTTCCACTCGGTCATATCGTTGCAGTGCTTAGACGAAGCCAGTAACTTCATCATCACCGTCGCCACGCTGTCGTGCTGACGAAACTCTCCCTCGGCCTCAGCTGGATCAAGAGTACGAGGGACGTCATCGAGCTGAACGTGTGCAGATCGCGGAGGTGCCGTGCATTCGGTACTTGATCGGTTGGATCGCGAAGACGTTCGACTACATCAACCGCGTTACTTAACGCTTCCGCTTTCGGTCTACGAGGGTACGTGGACGTACACACTCTCCTCGCTCGTTGCTATGCATCTCCTAGATAGATCTTGTGTGATCGTAGGAATTTTTTTGAAATACTGCGTTCCCCAACACTAAGAAGGCAAATCCGATGTCTCCTAAGTCATTGTCACGTTAAAACACAATTGAATGTCGTTCATTACCACGGAACAAAAATATGATGTTAGTTGTTGGGCATGCAACTGATAGGCCACCGTGTTCATTATTAACTCTTAAAGCAACCACCGTGTCCGTTGTTGGAAATTCCTCGCATTTTTGAAGTACTGGTATGTACAAAGAGTTGAACCATTTTAAGGGATAGTAGAAATCAAGTGGACCTCCATAACCTAGAATCATCACACTCAGCATGCAAAATCACCAAAAGGAAATGGCACAACAAGAAGGCACACCTCAAATTCCCAACATTAATCAATGTGATCTATGCATGAGTTATGCTCATTTCCCATGGTCATTGTCGTGCAGAAGCATGTTGGGCACATCACCTCAGAAAGCATGTACATGCATGAATTAAGATACAACCACTCTCAACTTGAGTACAATAGATCATCTGCTTGCTTTCCTATCTAATCTTCCAAAAAATAAACTGTCTTGTGAATATAAAATAAGATTAGACAACTTATTTGTTTCAAGTTTGATTGTTTCCTTCAAATGAAAAAAATATAATTTATGTGATGAAAAAATTCTAGAGTATATTAGTCATTGACAAAGCAAAGTTAGATCGTATGCACCATAACAACTATACAATATGTAGATAGTCGAATTGTCACTGTTGTGCTTATGAAGATACTAAGCACCAATTTACCTTCAAATGAGTTCCATAGGCCATTGAAGAGGTCGTCCCTGGTCGGGATGATAACCACGTTGGCCCCCTCTAGCGCCTCCCCCGCACGAGGTGTTGTGGGAGACGTAGGGTGTGAAGTTGAGAATGACCAGCATGAGGATTCGACATCAGCAACGAGGCCTTTGGTAGAGGATCCAGCGATAACGAGGTCGATGACAGAAGGATGGGGCACGTGGTGGCCCGGCGAGAATAACCAGGGTGTGGCTTCCACGAGAGATCATGAGCTCTTTCCTACACCCTCCTCGACTCTAGTTGGAAAAATTATCTCCGTCTCAGAGGACTCTTCTTTTTCCTTTTTCTTCTGCCTCTATGAATTTTCTGACTCCGAGATACAAGCACGCCAAACATGAATCATTGGATCGAACTGCAATACATATTCTAGTGATTCAGCACAAATCATCTCTAACATGTATGTTTAGAGCACATTAGGTGACATTGCTGTTTTTTTCACGTCAAATGACTCTTCCTTTTCTTTTTATTCTTCCTCTATGAATTATCTCCGTCTCTGAGATCCAACCTTGACAAACATAAATCATTGCATTGAACTACCTAGTGCAGTATCAAAACTATGTTGGCAACACTTTCCACAACATGGAGCGAATAATAAAAATTGTGGATGATGGCGATTTGGCAGAAATATTACCTCTAAATAAGTCACATGTTTTCATTCTGTCCGTTTTTTATTATCAAAAAGACATGTCTAACATCTGAACCTACTTACTTAAATACCCTTGAATTACTACGGAATTACATTATGATTTTCAACCATGTTTAACAAACATCCAATTGTTCCTCATGGAGATGAATATAAGAATTGTCGAAAATGACATTTTTGGGGCATACAAGGTGTTGCTCTTGCTTTATCCCACTCTAGCAGCCACCATGTACCCTTCTAGCTCCCTTTGGAAGATAGTAACAAATTGTCCAGACATAAAAAATAGTAAAAGAAAAGGGAGAGCAAATGCTTGATTGTCAGCAAAAATGTATATCCTTTTTTTTTACTAATAATAGGATATTCAACATGTTCATGTAAAGTATAATTACGCTATTCTCCTAATTGCATACATGACAGTTGCGCTTAAAGTATTATAACATAAAAATAGAAAAGTGCCCGACAATTGCTGAGGGAAGTCACACAGAAGATATGGTGCACAACATATCCTACATCCTTTAAAATTATTCGGTGACCTTCTAGCAAAGTATCCATATCCATGCCTGGTTGCTCTGGTGTAGACCACAACCTAATAGGAGAAGAGGCAAATGTTAATAGACATGCTCAAACAAAAGCCAATTGCAGCATATATTTCTCATTATGTTATATATTGCATACAAAGCGGTGAATATAAAGAAGATGTCAAGGATAAATAGAGGCGTATTCTTTGCAGCAGCAGCTGAAACCAAAAAAATCTCGAGGGCAAAAACTTCTACAAATATATTGACAACCTCATGCATGATAGTACTTGCACAAAATTTAAAGATATAAATGCACAGTGGAGTTGGCTTGTACTGTGACAACAACCATTATGTGTTATCCCCTTTCTCAAGTGATAAAAAAAATTCTGTGAAGTACACGGGAAAAGCATATGTGTGCTAGCTGAATATCCACTACTAAATATATACCAATCTTCCAAAAAAAAACAATTATTTTCTCTAGAGGAATATTGCATTCCCAATGAATATATATCCTGCAGATAAGCTACATGTATCGATGGATTATGAAGCTTGTAAAGCACACTAATTTTTTTGAAGATGTAAGAGCAGTAACGACGCACCACTTACTAATTCTAGTTCGGCAAATAAGTACTTAGCACCCTTCTGTGACGAAGAGTCATTGGAGATCAAGTGCCAACTCCACAGTCCACTTTACTAAAATAATTCCCAAGTATCATCTCCAAAAACCTATTGTCAGTTGAGTACTGAAACTGAGTTATAGAGATAAATAACGAAAAACAAAATATATGTCGGCACATCATATTAAAGGAACAAAGATCCAGAGAAGGAAAAATTTCCAAGCAAGGAGATCCTCGCAGAACTGCAGCATTTACTATGGCAAAATTCAGACTATCATGTTCCCGAGTTTAGCCCAAGTAAATTCATGCCGCAACTGTTGTGGACTATCTCGAACTGGTCAAGCCAATTAACGCCGCAATTCTCCAGCACGCACGGCGCAGTTCACGTGCCTGGTGGGTCGAGAACAGCATCTGTCAAGAGAATTCCCCAAATTCTCGCGAAACTAAGCGGCAAAACAGTATTTTTCAGAGCAAAGACGCATAATTCAGGCAAATAAACCCAAGAAATCGGAACAGGTGCGCATAATTCCGGCCAAGACCCAAAATTCAGAGTACTGCTTAGATCTGTTGCTGGTGCACATGAAACCAAGTTTAGGCCTTCTTTGATTTAGAGGAATCTTGTAGGAATTTCATAGGATAGGATTTTTATAGGAAAAATTTCTACAGAGCCTTTTGCTTTATAGGAATAGAATCATATTTCTATGAAGGAATTATTCCTATCCTCCACATTTCATAGGAAAATAAATATTAGCCTAAGACTCAATGAAAAAAAATTCTATGATGTGCATCAAAAGACATCTCCTTTCCTATTCCTACTCATAGAATTTAAGATACATGTCATCTCATTTTATATGTCTTTCTTATTGCTACGATTTTCCTACCCTATGAACCAAATAAGGCCTTAGCAGCTAAAAGAGAAATCAGCAGCAAAGTTCCTTGAAGTCTCTTCCAAGCCGAACAGTACCAAGCCGAACGGGGACGCCGGCGCCTGGAAAACCACATACCAACGACAACGTAACCTTGTCTGCCGTGACACAGGACGAACACATTCACGATGTGCTCCGGCGCCGGAACGAGCCATTATATCCTTGCTAGGGCAGAGCCGCGCTACGTTTTACGACCCTGCAGCCGCAGCAGAGCAACGGGCCGATGCCGACGTGGCCAGGCTCTCGGCGGACGCGGCTGCTCTGGTGGTGTCATCACACGTGGCCGGCGAGCCCATCGAGGCCGTGCCGCTCACCGTCTCCACTCCAAAGGACAAGGAGAGAGCTGACCCGTGGTGGATACGCACGCACCTGCTCCCCTACCCGAGGCTCCGCTTCGACCCGCCCTTCGTCGGCGAGAAGACCGTCACCGCCACCGACGTCGGTCCGCAGCACCGTTTCCGCCTGCGAACCAACCTATGATTGGATGGTTAGAGGGACTGTGGTATTCCCAGCCCATCAGGGTTTCAAATCCTGGTGCTCGTATTTTTTTCTGAATTTATTTCTGGATTTTCGGTGATGCGCATTCAGTGAGAGGAGACGTTCCCGTCGACGATGAGGCGCCTATGGTGACTTCGTAAATCCCAAGATGATATGCCGGCTCAGTTTTTCGAAGGTGCTCATAGGGATAGGGTGTGCGTGTGTGCGTTCATAGGGATGAATGTATGCGCGTATATATGAGGGCTTGTATTTGTACTGATGTTCAAAAAAAGCACCATTTCCGCCTTTTGAAAGTTCTGAACGTGGGAAGGAAGGAAACAATAGATTGTACTAATCAATGGAGGAAAGTCCTGTTTCCTAATCTAATCAATATATCAATCGGATTTGATTTGATTAGAAAAGCGTGGAAGTATATATTGATTTGATTAGCAAAGCGTGGGTTTTTTCTTCCTGAGTTGATGCCTACCATTTTTTAGAGGAGATAAAAAATCAGATTTGATTAGGAAAGCTTGGGTTTTTTTCTCCCTGGTTTGATGCGTACCGGTTTTTCAGAGGAGATAAAAAATCAATGGGGACAGGATCTGGTGTAGGTATCAATCGAGGGGGGTGGGAGGTGAGCGAACGAACGAAACCACATACGGACTCCTCCAGCAAGAGTAGAGATTCCTCCAATATCGACACCTTCATCAGCGAGGTGTTCTCTTTGGTATTTTTCATTTCACTTAATGATGCAAAACATTAAGACGTGGGACATGAGTGTCTCATCCCCATCTAGACCAACGACTAACAAACGGACTGCGCTCATCTAATAAGGACTAAACGTGGGCCACATTATTGTTTTAAAACGGAGAGCACATTGTGTAATACAAAGGAGAATACAACCTGACGCACGAATCTATAGGAAGATGGACCGCACATATCTCAGTAGCATATGGACCCAGAGCCAAAACGAATATCCACATCTTAAAACACAAAATATTGGAAGCGAAGCTCGTCTAAAGATATTGCACCATACAAGATCAGCGTGTAGTTCAAAAAAAGGCACACTGAAGTTAGGGTGTACACGCATGCAATAATAGGTTTACAAATGTAACAAAACATGTGTGGTGATACTAACAATGAATATAGAGGAATTGACATCATTAAATATAAAATAAATAAACAATTTATAGTAAAGTATAAAAAAATGGAAGTCACGCCTATAAGTTACATCCCATAGTCCATAACCATTGATCAATCTGGAATTTTAATTTGTCACCAAATATCTACAACCTACTTACTTTAATACATGGGTTGGCTAATTCTCACTTGACAGTATCCTATATACTTCTATATACTTAAGAAATTCATCCCCACTATATCAATTATCTTAACATGCAGTCTATCCACATCAGCGAGAGTCAGCCACATCATCATTTCACCACTGACTTACAGGTGGGACCAACCAGCAGTTCAGCAACAGAAAGAAGATCCACTTCAGCGATCAATTACCTAATTCTCCTGGCATGCAGCCACGCATTACACATCAACACAAATGAAGCGCCAGACCTTTCCGTAGCACCCAGTTATTCATTTTCAAGCATCTCCAACAGTGGCGTCAAAAGACGTGCGCGCGGTAAACTGCCATTTTAGCGCGCGGGACGTTTTCGCGCGCTCCAGCGAAGGCGGGAAACTAGCGCGCGCGGGACAAAGCGGGCGGTCGCGCGTTAGATTTGGCGCACCGCTTCCGGCGCGCCTATAAATTGCGGCGCTTGCCACGCGGCCTCACATCACTATCCACACTGCCACGCGCACTCTCCCTGCTTCCTCGCCCCGCCACCGACGCGACACCACCGCGCCACCAAGCCGCCACGCCGCCGGGGATCTTCGGGCTAGCGCGGCGTCCACGAGCGCCCCTCCGGCGCCTTCTACGCTGAGATCTGGTCCGGCGACGTCCGCCTCGGCCTCGGCACGTTCGAGACCGCGCATGAAGCCGCCCGCGCGTACGACGCGGCGGCGTGGCGCCTCTAGAGGCCTCGCGCGCAGATGAACTTCCACGACGTCTGGTCCGCCGAGCAAGCGCAGGCCGTCGCGCCTTCGCCGCAGCTCATAACTGACGCCGATCGTCAGGAGCATCGTCGCCGGCAGTGCCACCTCCTCATCGCCGAGGCGGATGAGCAAGCCATGGCGGAGTGGCGCGTCGCCACCCGGAGGACGTCGCCAACGAGAAGGCCTTCTGGGCGGAGAGTAGGGCAAGGGGGCGCGCGCAACGGGCGGAAAGGCGTCGTCGCAAAGCGCTGGCGATATCGCAGTGCGATATCGCCGAGATGGGGATGCCGACATTATTCGCTAGCGACGATGAGCGGTGGGAAGACGCCTTTCTTGACACAAGCAATGATACGTTGATACGTCGGACGACACAAGCGAGTAGTTTCTAGTTGCACCGTAGTACCTCGAAATATGTCACCTATCTATGCTAGATGAACTATCTATGTATCGCGTTTTCTATTTATGCATCGCTTCTATATCTATCACTTTTTTTTTCTATGTCTATGGTTTTTATTTGTTTTGAGTGCATAGCGCAGTTCTTTTGCAGCGCCTGCTAGAGCGGCTCTCGCGCACTAACTTTAGCGCAGCCGCTGGAGCAAACGCGCCTCGCCGCGCAAAAACTCACGAACAGCGCGCTGCAAACACGTTTTTAGCACGCCGTGAGTTGCGCGACTGTTGGAGATGCTCTAAGTAACCGCAAAACAGCACTACACTCTATCTCTTCTAAAGAAAGAAAATTTTCACCTACACACATAGGAGTACAACCATGAAAGACCAGTCGTGTCTACGCCACCACATTCGTCGTCGCGCCTCCTCTCCCTAACTTGCAAAGACGTCGCGATTTGATATGGGGCTGCTGGCTTCTCCTGTCGTGTCATCCAGATCTGATTGGGTCGCACCGGTCTCCATCGCATAGCATCTCATTGGAGGCCGATACGAGTTCATGGTGAGAGGAAGGAGTTCGAGCTCCGCGAGGTTGGTACAGTTAGGCATCTTACTATGCAGGAGTTCGAGCTATTCATCAGCCAGGTCATCTCTCCCTCATCAGAAAAAGAAAATCGATATTTTCCGCACGATGTGGCGGCTGGACGACAATCTCGCGTGAGGGCTCCTCTGCCTTGGACCACCGGTCTGCTCACCTTCGAGTACTTTCCTGGTCCGGCACGACTGCCGATCGGCGTCGGCTTCGACGTCTCATCCGGCTCGGCCGAGACCGGCTTGCCTCCAACTGCTCTCCGCGAACGCCTCGCTTCCGCTGGCTCTCCGCGGGATTATCTCGCGCTTCGGTCCCCTTGCCGGCGGGCTCCTCCGGCATGACCGTCCGTCCCCTCGCCTTTGATGGCTATCCGACTCCGGTGTGACCGCCGGTCCCCTCGCCTTCTACGGCTCTCTGACTCCGGCACGATTGTTCCTACCAGCACATAGTACCAGAGTTCATGGTGGGCTTGCCTTGAGGTGGTGATGCGGAGTTCGTCATGCACGTCAGCTGTTTATTGAAATACATGTATGGAGTATGAGCTCTGGCCAGGGAATAGGACTGTAGGCTCCAGCGTTCTTCGTACCTTGCTAGGGCTGGATGTTTACTGCAGCGCGGGCAAGAGGCGGCGTAGTACAAGTTTGCCGGCCACAACGACGTGTGTGTGGCGGCGCTGGGTGGTCTCAACTCTCAAGCTAGCCATGAGGCTGGACCTTGGCGGCAGGCACCCTACTGCACATGCTCGCCAGCTTCCAGGTGGAGCTGGCGACGAGCTACTCTTTCTACTATATGCCTAATGGTGGTTTGTAGCCTCCTTGACTCTCAAGTTATCATTGTAGTTTTCCTTTTGTTGCAACCTTCACGCCAATGGCTGCACCATCGATGTTAACATGGTGTCTTTTGTTTGGTCATGTGATTGCTTGAATTATTTTCTGTATGCTCGGTCCTTATTTACGATTTTTATTTTGAAGACCAGTTCATGCTGAAATTTTATCTATTTTGGGCCAAACCCAATAAGCAGTTTCAGAAATTCCTAATAAACCCTAGAGGCCCACGCAGCCCATTCGTGCAAGGCAAGAGGTGGAACTAAAGTTTAGTCCCACATTGCTAGTTTAGAGGGAGTTGGACCTCTTTATAAAGGAGGTTGTTTCCCCACTTGTATGAGCATGAGAACAAGAGGGACATACACGCGCGCTCCTCCTCCGCCGCCGGCCTCGTCACGACGCGCCGCGGGTTGCGGGAATGAGCCGATGTCTAAATTTTTGCCACGCACTACGGGTATTGGGAAAGTGGAGTTCGAATGCGAACGGTGCAGCCCTTCGGCTGCCGGCTGTTCGCTTCATCTCCGTCTCTTCGTTTCACCTCGCTGCCCTCCCGTCTCCTTCTCTTGCGCCTATAAAAGGGAGCACTCCTCTCAGAGAGGTGCACCAGAACTTCTTCTTCCTCTCGCCACCGGTTCCAATCTCTGAGCTGCTGCTGTCTTCCTCATCCCGGCTTGCGGCGTGCATCGCAAGTCGGGACAGTAGGCCTCCGAAACCGCACCACTTTGAATCTTGTACGGGAGAAGGGTGATAAGGTTTTTGGGAAGCGCTCCGCGCGACTACTAACTTTTCCATCACGGACTCCGACGACTACTTCCCCGACGATGACTTCTTCCCCGACGTCGACAACCTCATCGACGACATGGCTGGAGAGGATGTCGGCCCCAAGTCCAGTGCTTCTGCTGCTGTTGTCCCGTACGTGTTCTTCCTCTTTCTGTTAGAGACCCTGCTACAGTTCCTTGTTCTAGTGTTTGCCCTAGATATGTTAGACTCTGTTTCATATATGCAACTTGCTATACTATCTGCTCTAGATGTGTTTAGTTACAGTTCATATATGAAGAAGTTGTTTACCTTCTCTTTGTCAAATCCCATGGCTTGTTTTATCACTACTATTCTGGTCATGCTTTATCTAGTATTTCTGTTAATAAAATCATTCGGTAAATTGCTCATATTTCCAACAATCCAAAAACCTTATTATAGGCAATTTACCCCGAGTGGTTTTGCTGCTTCCATGAGACCTCCTATGTTTGAGGGTATCCACTATAAGAGGTGGCGCGTGAGAGCAGTCTTATGGTTTCAAACCATGAGTTGCTATGACGCCACTCTCAGCAAACCTGAAGGAGAGCTTGATGCTCAACAGGCACAAGCTTTTCAGAAAATGGATACTCTGTTTAAGGCTGCTCTCTTGAGTGTTCTTGGTGAGAACATAGTTGATGCTTATGCGTCAATTGATAATGTAAAAGATATGTGGGATGCACTCGAGGCCAAGTTTGGGGTCTCGGATGCTGGCACTGAGCTGTACATCATGGAGCAATTATATGATTACAAGATGACTGAAGAGCGCTCCGTTGTTGAGCAAGCTCATGAGATACAGTCATTTGCTAGAGAACTTGAGCACTTCAGTTGTATGCTACCGGACAAGTTTGTTGCCGGAGGTATCATCACTAAGATTCCTCCTTCGTGGAGGAACTTTGCTACCTTACTGAAGCATAAGAGACAGGAGTCCGTCCCGGATCTCATTGGCACTCTTGATGTGGAAGAAAAGGCGAGAGCAAAGGATACACGTGCTCGAGGTATTGAGGGAGGATCTAGTGCTAATCTGGTACAAAAGAAGAACTTCCAGCCCCACAAGTTCAAGAACAAGGGCAAGTTTGATGGTAAAGCAAAGTTTGATGGGAAGAACAAGGTTGTGCAGCACACGAACTTCAAGAAGAAGAATGACAAGAAGAAAGGTGCTTGTCATGTGTGTGGGGATCCTGATCATTGGGCTCCTAGTTGCCCTAATCGCTATGACAAGCGTCATCCTGGGAAAGGCGGCAAGACCGCTAATGTTGTCATTGGAGACACTGACATGAAGGATGCTGGGTATGGTATATTTCCCACTATTCTTTCAGTATGTCATTCTCCTGATTGGTTGATTGACACGGGTGCTAATGTGCATGTATGCGGTGATATTTCCATGTTTTCGTCTTATCAGACCGCAGGGACTTCAACCGTGCTGATGGGCAATGGTTCAAGTGCTTCTGTTCGTGGTGTTGGCACGGTCGATCTGAAGTTTACTTCGGGGAAGATCGTGCGGCTGAAGAACGTGCATTATGTCCCCTCCGTCAATAAAAATCTTGTTAGCGGATCTCTTCTGTGTAGAGATGGCTACAAGCTTGTCTTTGAGTCGAATAAATTTGTAATATCCAAGTATGGAACCTTTGTTGGTAAAGGCTATGAGTCAGGAGGCCTGTTTCGTTTATCCTTATCAGACGTTTGCAATAAAGTTGTTAATCATATTTGCAACAATAATGAATCAAATGTGTGGCATTCACGTCTTTGTCATGTTAATTTTGGTTGCATGTCGCGACTAGCGAAGTTGAACTTAATACCTAGTTTCACCACTGTCAAGGGATCTAAGTGTCAAGTGTGTGTGCAAGCTAAGCAACCTCGTAAGTCTCACACGACTGCGGAAACGAGAAATCTTGCACCACTAGAGCTCATACATTCAGATCTATGTGAAATGAATGGTGTTTTGACAAAAGGTGGAAAGAAATATTTCATGACGTTAATTGATGACTCCACTAGATACTGCAGTGTGTATCTTCTGAAATCTAAGGATGAGGCTTTGAACTTTTTCAAGATCTATAAAGCTGAAGTGGAAAACCAACTTGATCGAAAAATCAAGAGGCTTAGGTCCGACCGTGGTGGAGAGTATTTTTCAATGAATTTGATGCTTTTTGTGCGGAACATGGTATAATCCATGAGAGGACGCCTCCCTATTCACCTCAGTCAAATGGGGTGGCCGAAAGAAAGAACCGTACTCTAACTGATTTGGTTAACGCCATGTTAGACACATCGGGTCTCTCCAAGGCATGGTGGGGGGAGGCGATATTGACAGCATGTCATGTCCTAAACCGAGTTCCCACAAAGAACAAAGAGATAACTCCATTCGAGGAATGGGAGAAGAAAAGGTTAAAACTCTCTTATCTACGAACATGGGGTTGTTTGGCGAAAGTCAATGTTCCAATTCCAAAGAAGCGGAAGCTTGGACCAAAGACTGTGGATTGTGTTTTCCTGGGATATGCTTTTCATAGCATTGGCTATAGATTCTTGGTTGTAAAATCTGAGGTACCTGACATGCATGTCGGTACGATCATGGAGTCGAATGATGCGACTTTCTTTGAAGATATCTTTCCCATGAAGGATATGGCTACCTCATCTAATCAGGAGATGCCTAGTTCATCGAACCAGGAACCAGTTACAATTACCAAACTTGCCATTTGGATGGGACACTTTGAAAGTCCTGTGGAGGAGAACAATGAAGTTCCTACTAGGAGCAAGAGACAGAGGACTGCAAAGTCCTTTGGTGATGATTTTCTTGTGTATCTCATAGATGACACTCCCAGTTCTATTTCAGAGGCCTATGCATCTGAAGATGCTGACTACTGGAAGGAAGCAGTTCGTAGCGAGATGGATTCCATCTTGGCGAATGAAACTTGGGAGATAACTGATCGTCCTTATGGGTGCAAACCTATAGGATGAAAATGGGTATTCAAGAAGAAGCTTAGGCCTGATGGTACTATTGAAAAGTACAAGGCTCGGCTCGTGGCTAAGGGTTATACCCAAAAGGAAGGTGAAGACTTCTTTGATACTTACTCACCTGTGGCTCGACTGACCACTATTCGAGTTCTACTTTCACTAGCTGCCTCGCATGGTCTTCTCGTTCATCAAATGGATGTTAAGACTGCTTTCCTAAATGGAGAGTTGGACGAGGAAATTTATATGGAACAACCAGATGGGTTTGTACTAGATGGTCAGGAAAGAAAAGTGTGCAAGTTGCTGAAGTCTTTGTATGGACTCAAGCAAGCACCCAAACAGTGGCATGAGAAGTTTGAAAGAACTTTAACAGCTGCAGGCTTTGTTGTAAACGAAGCTGACAAATGTGTGTACTATCGCCATGGTGGGGGCGAGGGAGTTATCCTTTGCTTGTATGTTGACGACATACTGATTTTCGGAACAAATCTGAATGTTATTAAGGAGGTCAAGGATTTTCTATCTCGCTGTTTTGAGATGAAAGATTTAGGAGTGGCTGATGTCATTCTGAACATCAAGTTGTTGAGAGACGATGATGGTGGGATCACATTGCTTCAATCTCACTATGTGGAAAAGATCTTGAGTCGCTTTGGCTACAGTGACTGCAAGCCCTCTCCAACACCATACGATGCTAGTGTGTTGCTTCGAAAGAATTGAAGAATTGCTAGAGACCAATTGAAGTATTCTCAGATTATTGGCTCGCTTATGTACTTAGCCAGTGCTACAAGACCTGACATCTCTTTTGTTGTTAGCAAACTGAGTCGGTTTGTCTCAAAACCAGGAGATGTGCATTGGAAAGCTCTAGAGAGAGTTTTGCGTTATTTGAAAGGCACTGCGAATTATGGAATTCACTACACCGGGCACCCAAAGGTGCTTGAATGGTATAGTGACTCAAACTGGATCTTAGATGCTGATGAGATAAAGGCCTCGAGCGGTTATGTATTCACTCATGGAGGTGGCGCTGTTTCTTGGAAGTCTTGCAAGCAGACCATCTTAACGAGGTCAACAATGGAAGCAGAACTCACAGCACTAGATACAGCTACGGTCGAAGCAGATTGGCTTCGCCGACTCTTGAATGACTTGCCGATTGTTGAGAAACCTGTACCGGGTATCCTTATGAACTGCGACAATTAAACTGTGATCACGAAAGTGAGCAGCTCAAAGGATAACATGAAGTCATCAAGACACGTTCAGAGAAGGTTAAAGTCTGTCAGGAAAATGAGAAACTCCGGAGTTATTGCATTGGATTATATCCAAACGTCTAAAAATCTGGCAGATCCTTTTACAAAGGGTCTATCATGTAATGTGATAGATAATGCATCGAGGGAGATGGGTATGAGACCCACAATATGAGTTGTTCACAGTGGTAACCTATTCTTTGTGATCGGGGATCACGTGAATTAGATGTGGAAGACAAGCTGTTGATCAACTGAGAGGAGAGTATCCTTACTATTAACAATACCACTCCATGAAGATGCAATACTCTCCTAGTCTGCATGGCAGGTTGATGTATATCTTAATGTGTTCTAAGTGGCTCATTGAAGCAGAGATGTCATCCTGCAGAACATCTTTTGAAGAACGCACCTATATGAGTATGATTGTTAAACGTCGCAATCTATGAGAGTAGGGTTCTCTTTAATAAACTCATGAAAGGTCTCGGAGTATGACGCATAAACTCCACCCGCGGGGAAGACCCACGGTAGCCACGTATCGGTCAAGGCTTTATGTGAAGCTAGATTCGCAGAAAACTTGCAGTTCAAGGCCCAGTCCACGTTTAAGTTGCTTACTAGTGTAGCATAGAGTTCTAGGTGGAAGTTCAACTTAACAGTCTCCACTGCAGTACCGGTATATAAAACAGTGTTTTGAAACCAAAGGCAAATTTTGTGTGCCTCTGGGATCTGGTGGGGGATTGCTGGAATTTTATCTATTTTGGGCCTAACCCAATAAGCAGTTTCAGAAATTCCTAATAAATCCTAGAGGCCCACGCAGCCCATTCGTGCAAGGCAAGAGATGGAACTAAAGTTTAGTCCCACATTGCTAGTTTAGAGGGAGTTGGACCTCTTTATAAGGAGGTTCTTTCCCCACTTGTATGAGCATGAGAACAAGAGGGACATCCACGAGCGCTCCTCCTCCGCCGCCCGCCTCGCCACGCCACGCCTCGTCACGACGCGCCGCGGGTTGCGGGAATGAGCCGAGCCGATGTCTAAATTTTTGCCACGCACTACGGGTATACGAAAGGTCACACGAAAGCTGAAAAGATTTTTGCGAAAGTGGAGTTCGAATGCGAACAGTGCAGCCCTTCGGCTGCTGGCTGTTCGCTTCATCTCCGTCTCTTTGTTTCGCCTCCCGTCGCTGCCCTCTCGCCTCCTTCTCTTGCGCCTATAAAAGGGAGCGCTCCTCTCAGAGAGGTGCACCAGAACTTCTTCCTCTCGCTACCGGTTCCAATCTCTGAGCTGCTGCTGTCTTCCTCATCCCGGCTTGCGGCGTGCACCGCGAGTCGAGATAGTAGGCCTCCGAAACCGCACCACTTTGAGTCCTGTACGGGAGAAGGGTGATAAGGTTTTTGGGGAGCGCTCCGCGCGACTACTCACTTTTCCATCACGGACTCCGACGACTACTTCCCCGACGACGACTTCTTCCCCGACGTCGACAACCTCATCGACGACATGGCTGGAGAGGATGTCGACCCCAAGTCCAGTGCTTCTGCTGCTGCTGTCCCGTACGTGTTCTTCCTCTTTCTGTTAGAGACCCTGCTACAGTTCCTTGTTCTAGTGTTTGCCCTAGATATGTTAGACTCTGTTTCATATATGCAACTTGCTATACTATCTGCTCTAGATGTGTTTAGTTACAGTTCATATATGAAGAAGTTGTTTACCTTCTCTTTGTCAAATCGCATGGCTTGTTTTATCACTACTATTCTGGTCATGCTTTATCTAGTATTTCTGTTAATAAATCATTCGGTAAATTGCTCATATTTCCAACAGTTCAACCAGGAGACAATGGATTTTAATCACTGAAGTGAAGTTACCAACATGGCATACAAGGTGGCACAAGATCTGTGAAAATGGTAAGCTTGACATAGTAAAGAAGGTACACCACATTCCACATTATTTTTCATCACGGTAGATAGTTCTATTGTTCACATGTTTGTTTAGGCCTCCAGGGCAGTGGATAACACCATCAATAAGTCTGAAGACATTTTTGGATGAGGGAGTGGGTATCGTTGACCATTATTATCCCTTATTTATTTTGAGAGATTAATTGAGTCTGCTAATGCTGTTGATATTGTAGATATGTTTCAAATTCTTTCGGCATGATGTTAGAAATTTAGAATCCTAGGTTAGTTTGGTGGCATCGGTTTCGGTCTTCATCATGTGTCTAGGCCATGAATGCCAGTTTGTAGTAGCCTCCGCATAAAATCTCAAATCGGAATTATGGCGAGCAGCTTCTATTTAGGCACAATAGGTGATGGACATGATAACATGCAGCTATCCCACGTCAAACATGCACTTATCCATGTAAAAAGGGCGACAACAACATGCTACCATCAATGAAAAAAGACACACAAGAACATGCAACCATTACACAACTTATATTTCATAAATATTTTACATTATACGTACATCAATCAAATATTCATTTTTCTACTTCATCAAAACATATATCAAACTATTCCCGCAATAACGTGCGGGGTATTATCTAGTTTTCATAATCGATTGTGACTCAAACAATTCTCAGCCCATGGCCACCTTAGAATTGAACACGGGTACGAGGATGATCGCCGGGCGGTGGATTATGACCTGCGGCATTACTGGCACCAAGAATACTGGAGCCGCCTGGCACACCGGATTAGTCAGCTCTGCCGGCCGGAACGCCGCGGCGTGGGGTTGTGTATGTTGGGTAGCTCTGGCTGCTGATGTCGACGTAGTGGTGATCAAAGAAGCCGTGTCATTTATCGAGTCTGCCGTCAACAAAGGCGACGACGCTATCCGCCGTCCGAGAGCAGGGGCGAGCGGCGGCTTGGAGGGCGCCGTGCCAGCCGTCGACGTCTTGCACAACGGATTACTCAGCTCTGCCGGCCGGAATGCCGCAGCGTGGGGTTGTGTATGTTGGGTAGCTCTGGCTGCTGATGTCGACGTAGTGGTGATCAAAGAAGCCGTGTCATTTATCGAGTCTGCCATCAACAAAGGCGACGACGCTATCCGCCGTCCGAGAGCAGGGGCGAGCGGCGGCTTGGAGGGCGCCGTGCCAGCCGTCGACGTCTCGCACAACGGATTCGGCGAAGTCATGATCCGCGGCACGAGAGAGGGAGCGGGAGCGGCCAGGCCCTGGGAGGGCCGCCGGTCGACGTCGGCTGGCTTCGCCGGCGACGTCACGCTACGCCGCATGGGAGCTGGTTTTCCGAGGGCCTGGGAGGTCGGCGACGGGGCGGCGGCGGCAGCAGCGTCGCGGAACAGGTAGACCCGGAACCGACGCGTGTTCTGGTCGTTGAACAGCCGGACCCGCAGATCACGGTAGAGCAGCATGTCCAGCATGTCCCGCAGGTCCTCGTCCGTGTCCACGCCGCGGAGCGAGTCCAGCCCCTCGCCGGAGTAGCAGTACTTGATGGAGAAGTCGGAGAAGCCTGCGCGCGCCGCCAGCAGGTCGCGGAAGCCCCTCGTCGAGACGGACGAGACGACGTTGAGGAGCAGGTGCTCGCCGTCGACGTACCTCGGCGGCTGATCCTGGGCGCGCTCGATCCTCCCGCCGTAGCTAACCATCAGCTTCACGCAGCGCTGCTGGTCGACTGCCATGCTCTGTGCGCGGCGTCGCCCTTCTTCTCGCGAACGGGATTCCAATGATCCGCTGGGTGGAGCTAGACTGGAGGGGGGCGCGCGTTGCTGTCTGACTTTATATTGATTGGTTCACCTTTGCCCCTTCGAACGAGAGACGGACCCGGACTCATGACCGAACGAGAGACGGACCTGGATTCAGGACTTGGATCGTGCTCCCACATCGCACTTGGCGGCGCGACACCGATCCCCTTCTTCCTCTGTTCTCCGCCCTCCTCCCCTGTTTCCTTTTGCTTCTTCCACTCTCCGTTCCAGTCTCTGCTCTGATCTACGTACCTCCCTGGCCATCTGCTGCTGTTCATCCTCTTCCGCTGCTGTTCCATCTCTGTCAACCATCTCCATCCCTAATCCAAATCTGCTCAATTCAAATCCATGATCAGCTCAAGCCTTTCATTGATACGGATAAGGAGATCATCCCTTTGTTTCTGCGGGCAGAGACCATGGATTTGTCCTGTTCATGGATGATACGGCCTCTTCTCTTGTCTGTCAATAAGGAGGGTCCGTGGAGACCACCTCATCGGCATCCTTTGTCTCGTGAGTTAGAGGTTGGTGATCCGCCGCCGCTGCTATGGATCCAAGCTCATGGAGTTCGCCCTGATTTCCCCATCGCCCCAAGTAATGACCTCGCTACAGCCGGGAGGATGCAGCTCCGCGTTCAGGCTCCTGCTTTTAATCCCCACGATGTTCAAGAACAGGGTGACTCGTGCTCCACTTGCAGCGGTGATAATCTGTATCAGTTGGAAGAGGCTATGATTATAAATTGGGCGCCATGAGGGCCATTGCTTGGAATTGCCGAGGTATGGGCCGGGGCCTCGGCAATGATCGTATGCTCTTCTTGGCCAACTTGATCCGTTCCACTAAAGCGCAGGTAACTTTTGTCTCAGAAATTAAGTCTTCCAAAGTCTGTTATGTTGATCTTGTTAATAGGTTTGATGTTACTAATGCCTTTGTAGTTCCCTCTAGAGGTGCTTCGGGAGGTCTCTGGCTTATGTGGACTGATGATCTGAATATTACTGTTCATAGTGCTACTTTCCAGTTTCCACTATATATTAGCTAATGTAGTTCATCCTGCTTCTGGGGTCCAATTTTGTTTGATTTGAACTAGCAAACATGCCCGTGCGTTGCAACGGTAGATTTTTTCCTTTTAACAGACCCCTATCTCATAAGCATTGCTCAAGAATGAAAAATAGAAGACAATAATGAAGGTATGTTCGTCTGTTCACTCTTGGCTGAGGACATAATGATTTTTGACATGATGTCACTTTTAATTGTCATAGATTGTGGACACAGAAACAGTAAAGACATTTTTATTCACTTCTAGAAATATAATAGTTAAATTTTGGCATGAACATGATCAAACAAATTTATGAGAGTGGATTTTGTTGTCAAAAAATTGAAAAGACGCTATCAAACAACTTCCATTTTTTTTGAAATTTTGAGGCATCAAACACCATCAAATGTTTGATGATCTTACAAATTTCATCCAAAAATAACATCTGAGGAGCTCTCACCAAAAATAACAAAATCACTTCTCAAAAAGTGCAGAAAACTTTAAGCAGCGATTTTTTTTTGTGAGAGCTCCTCGGATGTTATTTTTGGCTGAAATTTTGTAAGTACCACAAACGTTTTATAGAGTTTGATGTCACAAATTTCTGATTTTCTGGATGTTGTTTGATAATGTTTTTTCAATTTTTTTTAACCAACTCGGGTGTAGTACATCCGAGAGTAGCCACTACTTTCCAAATTTTTAACCTGATGCAAGGCACATCTCCACTAATGTATATGTGAAACAACACTAAATATCACAAATTAGTTAGCTGCCAAACGATCAAGAGCTAATACTACTGGAGTAAACCATACTGTAAACAATTATTCCCTAATTTTGGTTTTGTCAATTATCATCTCGATGAACTATTCTATTCCACCGACTACACTGGTATAACACTAAAGCCATAACTTAGTTCTTATAGCCTGTAAAATAAGTAAGAACAGTACCTATAATAAAACTAAGAACAATCACCACATTACAGTGTAACTGCAGATTAGCATTTCTCTTAAAGCACCATTGCACTAGCCCCCAACCGATGGTGCCCCATAGGTAAGAAAGTCAAGCTTCAAACAAACTGAGCCTTCCCACTGAGTGGTGCAATTAAATTTAAGAAAACAGGTACCAAGTTTGATCACAAATTACGCCAACTAACTTTTCATTTGTAGTCTTTGATCTGGTGTACATTATTGATTGTTCCAGTGAAGTGAAGGACAAAGGCAAACTCACACCAGATTTGGTAATCCAGTGCATCTAGGAACATGCAGTGTC
Organism: Triticum aestivum; assembly: GCF_018294505.1. Classification (NCBI taxonomy): domain Eukaryota; kingdom Viridiplantae; phylum Streptophyta; class Magnoliopsida; order Poales; family Poaceae; genus Triticum; species Triticum aestivum. The sequence continues at coordinate 85,860,308 of NC_057802.1, read as the reverse complement.
CCTTCTGAATAATGATTAGAACAACGAAAAAGGAACACTAAGGATCAATAAATATGTTGATCGCATGGCCTTGGGAGGATTACGGAGGGCGAGATGACAAGAGGGGTGCCTTTTAAAGAACAAATGCCAAGTGTACGTGAGCTAAATATACTTATACTGATGTAGGGGATACAATGAAACTATGCTTCCTAGCAAAGGAAGAAGTGTTAGGATGATCTCCACCGTGTGGGCCCAACGGCCCATCGGGCCCTTAGATCTGCGCTCTGATCGGGGGCACTCAACCCACTATGGTTGATGGCCCCCTGTCACCTGCACATATATAGAGAGGCGGGGGCCAGCGGTTCGCAACACGAGGTTCGTCGCGACGCTATACCCCACCTACATCCTCTACGGATCTAGGGTTAGTGTAGTGCTGACCGGAAGCACCGCCACCACTACTCTCTATCATCACCATCACCATGGCCATCACCGAGACCTCCTCGAGCCACAAGTGAAGGTAGGACCACCGATTGATCTAGCCTACCCGATTCAATGGATTTAACAAGAAGTACATGATCGACAATGGCAAAAGCAAACCTGCACATAGTAAATAACCTGATACAGTATATATAGACTGTCTACTAAGGGAAACTACAACAAAACGATTCACATAATGTACAAACTTTACTGTACAGACCAGAACATATATACTCAGGTGTAGGTTCTTCAAAGTAACTTCAAATGGTTGCACCTCTACTCAAATCAAATACAAAGTAGTAGCTGCATTTGTTCAGAACAAAGAATGAAGCATTCATAGCTTAGCTGCCCTTTCCTTCAGTAAAATAATAGGTGCTAGCTTGCTTGATGGGTGTGCCCAAAAAATACAGTGAACAACTCTGAACCTGACTTTGGCTAAAAGCACAAAATCATTGGCTTATATGTTCTGCATTATGGACACTGTGAAATGAGTAGCAACTTGAGTAAAGATAACCTGAAAGAATAACATCTCAGAGGCCTCTCACCAAGGGCCTCCAACTCATTCTCTCGTCCGTGCAAAATTTTCCAATTAGAGCAACATCCAAAACTTTGATGGTCTGAACCTGAAGGAAGTGTTACTGATTTGGTCTGAAGCAAGGAGAGCAGTGGGATTAAAAGTTGGGAACACATCTTGACACAACTTGATCCACGCTTTGAAATCAATTTAATTAGCACATACGACGAAAGATAAAATTCAGTGTGACGCCCATAGAAGAATCACATTAAGTTAAGTGTGTCAACTGATTCAGAGTCTCCCATCATGTATGATTTTGGAATAATGCAAGCTGAAGACGTCTTAATGAATTCATGACTTGTTCTCACTTCGGAGCATCTGCTTCGACCAGGGAGATGAGAAAGGATAGTCATGGAAAGAGCCAGAGGAATTTGCCCGTGGCCGTGCTCTTGTGGTCAGGCCACAACCCGGCCACTGTCGCCCCCTTGCTCCCTGGCAATCGGGCTGTCACACTCCGAGGCTTCTTTTCCCTGTCCTTTGTACCCTTACCAGTAGAAGCTAGCCCACATCCGCTTGTATCAGCCGGATCAGATGCGTGTACGCCGGCGAACACTTCGGTAGCCTGGCTCCTCGGCTTGCTTTCCTTCGCCATCTCGTCGTCACACGGGGATCTGAATCCGCAACCTTCATCATCTCGTCGTCACAGGGGATCTGAATCCGCTGCTTGTTACTCGCAGCACTGGCCAGATCCAAATCCGACGCGGGGCTAGGGTTTGGGAATTGGAGAAGGGAAACGTTGCCGGGGGATCAAGCAGCGCATCTTCCTCGTTTTTTTGAGAAAAGCAGCGCATCGTCCTCATGTACAGACAGAGGAAGGAGATTGTGGGTTAGAGTTAATAGGATGACCAGACAGAGGAAGGAGATCGTGTGTTAGAGGAAACAGTAGAATGCCCATGCGTTGCTACGGGCTACAATGCATATAAATGAGTCAGAAAGATGATCAAGTTCATTTTCAAGGTTAAAACCCATTTTTCTCTCATATGTTCAGGCATGTTTTGACATTGAGCATGCGTCCAGCGGGTCCCAAAATTCAACCGTATGGACTGTCCGGGCTTCCTTAAATCCGGCACAAATGTGGGAAAGAAATGTGGTTGTCCTGACTATCTGCGATTTTACCTCCAACACATAGTCCCAACACAAAAATCCCACCCCACGAGGCACACTTCATTTTTCCTGCTCGGTTTCCCGCAGTAGCGGGACATTTATCACTGGAGCCCTCTCCTTTAAAACAGGACAACGCTCACTCACCTTCATCATGACATCTGCGCTATCACACAATACTTTCCCACGGACCGCCAATGAGGAGTCCCCCACCAACTGCCCTGCTCTCCACCTTGAACTCCTCCCCTGTGGTCGTGTCCATCCACCACCGCCATCTGGGAGGAGGCATGTGTCGCCCATGACGCCCCTTGAGCCATGAAGGTAGATCGTATGATGTCTCCTGAGTCATTGCCATGTCGTAACATATAGCTGAACGACGTGCATTACCACGGAAAAATATGATATTCGTTGTTGGGCATGCAACTGATACCGTGTTCGTTATTAACTCTTGAAGCAACCAACCAATGCATTTACCCTTCTTTCGTAACCAAAAAAACCGTATGACTTGTTGGAAAAAATGAACCACTCACTCATACATGCTGCAAAGCCACCTCTAATGAAATACAATTTGCCATATTTTCTAAAATAGAAAAACTATTTCGCTCAGATAGCAGTAACTAAAGGACTCTAAACCGGCCCAGCAACCTTTCAAACGGGGGCCATGTCAAATTAGTCGAGCAGAGCAGAAGCACAACCAATAGCTATTTTGAGCACCGACGTAACTCCTTGAGTCGGGGCAAACAGTTGCTCAGCCCTGGCACCCATCAGTGCAAACATACAGACAAGACTGCTTGCATCCGTGCCTCCTATGCGCAAAGCTCTAAAGCCTAGTCCATGGCGACTCTCTGTGGCCCGTCAGTGGTCCGTATGGAGCCTGTGGCAAAATCAAAGAACCCACAGGAACAACAAATCCACAAGTTTTGATTTTATTCCTATAAACAAAAGCAGAAAATTTGTCGCACTGCGGCCTACATTCATGCAATAGTCACAACAAATTATAACTATAGGCACCACCATGGCGAGGACTAATTGTGGCCATGGCCACGGCTACCCCCACTGCGAGCAGCCATGGGATGTCCATGGGCACCTTCAACGCCTCGGCCACCAGCATGGCCATGCCCACAGACATGGCCCTAGGCATCCCCATTGCCACGGCAAGCACCATGTAAGAACACGTCCATGGCGTGCTAATATTCGTCCTCCGACTCCGCTAACTACTGAGAAAGCTCCTCCACGGTCAACTCCATCTGTGCCTACCATGTTTGTCAGTCCTACACCTACAACCAATTAACAAAATTTTATTAATCCATCATGCATTGGTGTAAAAATCTAAGTAACTACGAGCAAAATAACCCAAAATCCAAATGAAGCAGTATTCATCTTTAGAAGGGAGGTTTTTTTCTTCAGAAAACCTTTCAGGAGATGACCTATAAGGGTCAAGGTCAGTTACAAAAATAAGAGGGTAACTTTCTGAAGGATGGAAACTCACACATGCAATGTAAAAAATAATTAAACATAAGAACCCCCTTTGATCTTGCCACTTTCTTGAAAGGAATAAAATTCTAAGATATCTAAGTAGTAGATGTTTTATTCAGAAGACAATAAGTGAAATATATGAACATTTATTTAAGCCCATTTGTTTTCCAATTTGTATTGGTCTAGAACAGGAAGGCATGAAGAAAATGGTACTTATCAATGCCCAACGGTATAAAGGCTCATGTTTTAGATTTGCATATTAACACAATGACAGACCAAGATATACATATATTCAATGAAAGAACAACAATGGATCCTGATGAATATCTATTTAAGATTTAGCCAATTCATCTTAACTGGAAAAAAATACCACATACAGAGCCGAAGGATTGCCTAAAAGTTGAAAAATAATTAGGTTATGACTTTCACCAAAGGCATATCAGGAAGAGAAGCATGAATCGTAAATATCTTGAGATGAATCATTTCATCCATGAATAAACTTTAATATATTGTTGTTGCTTGTATCTCGTACTTAAGATAGAAAAAGGGAAAGTATAATATGGTCTCCTAGGTAAAAAAATATGTGCAAACATTTCTCTACCGCTAATTACAATACCCTAGAAAATTAGAACCAGTAAGTAATCTAGATTCTGCAGTGCATCCTTTCATTAAAAAAAGATCCAACAAACACATGCTGGTAATCTCTTCTTGTGAAGTTTTGTGCAGGTATGAAACCAACACAATCAGTACATCAAACGAACTACGACTGAAGTTATGAGATTAAACCGGTGAGGCGAGACTACCAACTCCCCTTTAATAATATCACATAGTAGGTACCTTCGAATTGTCAGCCAATTTACTGTTTTGGCTCTGAGAGGATGTGTCATCTTTGTTAAGGAGAACAAAAGCGCCCAACCATTGAAATTCAAATAACATTCAGCCATGTATCGGTATAGCTATGATCAGTGCCAAGCTTAACATTCAGTTATGTGTCAGTATAGCTATGTTTCCATAGCAATGCATCAGTGCCCAGCATAACATTCTGCTATGTTGGGTATAGCTAAGATTTTTTGTTCTGCTTGATGAGTGGATTACTGCCACTTCCGATTTTAAGCATACAGATTCAGTTTCGCATGTACGTGAACTTGGTCTAGGATTATCAACTGAATGTCCTGAAAGTGCGTTATATCTACTAAAGTGAATAGGCAATTTTTACAAATTCGTCACTGAGGAATTTTAGGAAGAGGAAATTACTAAGTCACGAAAAAATAGCAGCGGAATAAGTACTCAGATGCATGCATAACAGAACAGAAGCACAATCATCATGATGAATTGAAAACAAACAATGAGTACAGGAAGAGTAAACACAAGATAAGCAGGTTGAAGACAAACTGACTGAAGAAATTGAACTAAGAAAATTGAGAAAGTCTTCAGTCAAAGTCTTCAAACAATATCGATCAGGTACAACAACACAGTAATGAGGAAATGAAAGGGTTGAGGAAATAGAACCAGTTAGCTCGGTGAAGACGGTGATTTGGTAGACCAGTTCCAACTGCCGTGACAGTCGTACGTCTGGTTGGAGTGGCTAGGTATTTAAACTTGAGGACACACAGTCCTCACCCTATTCTCCTTGAGCTAAGGTCGCACAGACCTCGCCCAATCACTCGTGGTAAGTCTTCAGGTGACTTCCAAACCTCCACAGACTCGGTCACTCGGTGATCCACAATTTCCTCTTGGATGCTCTAGACCATGACGCCTAACCGTCTGGAGGATGCACAGTCCTCAAAGGTAACAAGCGTCGGTTCCACACAGGAACAATCTCTTTAGTGATGCTCAAGCACTTTGTGTTTGTAGGTGTTTGGGTGTGGGTTTTCCTCACTTGATGATTTTCGCTCAAAGTCCTGGGAGGATGGGATGCTCTCAATGACAGGTGTCAGTTTCTCTCGGAGCAGCCAACAGGCTAGTGGTTGTAGGGGGGGCGGCTATTTATAGCCTAGGGAGCAGCCCGACATGATAAGACATAAATGCTCTTCAATGATATGACTGTTAGGTGGATAAGATATTTTTGGGACAGCTGGCGCATAGCACAACAACGGTCGAAAATTTGAGGTTGAAATTCCTCAGGGCTATCATGTTCCTCATGTAAGTGCATCTAGTGCCCCTTAGTGACTTTGGTGTATTGAAGACTTATAGGTTAAGGGACTAATGAGTTTATGAGTGTACACATGTCTATAAGTCTATGAGGAGTTTGATATTTACAGAGAAAGTCGACCCCTAAAAATGAAGTTCTTCACCTGAAGACTTTGTAATTCTGAAGACTTTCTGAAGATTTTGATAGTGAAGAAATTGGTGTGACCTTGAAGACTTGGTATTCATTCGAGGAACATGACGCGTGAAGACTTTTGTTTTCGTAGTTTCATTTTCTCTTTCTTGAGTCATAGGAAACACCATACTGTTAAAGGGGGTCGAGGAAATACTAAGGAAAAAAATTTCCATGTGATGCTCAACTGAAAATCCTACACCTACCAATCCCTTCTAGTGAAGCCATTGGAAATCTCATACAGTTCAGTCAATTTCTTCAGTGACAGAGACGAAGTTCTTCTGGTCTCTGAGGATTTTGTTCTGACTGAGGAGTTAGGAATTCGCCAGTGCGGATTGCCTACACAGTGAGGAACATGATAGCCTTGAGGAATTTGATACTCAAAATTCCGACCGCTGTTGTGCTATGCGCCAGCTGTCCCAAAATATCTACCCACCTAACGGTCATATCATTGAAGGGCATTTATATCTTATCATGTCGGGCTGCTCCCTAGGCTATAAATAGCCGCCCCCTACAACCACTAGTTGGTTGGCTGCTCCAAGAGAAACTGACACTTGTCATTTGAGAGCATCCCATCCTCTGAGGACTTTGAGCGAAAATCATCAAGTGAGGAAAACCCAAACCCAAACATCTACAAACCCAAAGTGATCGAGCATCATTGAAGAGATTGATCCTGCGTGGATCCGACGCTTGTTACCTTTGAAGACTGTGCTTCTTCCAGACGGTTAGGCATCATGGTCTAGAGCATCCAAGAGGAAATTGTGGATCGCCGAGTGAACGAGTTTGTGAAGGTTTGGTGGTCACCTGAAGACTTACCACGAGTGATTGGGCGAGGTCTGTGTGACCTTAGCTCAAGGAGAATACGGTGAGGACTGTGTGTCCGGGACAGTGTGTCCTCAGGTTTAAATACCTAGCCGCTCCAACCAGACGTACAACTGAGACAACAGTTGGAACTGGTCTACCAAATCATTGTCTTCACCAAGCTTACTGGTTCTATTTCCTCAACTCTTTCATTTCCTCATACCTGTGTTGTGTGCTTGTTCGTATCTGTTTGAAGACTTTGAGTGAAGAGTTTCTCAATTTCCTTAGCTCAATTTCTTCAGTCTATTTATCTTTATCCTGTGTTATCCTGTGTTTACGCTTTCTGTACTCTGTGCTTGTCTTCATTTCATCATGATGACCATGCTTGTGTTCCGTTATGTTTACATCTGAGTACTTATTCCGCTGCAAGTAGTTCTTCGCTTAGGAATTTCCTCACCCTGAAATTCCTCAGTGAAGAATTCATAAAAAGCGCCTATTCACCCCCCTCTAGTCGATATAACACACTTTCAATTGGTATCAGAGCAAGGTACTCCCTTGTTTTGTGTGATTTTAGTTTAACCACCTGGAGTTTTAGTTATGTCGACCGCAGGTATGATCAAGGTCTCTGCTGGGTGGTCTACCTTCGATGGGACGGACTACCCCTACTGGAAGAATAAGATGTGAATGCATCTTCAGGCAATTGATAACGATCTCTGGTATGTTGTGGAAAATGGTGTTCCCTCTGTCACACCTTCTGTGAATGCTGCTGATGTGAAGAGATTCGAACAACTCGATTCTCAAGCGAAGAACATCATATGTGGCCACCTGAGCAAAGGGCAGTATGGAAGAGTGAGCGCTTTAGAAACTGCTAAGCTTATCTGGGATAGGTTGTCCAAAGTGAATGAAGGAGTCTCAACTCAACGTGACTCTCGAGTTGACGTTCTTCGCAATCTCTTCAATCGCTTCAAAAGACTCGACAATGAAAATGTTCAACAAACCTTCGATCGCCTCACTGACATCTCAAATGAGCTTCAAGCACTTGGTGCCACTGACATCACTGACCATGAAGTGGTGAAGAAATTGCTGAGATCGCTTGATTCCTCATTTGATACTCTGGCACTGACGATACAAGAACGTGGAGATTACAAGTCACTTGATCCCGCTGATATCCTCGAGAGGCTAAACACTCATGAGTTCCAGCTTGCTGAGAAGAGAGATCTCTATGGTTCGAGCTATGGCAGATCACATGCCCTGAAGGCCAAGGCTGTCTCTGAATCTGAAGGTGAAGATTCTGGTAGTAGCCTTGGTGATCCTGAAGAACTGAGCTAGGAGCTAGCACTGCTTGTGAAGAAATTCCAGAAGTTCTCTAGACATGGTCGTTTTGGAAAATCCTCAGGAAGCAATGATTCCTCATCCAGTGACTATAAGAAGAGGCTATGCCACAAATGCAAGAAACCAGATCACTACATTCAAGATTGTCCTCAGTGGGAAAAAGAATCAAAGAAGAAGAAATACAAGGATTACAGTTCTGATGATGCGAAGAAGAAGAAATCTTCAAAGTCTTCATCATCAAAATCCTCAAAGTCTTCATCGCACAAGAAGAGCAGCTCCAAGAAGGCTCGGGCATTCATTGGCAAAGAAATGGACTCTGAGGCTGAATCTGAGGAACACGAGGAAGAGGAGGCATCTGAGGAGTCCGAGTCCGGTGTGGCGAGCCTAGCTCTCGCTACTGCATTCATCAGCAAATCCATCTTCAACTCTGAAGAAAATGGCTTCACCAACAAGGCTGATGAAGGCAATGATAACTACGCTCCCACCTATTGCTTCATGGCAAAGGGTGCCAAGGTACTCAAATATACCTCCTCTGAATCAAGTGAGGATGAATCTGATGAAAACCTAAAGCCCAGATATTCTAAACTTGCTAAGATTGCTGCGAAACAACAAAAGGCTTTTGAAAAGGTTCAAAACATGCTAGACAAAAGTGATGATATGTTGGGTGAAGAAATGGATCACACTAAAACCTTGACTGAAAATCTTCAGAGACTTCAGTCTAGGTTTGACAACCTTCAAGGTCATCATAACACTCTCTTATCTGATCATGAGAAGCTTTCTTATGAATTTCTTCAAAGAAAGCAAGATCTTGAAAAGCTAAGAGTGAGTTATGAAGATCATCAGAAGGAGCGCGATTCATTACTTGCTCAACAAATCAGCGCTACTCAAGAAGAATTCATTCCTCCATGTTTTAAGTGCATTGAACGAGAATCTGCTAATTCTTCACCTGAATGTTCAAATGATTCCAATGTTACAAATTCTTCACATGTCTCTGCTATCACTAATTCCTCATCTGAGGACATTGCTAGTATCACTAATGATGCAAGGCTGAAGGAATTGTACATGACAGGCATGTACAAAATCCTCAAAGGGCATCAGACTCTTTATGATGTGCTTAAAAAGCAGATCCTCAACAGGAACCCTAGGAAAGAGGGTATTGCCTTTGAGAGGAAAATCAATGCTGATGGAACATATTGGAAGCCTGAGCAGTACCCCAAAATCTCATGGGTTGCTGCAAAGGGACCTCCAGTAGATCCATCTAGTTTATCTAGCTTTACATGTGAATCTCCTCATTCTTCTGATGAGTCATTTGACTCCAACTATAAACTGTTCAAAAATCAGAATGGTGAAGTATTTGCTAGATATGTTGGCATTAACTGCAGGAACGGTTCCCCTGTGAAGAAAATCTGGGTTCCCAAAAGGTGCCTTGAAAGTCTTCAGGTGAATGTCATCATGCCACCACCTGTGAAGAATAGGAACCCCAGATCAAATTCTTCATATGGACCAAGTTCTTCATATGGATCCAAGTCCTCATACGGACCAAATTCCTCACGTGGATCAAATTCCTCAAAAGGATCAAAGTCCTCATATGAACATCATCGTGCTAACACCTCTGTTTCGCAGGGAAGAGCTAAGGGCTATGAATATGTGCATTATTCTTCAAACCATTATGTTCATAAGTCCTCGAAGAATTTCTCTGCTTATTCATATGCTTACCCTAACTCCTCTTATGTGAAACGAAGTGGACTGGCTTCTATGCCACCTTTCTCATATGGAGCTCGCAGAGTGATGAACTCTGTGCCACCCCTTCAGATGTGGGTGGTGAAGAAAAAGAACTACTCTCTTATGCAGGGTCAGGTCTCCAGACGTGCTTAAACGTCTGAAGAATTTGCTGGAGACCTGAAAATGCCTGAAAGGACGCAGGCTAATCATGAAGAAATGAATCCTCATTTCTCACGTCCTCATACTGCTTTATCTGTTCTATTGCTTGATGAAATTGATCTGATGAAATTGATGTCATATTCTTCACTGATGAAATTGATGTTATATTCTTCACTGATGAAGTATATGAGTTCGTAAGCTGCACTAATTCATCTGCAGGATGATCAACCCAAAGCCAATGAGTGGGTCCTCGATAGTGGATGTACAAATCACGTGACTGGTGACAAGAATCTATTGATGGATGTTCCCTTATCTCCATTGCATCTGAAGCATATCATCTTCGCTGGCAAAGGCAAAAGTCAGGTATTGGGTCTAGGTAAGGTTGCGATCTCAAAGGATCGACACATGGACAAAGTCATGCTTGTCGAGTCCTTAGGATACAACCTCACGTTTGTCTCAATGCTTTGTGATCTTGATATGGTTGTTGTCTTTGGCAAGTATCGTTGTGTTGTGATCATGGAAGCTGACAATTCCAAAGTCTTCGAAGGCTTTAGGAGAGGAGACTTGTATATTGTTGATTTCTCTACAGGACCTCAACCAGCCGTATGTCTACTTGCAAAAGCTTCAGAAGGCTGGCTATGGCATCGACGACTTGGTCATGCAGGCATGAGGAATCTGCACACGCTCGCGAAGAAGAAGCATGTCATTGCCATTGAGAATGTCAAATTCCTCAAGGATCACCTATGCGGAGCCTGTGAAGCTGGAAAGATGACCAAGGCCAAACATCCAGCGAAGACTATCATGCTTCACATGGATCTCTTTGGTCCTAATCATTATTCAGCAGTTACAAATGATGCATCTCTATATGGCTCTGTTATTGTTGATGATTACTCTCATTAAAATGGGTGCATATTGTCACTTACAAACATGAGGTGCAGGAAGTCTTCAAACGATTTTCCTCGAGGGCTTCAACCAACTTTGGTGTGAAGATCAAGCACATCAGAAGTGACAATGGAACTGAGTTCAAGAATTCTGGTCTTGATGAACTTGGTATTGCTCATGAGTTATGTGCTCCTTATACTCCTCGACTGAATGGCGTCATGGAGCGCAAGAATAGGACTCTTGTTGAGATGGCTCGCACTATGCTTGATGAGTACAAGATGCCTCGTCGTTTCTGGATTGAGGCAATTGATACTGCGTGCCACATCATCAACAGGGTATATCTTCACAAATTCTTCAAGAAGACTGCTTATGAACTCCTCACTGACAAGAAACCCAATGTGAGTTATTTCAAAGTCTTCGGTGCTAAATGTTGGATTAGAGATCCCCATCACAACTCTAAATTTGCACCGAAAGCACATGAGGGTTTTATGCTTGGTTACAAAAAGGACTCGCACACCTACAGAGTCTTCAACAACGTCCACCACAAAGTTGTTGAAACTGTAGATGTGCGGTTCGATGAAACTAATGGCTCGCAAAGAGAGCACCTTCTGTGTTAGATGAACAGTCACCTAAGGAAACTATCAAGTTCAAGGCTACTGAGGATGTCATTCCTACCGAAGAATCTGTTGAAGAAATCATTCCAGAACGTGAAGAACATCATGCTGATGCACCTGAAGAAAATGGTGCTGAAGAAAATGCTGATCAAATTCCTCAACGACAGCCCGCTCATCCTCGCGTTGCAAATGAAGTTCAGATTGAGAAAATCATCAGCGACATCAACATTCCAGGTCCTCTCACACGCTCAAGAGCTTCACATTTTTCTAACTTTTGTGGGCACTTTGCTTTCGTCTCTATCACAGAGCCCACTAAGGTAGATGAAGCATTTCTGGAGCTTGAGTGGATTCAAGCTATGCAAGAAGAACTACATCAGTTGTAGCTCAACAACGTCTGGGAACTGGTTAATCGTCCAGATCCTCGCAAGCACAATATCATTGGCACAAAGTGGATCTACCGCACCAAGCAAGATGAAAATGGCCTTGTGGTGAGGAATAAGGCACGGCTTGTAGCTCAAGGCTACACACATGTTGAAGGAATTGATTTCGATGAAACTTTTGCACCTGTTGCTAGACTTGAGGCTATACGCATATTACTTGCTTATGCTAACCATCATGATATCACTTTATATCAAATGGATGTGAAAAGTGCATTCCTCAATGGTAAGCTTGAGGAAGAAGTATATGTTGCTCAACCCCCAGGTTTTGAAGATTCAAAGCATCCTGACAAAGTCTTCAGACTCAATAAGGCCCTCTATGGCCTCAAGCAGGCCCCTTGGGCGTGGTATGATACTTTGAAGGAATTCCTCATGAATGATGAATTTGCCTATATGATGAGTGAAGAATATCAAATGTCTATGATTGGAGAATTGAAATTCTTCTTAGGTCTTCAAATTCATCAACAGCGCAATGGCATATTCATATCTCAGGAGAAATACGTCAAGGATGTACTGAGGAAATTCGGCATGCAAGATTGCAAAGGGGTCAAAATTCCTATGCCCACAAATGGCCACCTATGCACTGATGAAAATGGTACTGACTTCGATCAAAAGGTATACCGCTCCATGATTGGCTCTTTATTGTATTTATGTGCATCTAGGCCAGATATTATGCTTAGTGTTTGCATGTGTGCCCGATTTCAAGCTACATCGAAGGAATCACACCATAAAGTTGTGAAACATATTCTTTGATATCTAGCTCACACACACCAACACTTGGATCATGGTACCCCAAGGGCTCGGCTTTTGATCTCATGGGATATTCATACTCTGACTATGCTGGTGATCGTGTGGACCGCAAGTCAACATCAGGCACATGCCATTTCCTCGGACGATCTTTGGTCCGTTGGTCCTCGAAGAAACAGAACTGCGTATCACTGTCTACTGCTGAAGCTGAGTACATTGCTACTGGTTCTTGCTGTGCTCAATTGCTGTGGATGAAGCAAACTCACAAGGACTACGGCGTCAACATGAAGAATGTGCCTCTCTACTGTGACAATGAGAGTGCAATCAAGATTGCTCACAACCCAGTTCAGCACTTGAAGACAAAGCACATTCAAATTTGTCATCATTTTCTTCGTGATCATGTGTGGAAGGGCGACATCTCTATTGAGCATGTACAGACTGAAGAACAGCTAGCCGATATCTTCACAAAGCCCTTGGATGAGAAGAGATTTAGCAAGTTGCGGTGTGAGCTAAATATCCTAGAATCTTCGAATGTTCTTTGAAAAGGACACTCATCCTAACACTTATGCAAAATTGATGACTTAGATGTGCAACACATGAAGAAACGTTTTTCTTCAATCAATGAAGACTAACACTCTAAGTGTGAAGGAATTAACGAAGAATTTGATTCTCAGAACCCTACGACAATTGTACGCGGTGTCTGAAATCATCATTCTTATACGGTGGGTTACACGACCACCAAAAGTTGAAATCTTCAATTTGAGTTTTTCCTCAGTTTTTGAAATTCCTCAGTTGTTCATTTTCTTCAACTTTGCATTGTCTTCACTGTTTATGTCGTTTTTCTTCATTGGCTACATCATTCACTTATTGCTATTTCTTCAAGTTGCCTTTTCTACTAAGTGAATGTGATCGGACCCTTCCCCCTCTATGCTAAACTCAACCTAGTCTATTCACAAATTATTGATGTGCGTTCTATTTGAAACTCGTTCAAAATCTTCACTGTGTCCTTATCAGCTGAAGAATTTGCGAACAGAACTTTAAAACTTATCTTATCTCAATTTTTGGTTGTTGCTGCCTAAACCGTTCCACATTCCCCGATAATACTTATCTATTCACCCATGATCTCACACGATCGCCACCTCTCAGTACGTGGGTGACACATGTCAAGCGAATGAGAAGGGTCAGGGGCACGTTTGTCCGATTTCTACGGGTGAACAGTTTTCACCTCGACTATATATACCCCTCCCCTTCCTCACTTCGTTTTTACTCCACTCGTTCTCTCCCCCGCTCGAGCTTATCAAACCCTAGCGCCGCCGCTACTTCCATCGTTTCCGGTGAGGAAGAGCTTCACTGCCTCGACCTCGTCGCCGTCGTACTCGCGCCGGCTGCGGATTTCTTCACTCCGCCGCCACCGTAGCTGTCTTCCTCTGCCAAGTTAGGGCGTGGAAGATCTGAACTGACGAGCTTCTCATCTACACTTCCCAGTTCGTCGTGTTCTTCATCAAGGGTAATTAAAAGTTTCTTTGATTCAAATGTTTTCTACAAAATCTTCGAAGGTGTTTTATTCTTCAAATCTTCACACACTAAACACCTCACATGTCATCTGTTCTTGATTTGTTTCTCTAAGCAACATTTTTCTTCAAGATTCCTCAATTGTGTGGATTTTCGATCTGTACAACTCTGGAACCTAAGACAAAGAACGCTTAGTGAAATTCTTCAAGACTCATCTGGTCAAATTCCTCAAACTTGTTCTTTTTGAAAAACTTCTGAGAACGCATAGGACCTCTCCAAATTCCTCGCAACTATACTCTGTTCACAGGTACTCATGTCCGCTGATGAATCACTAGGTTCTAATCAACTTAACTCATTTGCAGCGTTCCTCGAAGAAAAGTTGCATACCTCTTCAGAAAATTCTGTTGTTCATATTCCTCAGCTGTAGAAAATGGCTGACGGTAAAAAGCCACAGAAGGGAGGAAAGAGGCCTGAGGTCAATACTGCTTTCGAGATCCCTGATGACATATACAGGGATTATTGCAATCCTGATGAGGCCAAATTTGGCAAGGAGGACAAAAATCAGCGCAAGGTGCGTATTCAAAGAATAGAGAGGAGATGGGCACGGGAATGGAGGGAGTACAGGTATGTTACTCCCAAGTATATGAAGAAATTAGCTCTAAATCCTCCATGCCCAAGACCTCCATTAGCACCTGGCCAAGAAGCAGATCCCACCAGCCTCAAGCGTGGTGAGGACTATCCTGATGAATGGGCCAAACGCCAGGCCAAACTAGCCAAAATGGCTAAGGAAGCAGTGAGGAAATTTAATGAAGACTCTGCTGCTGCTACCACTGCTGAGGCCTCTGCAAGCAAGCCAAAGAAGGCCATGGAAAGGAAGCCAGCTCATAAGCCAAGTGCTTCACTCCCAATGCCCTCACGGCCAAGTTCCTCAGCAATGCCCTCACGGCCAGACTCTTCAAAGCCCTCACGGCCAACTCCTCAAGCTGCCTCAGCTCCTCCAAAGTCCTCAGCTCCTCCGACAAAATCCTCAGCACCTGTGCATCTCGCCACGTGCCAAAGGACTACATGCATCTCTATTGCCTCAGGAGCTTCTGTTAGTTCTTCAGCTGCACCAAATTCATCAAATGGCCCCTCTTTGCTGAAGAAAAAGGCCACTGCTGGACGAGGCTCTCGCCCAAGTCCTCACAAGAAGCAAGTCGCCTTCCAAATGCCGTCTGATGAAGACGAAGCTGATGATGAAGAACTTGCCGAAATCATCAGAGACAGGCAGCTCAAGGCCGCTAGAGCCAAAGGCACAAATGTGCCCCTGCTTTTGGATCCAAAATTGATCCTTGATTACATTGATCTCTGGAACAAGGACCCCAACACTCCTATGCCTGATTTCAAATTGACCCCTGGCCAAAGTCATATGCTGACTGCCATCATACAAAAAGAAAAATGGAAATTTGAAAAGGCCAGGCAGTTGAAGAAAGCGCAGTACAAGAATTAGCGCTTCCTGAAGAAAATCATTATCTCTATGACAACTGGAGAACTTGTCACAATTCAATCTGAGATCAAGAAACTCAGTGATGAATTTGAAGTATACCGCGCTGACTGGCTTGGAGCCAAAGTCAGGTTTGTAAATTTGACTGAGAAGTTCACTTCCAATGTTGCAGCCCCAACGCAACAAGAAAATCCTCAGGCCGAGGCATCTGCTCAGCCGACTGAAGAAAATGCCAGCACCGCTGATGACAATCAGGCTGCTGAAAAAACTCAGAGTACCAGGGCTGATGACTGCATTCCAGCCGCTGAATAAATTACCAGGGCAACCACTAGTGTTGCGCCTGAAGAAGCTGAAGAAGTCAGGGCAACTGCATCAGTTGTGCCTGAAGTTATTGAACCAAATTCCTCTGCTCCTCCTGCACCTACCTCAACTCCGATCCTTCCGTCTGCATCAGATGCGAAGAAAACCAAGGCTGCAGAGCGTGTAGCGGTGAAGAAAAGGAAAGCATCAACTTCATCAGATTCTTCAGCTCCGAAGAAGATTAAGCCATTGACCAGCTCTTTTACAAATCCAATTGATGTTATTCCTGTCTCATCCATGCCATCAAAGGACCTTGTTCCTTTTGATGAAGAATATGTGATTCCAAGTGAATCAGATGAAGAGATTCCTTCTATTGCGTCGTCAGAGCAGTTGGATGAAGAAATTGAAGCGGATGCAATCCCTTCAACCCCAATTGTCTCATCGCCCATGCCTCAGTTCACTGCTGAAGAGGCCGGCGTTGAGGAAAAGAGTGAAGATGAAGATGTGGAAATTGGATGTATAACACCAGTGCTGAATGATGACTTTTGGGAAAGTCAGCACCCCAATTCTCCTCTGTTGACACCTCTGCAAAAAATTCCTCAGTCCCCAGTGACTACAGTACAAATGGGATCTGAAGAACCTCGTGCAACCCCATCTGTCCATGAAGAAATTCCAGCCACTAGTGCTAATGAAAATGTCAATGAAGAAGTGAAGACCCAGGCTGACACTGAAGAAGAACCTGAAATTCCTCAGCCTGTGGATCCTGAGATTGCGATTCCTGAGGTGGTGATGTAATTGACTGATACTCCTCAGCCCAAGCCAAAGGATCCCTTCTCGAAGAAGCAGAAATTCAAGGCTGATGACTTCTTCGGCGAGCATGTTTTCTTCACTGACTACAACCCATATGACTCTGCTCGTCTTAGAAGGAAGCGTTTCTGGACTGCCAGCCAAGCAAAGTTTTATTCTTCACTACTCTTCAACAAGGACAAAGTCTTCGACCACGAGCATATTCCTCGCGTGGACATGGAATCACTGCCTTGCTTTACCCCAGTCCTCAGTGTGCTTCATGATGCAGGACTGCTCAACTTTTGCACGGATATTTGCGATTGGAATGAAGAGCTCATTCTTCAATTCTATGCAACCCTGCACATCACAGGCAATGTTGATGATATCAACTCTTGGGTGTTGGACTGGATGACCGAAAATATGCATTACAAAGCACCAGCCTCTGAATTACTTCATGCCCTGCCAATCAGTCCTCCCCTTGAAGGTGCTCGTTGTCTATACCAAGAGCCTGAACTCACTGCTCATTACATGCAAGTGCTAATGAAGCCTCTGAAGCCCGGTCAAGCCCCAAGAACCAAATTCCTCGTGAAGGAATTGCTATATGTGCCAAGAACTGTCTATCGCATTCTGACAAAGACTATGAGTCCAATCAAAGGCGACGACTCATCTGATGAGGAAATTGTTGGCATCATGAAGAATCTGCTATTCAACATCATACATGGAATTCCTGTCAATTATCACGATTTCTTCATGAGGACTCTGGCAAATGTTGCACTCTCTCCGTTTGAGTTGAAGCCTTACGCACCCTGGATTATGAGATTCCTCTGAATAAGGTCTTCACTCAACTACAAGGCTGATTTTCAGAATCACCTCAGCTACTTGCCCCCAATTGAAGTCCTCAAGCGGACGTTTTCCTCAGCTGATGAAAAGGGCAAGGCCGCTACTGTTATTGATGAAGGCAATCTTCCATTGGATGGTCTTTCGCAAAGCTGCATCTTACTCCACTAATGATGATTCTGCTACTCATGATTCTGCCGCTAATGCATCAAAGCAAAATCCTCAAGCCACTGCTCCAAGAGTGATGACTGACCGTGAGCTTCTTCTTAGTCTTCACCGGAAGGTGGATCGAAACCACAAATGGGTTAAGCGTCAGTTTGGTTCTATTCTTCACAACATGACTGCTACACATAATGATGTGAAGAAAAACCATTTCTACCTCCATGAAGTCTTCGGTCGCACCTGGGCTATTCTGTCACATCTGTATGGTGAAGAAGATCTGAAGCAAATGGGTCTCAAGGAAGATTTTGACTGGTCTGCTCCTCCACCGAAGAAATTCAAGAAGGTCAAGGTTCCTTCCTTGGTGGCCAGCTCATATTCTTCATCACGCGAAACCGACGAGCATGAAGACTTGGACGACACTGCGGCAGGACCCTACAACAACAACCGACCCCAACAACGCTAGCGCTCCTCCATCAACATGATATTCTTCAGGGGTGTTAGTCCTCATTTTTCGATCCTTTTGGTCATTCGATGACAAAGGGGGAGAAATTTGAGTTAGTCTTCAAGCGGGTCTATCTATATGGGCGTTTTTTGCTAAGTTACAACTCTCGTTCTTTTGAGACTTTATTCGATCGAGTTGTAACTTAAACTCTATGGTGGTCTGATACTTTTGCTGAGATTTTCTGCATGCTTATTCCTCATTAATGTTAATGCACGCATGCTGAATTACATCAGTCACCATATTTCATCATGCATTTCAAATTCTTCATATTATATGTCAAATGCGTGTATGAATTACAAGATATAGGGGGAGATCTCCATGATTCTACTCTTCAAATGTGCATTGCTTCAAAAGCAAATTCCTCACTATGCACATCTTCAGGGGGAGTTCTTCTATATCTTGCAATCAAATTCCTCAGTATCAATATTTACACTTCATATGTTTATCCCCATTGAAAACTTAACCTATATTGTCATCAATCACCAAAAAGGGGGAGATTGTAAGTGCATCTAGTGCCCCTATGTGATTTTGGTGTATTGAAGACTTATAGGTTAAGGGACTAATGAATTTATGAGTGTACACAGGTCTATAAGTCTATGAGGAGTTTGATATTTACAGAGAAAGTCGGCCCCTAAAAATGAAGTTCTTCACCTGAAGACTTTGTAATTCTGAAGACTTTCTAAAGATTTTGATAGTGAAGAAATTGGTGTGACCTTGAAGACTTGGTATTCATTCGAGGAACATGAAGCATGAAGACTTTTGTTTTCGTAGTTTCATTTTCTCTTTCTTGAGTCATAGGAAACACCGTACTGTTAAAGGGGGTCGAGGAAATACTAAGGAAATTTCCATGTGATGCTCAACTGAAAATCCTACACCTACCAATCCCTTCTAGTGAAGCCATTGGAAATCTCATACAGTTCAGTCAATTTCTTCAGTGACAGAGACGAAGTTCTTATGGTCTCTGAGGAATTTGGTCTGACTAAGGAGTTAGGAATTCGCCAGTGTGGATTGCCTACACAGTGAGGAACATGATAGCCCTGAGGAATTTGATACTCAAAATTCCGACCGTTGCTGTGCTATGCGCCAGCTGTCCCAAAATATCTACCCACCTAACGGTCATACCATTGAAGGGCATTTATGCCTTATCATGTCGGGCTGCTCCCTAGGCTATAAATAGCCGCCCCCTACAACCACTAGCTGATTGGCTGCTCCAAGAGAAAATGACACTTGTCATTTAAGAGCATCCCATCCTCCGAGGACTTTGAGCGAAAATCATCAAGTGAGGAAAACCCAAACACCTACAAACCCAAAGTGATTGAACATCACTTAAGAGATTGATCCTGCGTGGATCCGACGCTTCTTACCTTTGAAGACTGTGCTTCTTCCAGACGGTTAGGCGTCATGGTCTAGAGCATCCAAGAGGAAATTGTGGATCGCCGAGTGACCGAGTTTGTGAAGGTTTGGAAGTCACCTGAAGACTTACCATGAGTGATTGGGCGAGGTCTGTGTGACCTTGGCTCAAGGAGAATACGGTGAGGACTGTGTGTCCTCAGGTTTAAATACCTAGCCGCTCAAACCAGACGTACAACTGAGACAGCAGTTGGAACTGGTCTACCAAATCATTGTCTTCACCAAGCTTACTGGTTCTATTTCCTCAACTCTTTCATTTCCTGATAACTGTGTTGTGTGCTTGTTCATATCTGTTTGAAGACTTTGACTGAAGACTTTCTCAATTTCCTCAGCTCAATTTCTTCAGTCTGTCTTTATCCTGTGTTATCTTGTGTTTATGCTTTCTGTACTATGTGCTTGTCTTCATTTCATCATGATGACCATGCTTGTGTTCCGTTATGTTTACATCTGAGTACTTATTCCTCTGCAAGTAGTTCTTCGCTTAGGAATTTCCTCACCCTGAAATTTCTTAGTGAAGAATTCATAAAAATCGCCTATTCACCCCCCTCTAGTCGATATAACACACTTTCACCTCATTTGTAGGCAATCCGCACTGGCGAATTCCTAACTCCTTAGTAAGAACAAATTCCTCAGAGACCAGAAGAATTTCGTCTCTGTCACTGAATAAATTGACTGAACTGTATGAGATTTCCAATGGCTTCACTCAAAGGGATTGGTAGGTGTAGGATTTTGAGTTGAGCATCACTTGGAAACTTTTCCTTAGTTTTACCTCGACCCCCTTTAACACTACGGTGTTTTCTATGACTCAAGAAAGAGAAAATGAAACTACGAAAACAAAAGTCTTCACGCTTCATGTTCCTCGCATGAATACCAAGTCTTCAAGGTCACACCAATTTCTTCACTATCAAAATCTTTAGAAAGCCAAAGTCTTCAGTTGAAAACATTCATTTTAGGGGTCGACTTTCTCTGTAAATATCAAACTCTCACAAACGTATTAGTCCCTTAACCTATAAGTCTTCAATACACCAAAATCACTAAGGGGCACTAGATGCACTTACAATCTCCACCTTTTTGGTAATTGATGACAATATAGGTTAAGTTTTCAACGGGGATAAACATATGAAGTGTAAATACTGATATTGAGGAAGTTGATTGCAAGATATAGAAGAACTCCCCCTGAAGATGTGCATATGTGAGGAATTTGCTTTGATAGAAAATGCACATTGAAGAGTGAAATCATGGAGATCTCCCCCTATATCTTGTAATTCATACACGCATTTGACATATGATATGAAGAATTTGAAATGCATGATGAAATATGGTGACTGATGTAATTCAGCATGCATGCATTAACATATATGAGGTAATAGCATGCAGAAAAACATAGCAAACGTATCAGACTGCCATCAAACTTAAGTTTACAACTCAATCCAACAAATCTTCAGAAGAACGAGAGTTGTAACTTAGCAAAAAACGCCCATATATATAGACCCGCTTGAAGACTAACTCAAATTTCTCCCCCTTTGTCATCAAATGACCAAAAGGGACGAAAAGTGAGGACTAACGCCCCTGAAGAATATCATCACAAAGTCGAGGGAGGAGCACCAGTGTTGTTGGGGTCGTTTGTTGATGTAGGGCCTACCGCAGTGTCGTCGAAGTCTTCATGTTCATCAGTCTCGCGCGATAAAGAATACGAGCTGGCCACCAAGTGAGGAACTTTGACCTTCTTGAATTTCTTCGAAGGGGGCTGAGACCAGTCAAAGTTCTGCTTGAAGCCCATCTGCTTGAGATCTTCTTCACCGTAGAGATGAGACAGAACAGCCCATGCACGATCAAATACTTCATGAAGATAGTAATGGTTCTTCTTCACAGAGTTCTGAGTGATTGTCATGTTCCGAAGAATTGAACCAAACTATCGCTTGACCCATTTGTGGTTGTGATCGACCTTCTGATGAAGACTGAGGAGAAGCTCACGATCAGTCATCACCCTTGGAGCAGTGCCTTGAGGATTTGGCTTTGAAGCATTTGCGGCAGTGTCATGAGTGGCAGAGTCATCATTGGTGGAGTAGGATGCAGCTTTGCAAAACTGGCCATCCAATGGACGAGTGCCTTCATCAATAACAGCGGCCTTGCCCTTCTCATCAGCTGTGGAAATAGTCCGCTTGAGGACTTAAATTGGGGGCAAGAAGCTGCCATGATTGAGAGTGTCAGCCTTGTAGTTGATTGAAGACCTTGATCTGATGAATCTCATGATCCAGGGAGCATAAGGCTTCAATTCAAACGGTGAAAGAACGACATTGGCCAAAGTCCTCATGAAGAAATCATGGTAGTTGATAGGGACACCATGTATGATATTGAAAAGCAGATTCTTCATGATGCCAACAACTTCTTCTTCATTAGAGTCGTGGCCCTTGATTGGACTTAGGGTCTTGGTCAATATCCTGTAAATTGTCCTTGGCACATAGAGCAGTTCCTTGGCACATAGAGCAGTTCCTTGACGAGGAATTTGGTCCTAGGAGCTTGGCCAGGCTTCGAAGGCTTCAACATCACTTGCATGAAATGATCAGATAGTTCAGCATCATGGTAGATGAGCCTTGCGCCTTCAAGGGGAGGACTGAGTGGGATGGCATGAAGTAATTCAGAGGCCAATGCTTTGTAGTGAGTGTTTTCGGTCATCCAGTCCAACACCCATGAATTCACATCTTCGGCGTTGCCGGTGATGTGCAACGTAGCATAGAACTAAAAAATGAGTTCTTCATTCCAGTTGCAGATGTAGGTGCAGAAGTTGAGCAGCCCAGCGTCGTGAAGAACACTGAGGACTGGGGTGAAACAAGGCAGCGACTCCATATCCACATGAGGAATGTGCTCATGGTCAAAGATTTTGTCCTTATCGAATAGCAGTGAAGAGTAGAAGTTCATCTGACTTGCTGTCCAGAAGCGCTTGCGTTGAAGACGAGCAGAGTCATAGGGATTGTAATCCGTGAAGAATATGTGTTCATTGAAGAAATCATCAGCTTTGAACTTCTGTTTCTTGGAGAAGGGATTCTTGGGTTTGGGTTGAGGAGTGTCAGTTAAAGTCTTCATAGCCTCTAGAATCACAGTCTCAGAAGCCGCAGGCTGAGGAATTTCAGGTACAAAGTCATCAGCAACAGCCTAGGTCTCCATCTCTTCAGCAACATTTTCATCGGCACTAGTGGCTGGAACTTCTTCAGGTATAGTGAGGAGAGATGCCTGGTGTTCTTCAGAACCCGTGTGAATTTCTTCGGTCTGAACAAGGGACTGGGGAATCTGTTGCAGAGGTGTGAACAGTGGTGAATTGGGGTGATGACTTTCCCAGTAGTCATCATTCAGAATATGAGTGGTGCACCCAATGTCCATGTCTTCATCTTCTTCATCAATTTCATCAACGCCGGCCTCTTCAACTGTGAACTTAGGCATGGGCGATGATACCAGAGGGGTTGAAGGAACATTGTCCACTTCAATTTCTTCATCCAACTGCTCTGATGAAGCAGCAGAAGGATCTTCTTCATCTGATTCATTGGGAATTTCATAATCCTCACCAAAGGGAACAATCTCCTTTGATGGCATGCTTAAAACAGGAACATCATCTATTGGATTTTCATACGAGCTTGTCAAAGTCTTCATTTTTTTTGGAGCTGAAGACTCTAAGGAAGCATATGCTTTCCTTTTCTTCACAACTGCTCGCTCCGCAGCTTTGGTCTTCTTCGCTTCTGATGCAGAAGGAAGGATAGAACTTGTCGTTGGTGCAGGAGGAGCAGAGCAATTTGGTTCATTTTCCTTGGGCGCAACTGATGCAGTTGCCCTGGCATTTTCAGTGTCATCAGGCGCAGCGGCAGATGCTTCAGCTGGCCTGGATTGATCCTCAGGCGCAACACTAGAGGTTGCCATGGCAGTTTCTTCAGCGGTTGGAATTTCTTCATCAGCCCTGGTGGTTTCAGAATCATCAGCTGCCTGATTTTCATCAACGGTGCTGGCATGTTCTTCAGTTGGCTGTGCAGAAGCATCAGCCTGAGGAGATTCACGTTGCATTGGGGCTGCACCATTTGAGGTGATTCTTTCTGCCATCTTGACGAATTTGACCTTGGCTCCCAGCCAATCTGCATGGTAGGCGTAAAATTCATCACTGAGGGTTTTGATCTCAGCTTGCATGGTCACAAGTTCATCAGTTGTCATCTTGACAACATTCTTCTTCAGGTAACGCTCCTTCTTGTACTGAGCTTTCTTCAGTTGCCTGGCCTTTTTAAATTTCCATTTTTCTTCGCCTATGAAGGCTGTCAACATTTGACTTTGGCCAGGTGTGAGGTTGAAGTCAGGCATAGGAGTGTTGGGGTCCTTGTGCCAGAGATCAATGAAATCTAGGATCAACTTGGGATCCAACAGAAGAGGCACATCTGTGCCTTTGGCTCTAGCGGCCTGTTGCTGTCTGTCTCTGATGATTTCAGCGAGCTCTTCATCATCAGCTTCGTCTTCACTAGACGACACATGTAAGGCAACCTGCTTCTTGTGAGGACTTGGTCTAGTGCCTCGTCCAGCAGTGGCCTTGCTCTTCAACAATGTTGGGCCTGTTGAGGACTGCGGAGGAGCTGAAGAACTTGCTGATGCTCCTGAAGCAATTGAGATGCCTGTGGTCCTTTGGCAAGAGGCGAGATGCGCAGGTGCCGAGGACTTTGTAGCAGCAGCTGAAGGTCTTGGAGCAGAGGGGACTGGTGCTGCTTGAGGAATTTGCCGTGAGGGCTTTGACGAGCTTGGCCGTCAGGGCATATCTGAGGAACTGGGCTTGCGAGTTGGCTTCTTGGGCATAGCCTTCTTAGGCTTGCTAGCAGAGGCCTCAGTAGCAGAGTCTTCGTTGAATTTCCTCACTGCTTCTTTGGCCATTTTGCCCAGTTTAGCTTGCCGTTTGGCTCATTCATCAGGATAGTCCTCACCGCACTTGAGGCTAGTGGGATCAGCAATTTGGCTAGGTGCCAATGGAGGTCTTGGGCAAGGAGGGTGTAGAGCGAATTTTTTCATATACTTAGGAGTAACATATCTGTACTCCCTCCATTCCCGTGCCCATCTTCTTTCGATCCTCTGAATGTGCACCTTACGCTGATTCTTGTTCTCCTTGCCATGTTTGGCTTCATCAGGAGTGCAATATTCTGCATAGATGTCATCAGGGATCTCAAACGCTTTGTTAATCTCTAGTCTCTTCCCTCCCTTCTGAGGTTTCTTTCCATCAGCCATTTTCTTCAGCTGAGGATTTTGAACAATGAAATTCTCTGAAGAGGTATGTAACTTGTCTTCGAGAAACGCTGCAAATAAGTTAAGTTGATGAGAACCTAGTGATTCAGTAGCAGACATGAGTACCTGTGAACAGAGTATAGGTGCGAAGAATTTGGAGAGGTCATATGCGTTCTCAGAAGTATTGCAAAATGAACAAGTTTAAGGAATTTGACCAGAGTTGTCTTGGAATTTCACTAAGCGTTCTTTGACTTAGGTTCCAGAGTTGTATAGGTTGTAAAATCCATACAATTGAGGAATCTTGAAGTAAAACATTGCTTAGAGAAACAGATCAATAACAGATGCTTGTGAGGTGTTTACTTGTGTGGAAGTTGAAGAATAAACACCTTTTGAAGATTTTGTGGAAATCAACAGAATCAACAAGGGCAGTAAAAATAAATTTTATTTACCCTTGACGAAGAACACGACGAACTGGGAGTTGAAGATTGGAAGTTCGTCCGTTCAGATCTTCCACGCCCTAACTTGGTGGAGGAAGACAACTACGGTGGCGGCGGAGTGAAGATTTCTGCGCCCGGCGCGAGTATGACGGCGACGAGGTCGAGGCAGTGAAGCTCTTCCTCACCGGCGACGATGGAAGTAGCGGCAGCGCTAGGTCAGAGAGCTCGAGCAAGGGGAGTGAGGTCGAGCGGTGTAAATGAAGTCTGAGGAGGGTGAGGGGGTATTTATAACCGAGGTGAAAAACCGCTCGCCCGAGGAAAATGGACGAACGTGCCCCTGACCCTTCTCATCCTAGCGAGATGTGTGACCCACGTACAAAGAGATGGAGATCGTGTGAGATCATGGGTGAATAAGATAATCATATACTGGGATTTGGAACGGTTTGAGCGGCAAAAGCCAAAAATTCAGATAAGATTATATTTAAAGTTTCGTTCACAAATTCTTGAGCTGACAAGGACACAGTGAAGATTTTGAACATGTTTCAAATAGAACGCACATGAAAAATTTGTGAACGGACTGGGTTGAGTTTAGCATAGAGGGGGACGGGTCCGATCACATTCACTTAGCAGAAAAGTCAACTTGAAGAAATAGCAATAAGTGAATGCTGTAGAGGACAGAAATACTCAAATATATATAGTCAATGAAGAACAAAGACGGAAAGAGTGAAGACAATGCAAAGTTGAAGAAAAAGAACAACTAAGGAATTTCAAAACTGAGGAAAAACTCAAATTGAAGAATTTCAACTTTTGTTGGTGGCGTGACCCACCGTATAAGAATGATGATTTCAGACGCCGCGCATAATTGTCGTAGGGCTCTAAGAATCAAATTCTTCGTTAATTTCTTCACACTTAGAGGGTTAGTCTTCATTGATTGAAGAAAAACGTTACTTCATGAGTTGCGCATCTAAGTCATCAATTTTGCATAAGTGTTATGTCACGACCTAGATTTGATAAAATCCAAGTCTCTGTGCTTACTGTGCTATCCCTGGATCATAGCTAGCACACACAGTAACAAAAATGAATATCAGTAAAACATGCATCATTTTACTACAACGATAGATCCAGAAATAAGTAAATACATACCATAGGCACAGCTCAATGTTGGCACATAATACAGCGGAATCATACGTAGTTGCTAAGTTAGGCTCCATCAACGCCACTGAGCTCGTTGAGTGTAGATCAGAACCCTATCGTCTCTTAATCTGTCGAGATCTGCACATGACAGGTGCAGATGAGTACGTGGAATGTACTCGCAAGTTACAAAGAAAAATTTAACATAATATATATGCAAGGTAAGTATTGGTGGAGGTTTCTCCTATACTAAATTTTGTAAACTTCTTTTGAAATAGAAATAGTTTCTAGTATAACAGGTAAGAGTGAGACACTTGGATATACGCACCAGTGCTCATTCTCCAAAATAGTTTTAAACATACATAAGATTGAAGTGAAACACATTCACTGTGCTCATCTCAACTTTAACCCTTAAAATAGATTTTTAGAAAAGAAAGGGGAGATTCTTCTTCAGTCCAAGTCTTCAGTTGCTCAAAATTGCCCGTAACCGGGGGCACGGCTAATCGATTAGGTTAAACCCTCTGCAGAGGTCGTACACGTTCCCCACATGACACAACCAACCCCGTTTATCGTTACACACTTGGATGTACGACTAGGAGGAGATTGTGACGAAGCCTTTCCGTAACATCCCCCTATACCTAACCAAGCCGCCCGCAACTTAGGCAATGAAAGCCCCTCTCCAATGGTAGTCCTGAGGTAAGGGTTTCCCGTTAGTACTAAGGTAAGCCAGAGCCCATAGTAGCATGTGGCTGTACTGGAAGCTACATCAAACTGATCTCATTCCCCTCGACGGCAGTCCCCACCAAAAACCTGTGTGCAAAACCCCAGTCGGGCGCATTCACTGCAAGACCCCGATGGGCGCAATCACTTGTAGACGCTCCCGTCAATACCATTCCGCCCAGGGAGTAGAAGTAAAATAGTATATAATTTTGTTTAAAAATATTTTCTCAAAACTTTGCTCCAAAGAGAGCAAGTTTAAGGTTTAAAACATGTTTGGTTTTTTTGTCCCACCAATTTTGTGCAAGCGTGGCCAAGCATGGTGGTGAGTCTTGAACCTATAGCTCTAGATATAAATAGTACTTTGCAAAATTTTTATAAAACATGGATAGTATTAAATTTTAAAAGATATGCATAATATAAAAATATAGGTCAGGGCATGATCAAATTGCAACTTGCCTTCGGTTTCGTAGTCACACGGTTCTACCTCCTCGTAGAATTCACCTTCCCACTCGTCGCAATCTAACACGATAGATAACTTAAGTAAGACACTTCACACATCAACATTCACATAACAAGTACTCAAGCAAAACCATCCAACACACAATTCTTGCCAAACAATCCTAGCAAGTTAACTACATATGACTCAAGTTTATGCAATTGGACCGGTTCGTATGAATGGCATATAGTTCATGTTAATAAACTAATTAATAATTTTCTAACTCTAAATTTTTATGATGATAACAACTAACCAGAGAGGTTTTCTACGGATCAATCTAATGGTTTTAACAATGAAACAAATTTTAGTTTAATTAGTTTATTAATGGATGATCAAAGAAGGTTAAAATTACGGTATTGTGCTAAAACCGTAACTAAACCATACTGAAAAATTATTCTATGAGTTCTAGCAGATTGGTATGGTTCCAAAGACCAATTTTCTATATAAAACTTTTTCATATGATTTACAGAAGAAAAGATATAGCCGAAATACTCAAATTACCATTTAAATAAAAACTATATTTTAACTTACCAAAAACTGAGATCTCAAATTTTTATAATAAACTAGAAGTTCCAAGCAACTCAGGGATATCTTATTTGTCAAATTTGGATAAGAAGATCAAAAGATATGAATTCCTAAAGACTGGGCATTTTTCTGGAAATGAATTACGGGATTTAACATCAGCTGCACGTGTCGCATTTCTGTTGGCTGTTTCCCATACGTTTTTTTAAAGAAAAAGATGTGAAGAACAGAGGATAGCTCACCGGAGTTTAAGCGGCTAGGTCGCTGGAGTAGAGCGGTGCGGCTCGGGTGTGCACGGTGTCGGCGGTCAGACGGTCTCCGGCGACGTCGGGGTATGGGACGGCGTTCAGAGAGACACGGTGAATACGACGGAGGCACGCGCGAGGTCGCTCGCGTCCTATGGCATCGAGTAGGAGCGGCTCGAGTCATGCAGTACGCCGGCGAGCTTCAACTTCATTGTTCGTGTGCTCTGGATAATAAATCGAGGGTGGAAAAAAGGGTCACCTAGGTGCGTGGAAGAGAGACAAAGATAAAGGAATAAGCGGGGGTCCTGGGACTCATCGACGGCGACGAAATCGTGTGCGGACAGGGGCTGCGGTTTGGAACTCCGGCGAGAAATTTCTCGTCGAATAGGGCGAATTTGAGAGGGAATTTGGGTGTGGGAATGGAGGGATATGTGGTGCTTATCGGGGTGATTTATATAGGTCCGAGGGAAGTCCATACGATGAGATCCACGGGGAGTTTAGTGCATATACGTTTCTTGGATCCATTCGACCAATTAAAGCTATAATGTTGGGTTCTAATTCCCTGAATGGATTCGTCATAATGTTATCCGCATTTTTCGTGAAGACACCGGAGTGAAACGGGCAAGGAATTGAATGTGAGGAGGGGAGGAAGAGGAGGAGGCCATGGCTTTTTTCTGTTCTGTTCCTGCTCCAGATGAACGTACAGAGGAGGAAGGAGTTACGTGGAGTTGGGTATGGCCCTTAGCGAAAGAATAGGCCCAAAGGGAAAATGGGAGGAGAAAAATATAAGTGAAGATTGGTGCTGGGCTTGCCTCATGGCTGTAGGTTTTCTTTTTGCTAATACCTTTGTTGCGCAGAAAAACTTTTAATAGACAAAAATAAACATACACTTAATTATAATTTGGTGCCTACAAAATATAGTTTCGGATTTTAATAAAATTATTTGTGTGCACAATCTACAATACATTATTTATGGACATAATTAAATTACACAAACAAATCAATTTTGAGTTTTGCAAATTCACAAAAGGATAATTGTACCGTATTAAATATTTCCAAATATTTTTTTGGAGAAGTCACATTATCTCCTCTCATTAATTTTTTTATTTGAGTAATTTGGAAATATTTAAATGTCATTTAAGCTCCAAATAAGACCCAATTCAAATGGAACTCCCAAAATTCAAAGAACTTTAAATGAAATATCCATCCACCAAATTTGAGAAAGTCATTTTATTCTCACTCATATATTTGAATGTGGATTCAAAATATTTCACAAAGTAAATGGAATGCCATTGAATAAACTTTCCAACTATAGTTTTCTTTATTAGATAAAGAACATTATCCAACTTATATAACAAGGTCTCAAAAAGTTCTAAATTCCCGTGAAAATTGAAGCAATTCACACAATATTACTCATTTATTAACATTCCAAAATTTGTAAAATTTTGGGATGTTACATGTTAGGATGTGTGTCCTTTTCAAAGGACATTCGAAGATTCCAAGATATTTAGCTCACACCGCAACTTGCTAAATCTCTTCTCATCCAAGGGCTTTGTGAAGATATCGGCTAGCTGTTCTTCAGTCTTCACGTGCTCGATAGAAATGTCGCCCTTCAACACATGATCACGAAAAAAATGATGACGAATCTGGATGTGCTTTGTCTTCGAGTGCTGAACTGGGTTATGAGCAATCTTGATGGCACTCTCATTGTCACAGTAGAGTGGCACATTCTTCACATTGATGCCATAGTCCTTGAGGGTTTACGTCATCCAAAGCAATTGAGCACAGCACGAACCAGCAGCAATGTACTCAGCTTCAGCAGTAGAGAGTGATACGCAGTTCTGTTTCTTCGAGGACCAACATACCAAGGATCGCCGAGGAAATGACATGTGCCCGATGTTGACTTGCGGTCCACACGATCACCAGCATAGTCAGAGTCAGAATATCCAATGAGATCAAAAGCCGAGCCATTGGAATACCATAATCCAAGTGTTGGAGTGTGAGCTAGATATCGAAGATTATGCTTCACAGCCTTATGGTGCGATTCCTTCGGTGTAGCTTGAAAACGGGCACACATGCAAACACTAAGCATAATATCTGGCCTAGATGCACATAGATACAATAAAGAGCCAATCATGGAGCGGTATACCTTTTGATCGAAGTCAATACCATTTTCATCAGTGCATAGATGGCCATTTGTGGGCATAGGGATTTTGACGCTTTTGCAATCTTGCATGCCGAATTTCCTCAACACATCCTTAAGGTATTTCTCTTGAGATATGAAGATGCCGTTGACGAATTTGAAGACCTAAGAAGAATTTCAATTCTCCCATCATAGACATTTGATATTCTTCACTCATCATATAGGCAAATTCATCACTGTAACGTTGGTCAGTACAGCCAAAGATAATATCATCAACATATATATGGCACACGAATAATTCATCATCATAGATTTTGGTGAAAAGAGTTGGGTCAAGTGAACCGGGTTTGAAGCCTTTCTTCAAGAGGAATTCCTTCAAAGTATCATACCACGCCCGAGGGGCCTGCTTGAGGCCACAGAGGGCCTTATCGAGTTTGAAGACTTTGTCAGGATGCTTTGGATCTTCAAAACCTTGGGGTTGAGCAACATATACTTCTTCCTCAAGCTTACCATTGAGGAATGCACTTTTCACATCCATTTGATATAAGACGATATTATGATGGTTAGCATAAGCAAGCAATATGTGAGTAGCCTCAAGTCTAGCAACAGGTGCAAAAGTTTCATCGAAATCAATTCCTTCAACCTGTGTGTAGCCTTGAGCTACAAGTCGTGCCTTATTCCTCACCACAAGGCCATTTTCATCTTGCTTGTTGCGGTAGATCCATTTGGGGCCGATGATATTGTGCTTGCGTGGGTCTGGTCGCTTGACAAGTTTCCGACATTGTTGAGATCGAATTGATGTAATTCCTCTTGCATCGCTTGAATCCACTCAGGCTCCAGAAATGCCTCATCTACTTTGGTGGGCTTTGTGATAGAGACAAAAGCAAAGTGCCCACAAAAGTTAGACAAATGTGAAGCCTTTGAGCGTGTGAGAGGACCTGGTGCTTTTGATGTCGTCGATGATTCTCTCAATCTGCACTTCATTTGCGATGCGAGGATGAGCGGGTTGACGACGTTGAGCAGGCTCAGCATTTTCTTCAGAGCCATTTTCCTCAAGTGCACCAGCATGATGTTCTTCACGTTCTGGAATGACTTCTTCAGCAGATTCTTCGGTAGGAATGACACCCTTAGTAGCCTTGAACTTGATGGATTCCTCAGGTGATATTTCATCTAGCACAGGAGGTAGGTGCTCTCTTTGCGAGCCATTAGTTTCATCGAACCGCACATCCACAGTTTCAACAACCTTGTGATGAACAGTGTTGAAGACTCTGTAGGTGTGCGAGTCATTTCCGTAACCAAGCATAAAACCTTCATGTGCTTTCGGTGCAAATTTAGAATTGTGATGAGGATCTCTAATCCAACATTTAGCACCGAAGACTTTGAAATAACTCACATTGGGTTTCTTGCCAGTGAGGAGTTCATATGAGGTATTTTTGAAGAATTTGTGAAGATATACCCTGTTGATGATGTGGCGCGCAATATCAATGGCCTCAGCCCAAAAATGACGACGCGTCTTGTCACTACTTCAGGATGCTGCTAATGCGACACTACGATCAGAGACCCTTCGACGGAATTGTGTGCGATGCCATAATCGCAAACGGTGGCGTAAAAAACCGTCAAAAAAGGTGCAAAACGTTTGCGATGACAGATGCATCAAACACGGTTCAGATTTTAGTTGCGTGTGCAAAGCAGGGCATACGATTGATCCACACGAACTGTTTGCGATTAGACAGAACAACAGAAACGAGCAGCCATATTAATGCGTGTGCGATATACGGCATACGGTTCGCTCCGATGAATTGTTTGCTATTAGGGAAAGCAACAGAAATGGTCAGCCAGATTAAGGTGTGTTTGATATATATACAGTTCAGTCGAATGAACTGTTTTCGATTAGGGAAGAGAACATAAATGGTTCAACTTAACAAGATGTGTGTGATACGCGGCAAAAAGGCCCGGAGGTTAATTCGAGAACAAGTACACAGAGGTTAATTTGACATACATGACTTATAAGTTTCACAGAAATCATATCACTTTTTTTGGAAAACATTTAATTGCGTTGAATGTATATAATGCTTCGTCCTATTAGTTGAATTAACCTCGAGGTCCATGTTTTGGAAACATGTCGTAAAGTAACGGGAGTTCTGTTAGATGAGCTATCGGTAGGGAAGCTGGTCCTTGCTGCTGTAGGATCCCTCTTTGCATCCTTTATTGGGCACCCGAATGACCGACTGTTGCCGCCCAATGGTCAATGCCACGTCCCCCGCATGGCAGTTTTTGCACCGCCCAATGATCATCGCGCCGCGCCCGGCGCAACCGCATGCACACGAACGTGCGTGATCGTATGCCGGCCCCAAACACTGGCTGCACAACTTATAAATTTACGGATGGAGTACTAATTACAGTGATGCATATAATTAAGCAAAGGGATCGCACATGTTTGTATTGACTAGAACGAGAATGCAATAACACAATAAGAATTAAGGCCATGATGATGCGATCGCAGTGGTGGTTACAGGAGGCAAGAAGAAAGATGCATCCATCAATGTACAACCTCCTCCTCAACTCAGTGCGCCGGGCCATCGTCCGACGGCTAAGGAGCGGCGGCTTTTGTGGCGAGGTCAAGGTGCTTCTCAGCTAAGGCATCCAAGGCTTCCAGCCGGTTGAAGAAGGCCAACGTCGTAGCGTCCTCACTGGCCTTGTAGATACCTATGTACACGATTCACTCGTACACATGGATGTCTAGGTCTATGGTTTCTTGCAGGGCGAGGTGCCTTGCGGCGAGCGCGACCTCCAGGTGGACATTCTTCATGGCGTCGGCGGGCAGCCGCAGGGCCACCAGTGCTTGAAAGAGGTTCCGACCATGGAGGCCGATTAGGGTGGCAGGCAATGAGGAGCCCGGGCGCGCGGGCTGGAGGAGTACGGCGATGTCGTCCGCGAGCTTCTTGACGACGGTGAACCTGTTGGTGGTGCGAACGATCATCTAGTCGTACTGAGAGTCGTAGCTGGCGTCGACGGCGGCCATCCACCAGCCGGTCGCCAACACCGTGTGGAGACAATCCACGGTGCCATGCCGCAGGCCGGCGTCGTGGACCATCTGGCACAGCCGCTGGCCGCTCGCACACATCGCCGCCATGGGTCTGGAGTGAGCACTTTTGCGCTTATTAGTGTAGGTGCTTAGGCAAATGCTTAGGTGCGTACGATGTGGTAGATGCATTGGAATGGAGGGGCGCCTTTATATGAGTGCAAACTGCGTTGCATTCACATCGTGCTGCCTCTTTTCCCGGTCCTCCTCCCATTACTTCCCTCATGCATTCACACGATGCTAATTGAAGGAGGATGCATCATTGGTCGTTCAACATTTCGGGAACCGCTACCCTCTCCCTCGTCTGCATTAAAGCCGTATCGGGAACTGCGCCACCCGCTGTCAAATCGAATAGTACTGCGCCGCCCGCTGCACGCCCGGCTGAACACGCCTCCTCGCCTCCATCACTGAATTTTAGTTGCAAAAATTAGATACTGCTAGTGATTTTTAGCTTCATATTTTGACAAATCGCAGTGTTACAAGGTTGGCAAATGGCAATGTTACTAGATCAACAAATGTCAATCTTTCTAGTTTGACAAATGGCAACAACCCAATATGACAGATGCAAATTGCACCAAATTGTTTGTAAGTGATTCACACGGGTCATCCAAAAGAACCGTTTGTGTTCAAGAGATGCACAAATCCTGCTCTCACTTTGCATACGGGTGTTCTATCTAAAACGTTTGCGATCAAGAGCCATTAAAACATATAGCCATTAAAACCAAGACACGTGGCGTCACGTGAATGGTTAACATAACGCACATGATTTGAATTATACAAACATTTGAGATATTAAAGTGGCAGCTATTTTTTTCAAAATGCCTTTGTTGGCTGTTATTCGAGTGCGCCTTCTCTCAAAATGGATACGAAAAATACCACAGCATGTCGGGTGCCATTCCATTATAGCATGCCAAGTTTCATGAATTTCGACGAGTTTTGGATTTACTAGAATCTAAAAACAAAGTATCTCAACGTTTTTCTGGCAATCAATGGTGCCCTGGTGTTTGAAATTCATTCCCATTTCTTGCATTGGACCTAAGCATGCACCCAAGGACAAAGACTAGATTTTCAACCAATTTATATTCACTGGAGCATGTGCATGTAGTTCAAATTTGAATTATGCACATAAGTGCATTGAAAACTTAGTTAATGCATAAAAATGTCCAAACGAACCCCGAAAAATCACAAAAAATAACACAACACTCCTGTTGTTCTATGTTGACACGAGAAAATTTTTGAAAGCAATAAGAGGCAATGGATATCGTTTCGTCCCCAAAGGTGGGGCGTTCCCTACCGAAACCATCATGCTTGTTGTGAAAAACTCTGGTTTGTGAGAAGCATATATCCAAACCTACCCCAAATGGGACAAAAAATTTACCACGGCATATTGATGTCGCTCCATGATAGCATGCCAAGTTTCATGAATTTCAAACGAGTTTTGGATTTACTAGAATTTAAAAACCAGGTATCTCAATGTTTGCGGCGGAGTGACGATTGCACGTTGTTTGACATTCATTCCCATTTCTTGCATGGGACCTAAGCATGCACCCAAGGACAAAGATTTTATTTTTCAACCAATTTATATGCACTGGAGCATGTGCATGTAGTTCAAATTTGAATTATGGACATAAATGCATTGAAAACTCACTTAATGCATAAAAATGTCCAAACAAACCCCGAAAAATCACAAAAAATAACACAACACTCCTATTGTTCTATGTTGACACGAGAAATTTTTTGAAAGCAATAAGAGGCAATGGATATCATTTCGTCCCCAAAGGTGGGGCGTTCCGATCCCTACCGAAACCATCATGCTTGTTGTGAGAAGCTCTGGTTTGTGAGAAGCATATACCCAAACCTGCCACAAATGGGACAATTTTTTTTACCATGGCATGTTGATGCCATTCCGTTAAAGCAAGCCAGGTTTCATGAATTTCAGACGAGTTTTGCATTTACTAGAATTTAAAAACAAAGTATCTCAACGTTTTGCCGGCAATCAACGTTGCCCTGGTGTTTGAAATTCATTCCAATTTCTTGCATGGGACCTAAGCATGCACCCAAGGACACATATTTGAATTTTCAACCAATTTATATGCATTAGAGCATGTGCATGTAGTTCAAATTTGAATTATGCACATAAATGCATTGAAAACTCAATTAATGCATAAAAATGTCCAAACGAACCCCGAAAAATCCCAAAAATTGACATAACACTCCTGTTGTTCTATGTTGACACGAGAAAAAATTTGAAAGCAATAAGAGGCAATGGATATCGTTTTGTCCCCAAAGGTGGGACATTCCCTACCGGAACCATCCGACTTGTTGTGAGAAGCTCTGGTTTGTGAGAAGCATATCCCCAAACCTGCCCCAAATGGGACAAAAAATTACCACGACATGTTGATGTCGCTCCATGATGGCATGCCAAGTTTCATGAATTTCATATGAGCTTTTGATTTACTAGAATTTAAAACCAGGTATCTCAATGTTTGCGGCCGAGTGACCGTGGCAGGGTGTTTGACATTCATTCCCTTCTCTTGCATGGGACCTAAGCATGCAACCAAGGATACAAATTTGAATTTTCAACCAATTTATATGCATTACAGCATATGCATGTAGTTCAAATTTGAATTGTGCACATAAATGCGTTGAGAACTCAGTTAATGCATAAAAATGTCCAAACGAACCCCGAAAAATCACAAAAATAACACAACACTCCTGTTGTTCTATGTTGACACGAGAAATTTTTTGAAATCAATAAGAGGCCATGGATATCGTTTTGTCCCCAAAGGTGGGGCGTTCCCTACCGAAACCATCATGCTTGTTGTGAGAAGCTCTGGTTTGTGAGAAGCATATACCCAAACCTTCCCCAAATGGGACAAAAAATTTACCACGGGATGTTGATGCCGCTCCATGATAGCATGCCAAGTTTCATGAATTTCAGACGAGTTTGGGATTTAGTAGAATTTAAAAACAAGGTATCTCAATGTTTGCGGCCGAGTGACGGTGGCAGGGTGTTTGACATTCATTCCCATTTCTTGCATGGGACCTAAGCATGCACCCAAGGACAAAGATTTGATTTTTCAACCAATTTATATGCACTGGAGCATGTGCATGTAGTTCAAATTTGAATTATGCACACAAATGCATTGAAAACTCAGTTAATGCATAAAAATGTCCAAACGAACCCTGAATAATTCCAATTCTTTTATGACACACATATAGTTGCATGTTCACTACAGATAAAAGGTCTAGCAATTCAAACACCGTCCATGGCCGCTGTGACCCCATTATGTAATTCAAATCAAGACGAAAAATCAAGTAGATCCCACACAGTTTATTATAACCAACCGTGTGAGATGCAGCACAAAATATCTTGGAGCACCGTCGGAGTATAGTACGCATACGGCTTACGCGAGAAGGTGCGACGGCTACAGTCCACAGCCCGCTCTGAATAAGGGATCGTGTCTGATGACACTTTGCACACCAGTTTTTTCGCTGAAGCGATTCCAAATTTTCGGCTTCCGCAGAAATATCTACCTGCCCGCCCCCTCCCCCTTACCAAAAGCCACATTGCCCATGTTTCCGCCTTCCTTTCCAAGTGGAAACCTTCACTCCTTGCTTGCAGCGCCGCCTCCTCGCCGGCAACCCTCCTTCACGCTGCTCGGCCTCGCCTATCTAGGCAAGTAATCCACACCCGACCCCCATCCTCCTCCTCCTTCCACATCCCACATGCCCCGACCGCCGGCACGAGCGCGGCACCTGCCACCCAAATCACCAACCCCTCCACCAAATAAGCGCCGCCCTAAGCCATGGTGCACGCAGTATAGCCAAGATCTCAAGGAGCATTTGACAGCGGAGAAGCAAATCGCGGCCGCACGCGCGGATGAGGTCGCGATGGCTGCCATTCGTGCCGACCCCTAGATCTTGGAGGAGCACCTCGCCGTCGAGGCCATCGTTGACGCCTCGCGCGCCGACGCCGCGACGCGGTTGGCTGCTTTAAACGACAGTTCGTGGCGTTTTCTGGAGGCCACCGTCGGTGCCTTCGACGAAGACTACGAGGTGTTTTCTCAGCGTGCATGTGCTTACCTCATCTGGAGAGCCAGCAGGTTGGTGCACGGAGCGGCTCAGGCAACTCACCACTACAACGAGGGCACCCACAATGCAGAGGCCTCGCCCTCTTCCATGTCCAAGGAGCCAATCGTCATCGATACCTCTGACAATGAGGAGTAGCTTGTCTTATTAGCTCACTATAAGGACCCATGTTCAGTTTGCTAGCTACTGCCTTTCCTTAACAAATTCTAGTGAATTGTGCTATCTACTTTTACCATGCAATCTTCTGCTATAGTGTATATGTTCTATATGTCGTGCAATGTGGTGTTCAGTTAACTGCTTGGTTCAATTCTGCAAATGTGATGTTCAATTCTTCAGGGTGCAATATTTCCAAGTTGTTAAGCATGCTTGGTTTGGTTAACTGTCTGATCTTCTATTATGAGTATGTTATATTGTGCAATGTGGTGCTCAGTTAACGTTTGGTTCATTTGTTGTGGTGTTTAGTTAACTGCTTGGTTCAATTTTGCAATGCGATGTTCAATTGTTGTGGCTGCATTCTGTTATTGTATACCATGTGAGGAATAAATCGAATTTGGCTGTACTAAATACATGAGAAACAAATACAATTGCTATATTTCCAAGTTGTTAAGCATGCTTGGTTTGGTTAACTGTCTGATCTTCTATTAGGAGTATGTTATATTGTGCAATGTGGTGCTCAGTTAACGTTTGGTTC
This sequence comes from Triticum aestivum, assembly GCF_018294505.1. NCBI lineage: Eukaryota > Viridiplantae > Streptophyta > Magnoliopsida > Poales > Poaceae > Triticum > Triticum aestivum. Next base: position 85,821,895 of record NC_057802.1, on the reverse strand, counting down.
ATTTGTTGTGGTGTTTAGTTAACTGCTTGGTTCAATTCTGCAATGCGATGTTCAATTGTTGTGGCTGCATTCTGTTATTGTATACCATGTGAGGAATAAATCGAATTTGGCTGCACTTAATACATGAGAAACATATACAAGTGCTATATTTCCTAGTTCTTAATCATGCTTGGTTTGGATAAATGGGTTTTCCATGTGGCTTGAATTAATCTGATGAATCTGCAATGTGCTTATTTATCATCAACATATTTTACTGATAGCATGCGAACCCTTACTTAACCTGATGACTAACTACCTTATATGTGTTGCAGGGAAACAATGGGAAGCACTGAGGTTTACAAGATGGTACTAACTATTATACCTTGCCTTTTTGTATTCCTTTGCCCCATTTCCAATATAGAGAAGATATTTATGCACATACTTGTTTTCAGGCTTCACTGATGATTACCTCTCAAACCACCTCTGTGGTCAGGAGGCGAGGAAAGTTTTCATACAACACCCACGGTTCAATATTGAAGTGTTCCTGAAGAGGTCGAAGGATGGACGGTCAATCATCCACAGGCACTGGCCTAAAGTTGCAAAGACCTTCAACATGAACGAAGGCTCAATATTCGCCTTCCAATCCAACAGTTTTCCAGATGGGATGCATCTCTCTATGTACCATCTATGATGCTAATTTTGAAAGGTTCTAAATGTTGCATGTGAAACTTGCTGCTGGTGCAGTTGTGTAATGGGCTAGCTGAGTGCTGAAGGTATATCATGTTGTACTCCGATGTATTTCAATTATGAAATCATGCTTCCTTAATATGGAAATGGAATATATTATGTGCTTAATATGAATGTCAATTAGATTAGTAAATGGATTATTAATAATAGGGCAATTAGCCCACTAATTGGCCAATTAGCGGTTTTCCTATTGCAAACGGTTATTGAGAAAACACCGTGGGCGATGACCTCAGGCAAAGCACACATTTTCTAGGAATAAACCGTGTTGGATCAATGAACAATCACACACGACATTCTCTTGAAAACTGTTTGCGTTACGCCACCTTGCACAAACGTTTTCCTTGGAGTGACTGTGTGGGATGTATATACGAACGGAAACGTTTAGCGGTGACTGACTGCGTGGGATGTACTTACGACCGGAAATGATTTCGCCGGTATAATTGTATTTTTTTGAGCACTACTGTATGTATTTCTGTATTTGAGTGCTCGCCGGTCGCACACAACCTCATTTTGCCGAGCATGTGTGCCAGGAGGGCATATCCTCGACGGTTTCTGGGTCGTGTGGGAAGGACCCCCCTATCGCCCACACTCACTAGGTGACGGTTCCGAACGCCGTCGGGGAAAGGGGTTAAAAACCGTTTGTATAGCACCGACGCGTACCAGTGTGTATTCTTCAAGCATAGTGCGAGCCATCTCAATAAGCCTCCTGTTCTTGCGCTCCACAACACCGTTCTGCTGAGGAGTATGAGGAGCAGATAACTTGTGAGTAATACCAAGTTCATCAAGATAGTTATCAAGACCAGTATTCTTGAACTCGGTCCCATTGTCAATTCTGATGTGCTTGATCTTCACCCCAAAGTTGGTTGAAGCCCTTGAGGAAAATCGTTTGAAGACTTCCTGCACTTCACGTTTGTAAGTGACGATATGCACCCATGTATAACGAGAATAGTCATCAACAATAACAAAGCCATATTGAGATGCTTCATTGGTGAATGCGGCATAATGATTAGGGCCAAAGAGATCCATGTGAAGCAATTCAAATGGACGAGTGGTAGTGATGATAGTCTTTGAGGGATGCTTGGCCTTGGTCATCTTTCCAGCTTCACAAGCTCCACACAGGTGATCCTTGAGGAATTTGACATCCTCGATGCCAATGACATGTTTCGTCTTCGCGAGCGTGTGCAAGTTCCTCATGTCAGCATGACCAAGTCGTCGATGCCATAGCCAGCCTTATGAAGCTTTTGCAAGTAGACATGTAGCAGGTTGTGGTCCTGTAGAGAAATCAACAATATACAAGTCTCCTCTCCTAAAGCCTTTGAAGACTTTGAATGGTCAGCTTCCATGATCACAACACAACGATACTTGCCAAAGATAACAACCATATCTAGATCACAAAGCATTGAGACAGACATAAGGTTGAATCCTAAGGACTCGACAAGCATGACTTTGTCCATGTGTCGATCCTTTGAGATCGCAACCTTACCTAGACCCAATACCTTGCTTTTGCCTTTGTCAGCGTAGGTGATATGCTTCAGATGCGATGGAGATAAAGCAGTGTTCATCAATAAGTTCCTATCACCAGTCATGTGATTTGTACATCCACTGTCGAGGACCCACTCAGTGGCTTTGGGTTGATCATCTTGCAGATGAATTAGTGCAACTTACGAACTCATATACTTCAGCAGTGAAGAATATGACATCAAATTCATCAGATCAATTTCATCAAGGAATAGAACAGATACAGCAGTAAGAGGACGTGAGAAATGAAAATTCATTTCTTCATGATTAGCTTGCGTCCTTTCAAGCATTATTCAGGTCTCCAGCAAATTCTTTAGATGATTAAGTACGTTTGGAGACCTGACCCTGCATAAGAGATTAGTTCTTTTTCTTCACCACCCACATCTGGAGGGGTGGCAAAGAGTTCATCATTCTGCGAACTCCATAAGAGAAAGGTGGATAGACGCCAATCCACTTTGTTTCACATAAGAGGGGTTAGAGTAAGCATATGAATAAGCAGAGAAATTCTTCGAGGACTTATGAACATAATGGTTTGAAGAATAATGCACATATTCATAGCCCTTAGATCTTTCCTGCGAAACAGAAGTGTTAGCACGATGATGTTCATATGAGGACTTTGATCCATATGAGGAATTTGTTCCACGTGAGGAATGTGGTCCATATGAGGACTTGGATCCATATGAAGACTTTGGTCCATATGAAGAATTTGATCTGGGGTTCCTATTCTTCACGGGTGTTGTCATGATGACATTCACCTGAAGACTTTCAAGGCACCTTTTGGGAACCCAGATTTTCTACATAGGAGGACCATTCCTGCAGTTAGTGCCAACATATCTAGCAAATACTTCACTATTCTGATTTTTGAATGGTTTATAGTTGGAGTCAAATGACTCATCAAAAGAATATGAAGATTCACATGTAAAGCCAGATAAAGTGGATGGATCTACGGGAGGTCCTTTTGCAGCAACCCATGAGGTTTTGGGGTACTGCTCAGGTTTCCAGTAGGTCCCATCAGCATTGAGTTTCCTCTCAAAGGCAATACCCTCTTTCCTAGGGTTCCTGTTGAGGATCTGCTTTTTAAGCACATCACAAAGTGCTTGATGCCCTTTGAGGCTTTTGTACATGCCTGTCACATACAATTCCTTCGGCCCTGCATTGTTAGTGATACTAGTAGCATCCTCATATGAGGAATTTGTGATAGCAGAGACAGTTGAAGAATTTGCAGCAATAGAAGCATTTGAACTTTCAGGTGAAGAATTAGCAGATTCACGCTCAATGCATTTCAAACATGGTGGAATGAATTCTTCCTGAGCAGCACTGATCTGTTGAGCAAGCAATGAATCACGTTCCTTCTGAAGATCTTCATAACTCTCCCTTAGCTTCTCAAGATCTTGCTTTTTTTTGAAGAAATTCATAAGAAAGCTTCTCATGATCAGATAAGAGGGTGTTATGATGACTCTGAAGGTTATCAAACTTGGACTGAAGTCTCTGAAGATTATCAGTCAAGGTTTGAATGCGATCCATTTCTTCACCCAACAGGTCATCGCTTTTGTCTAGCATATTTTGAACCTTTTCAAAAGCCTTTTGTTGTTTCACAACAATCTTAGCAAGTTTAGAGTAGCTAGGCTTGAGGTTTTCATCAGATTCATCCTCACTTGATTCAGAGGAGGGATATTTGACTATCTTGGCATCCTTTGCCATCAAGCAATAGGTAGGAGCGTAGTCATCATCGCCGTCGTCAGCCGTGTTGGGGAAGTCATTCTCCTCAGAGTTGAAGATGGACTTGCTGACAAAAGCAGTAGCGAGGGCTAGGCTCGCCACACTAGATTCTGACTCCTCAGATGCCTCCTCTTCCTCATTTTCCTCAGATTCAGCTTCAGAGTCCATTTCCTTGCCAATGAATGCCCGAGCCTTTTTGGAGCTGCTCTTCTTGTGGGATGAAGACTTTGAGGATTTTGATGATGAATACTTTGAAGATTTCTTCTTCTTCTTCGAGTCATCAAAACTGTAATCCTTGTATTTCTTCTTCTTTGATTCCTTTTCCCACAGAACAATCTTCAATGTAGTGACTAGGTTTCTTGCATTTGTGGCAGGTACGCTTCTTGTAGTCACGGGATGAGGAATCTGATCTCACGTCATCACTTCTTGAGGATTTACCAAAGCGACCACGTCTTGAGAACTTCTGGAATTTCCTCAAGAGCATTGCTAGCTCCTGGCTCAGTTCTCCAGGATCACCAAGGCTACTACCAGAATCCTCACCTTCAGATTCAGAGACCGCCTTGGCCTTCAAAGCGCGTGTTCTGCCATAGCTTGATCCATAGAGATCTCTCTTCTCAGCAAGTTGGAACTCGTGAGTGTTTAGCCTCTCGAGGATATCAGCGGGATCAAGTGCCTTGTAGTCTTCACGTTCTTGTATCATCAGTGCAAGAGTGTCAAATGAGGAATCAAGTGATCTCAACAATTTCTTCACCACCTCATGGTCGGTGATGTCAGTGGCACCAAGTGCTTGAAGCTCATTTGAGATGTCAGTGAGGCGATCGAAGGTTTGCTGGACATTTTCATTGTCGAGTCTTTTGAAGCGGTTGAAGAGATTGCGAAGAATGTCAACTCGAGAGTCACACTGTGTTGAGACTCCTTCGTTGACCTTGGATAGCCTATCCCAGATAAGCTTAGCTATCTCCAAAGCACTCACTCTGCCATACTGCCCTTTGCTCAGATGGCCACATATGATGTTCTTCTCTTTAGAGTCGAGTTACTTGAATCTCTTCACGTCAGCAGCGTTGATGGTAGGTGAGGGAGTCCTGGACTACGGGGTCCTCGGGCATCCGGCCTGTTAGCCATGGGCCGGATTGATGGGCTGTGAAGATACAAAGACCGAAGACTCTACCCGTATCTGGATGGGACTCTCCTTGGCGTGGAAGGCAAGCTTGGCGACCACATATGAAGGTTCCTTTATGTGTAACCGACCTTGTACAACCCTAGTCCCCTTCGGTGTCTATATAAACCGGAGGGGTTAGTCCGGATAGATATACTCATTACCGTAGTCATACAAGCTAGACTTCTAGGGTTTTAGCCATTACGATCTCGTGGTAGATCAACTCTTGTAATACTCATATTCATCAAGATCAATCAAGCAGGAAGTAGGGTATTACCTCCATAGAGAGGGCCCGAACCTGGGTAAACATTGTGTCCCCCATCTCCTGTTACCATTGACCTTAGACGCACAGTTCGGGACCCCCTACCCGAGATCCGCCGGTTTTGACACCGACATTGGTGCTTTCATTGAGAGTTCCGCTGTGACGTCGAAGATAGGATTGATGGCTCGCCTTGTTCTCAAGGACAACATCACCTCTGGAGGAGCACTGACCCTAGGCCAAACCCTCCGGCTAGGCGGCTTTACCATGACCGCCCGTTAAGCCAACGATGACCTCTCGGGTCATCGAAAATTCCCTTCGTATTGACTCCGAATACTCCAAGCAGATGGATCCGGCGGAGCTTTCATCTTTAAATGAGCTCCTAGATTGCATCGCCGCCCTGGGGGTCACTACAGACTACAATCGAATTGGGCTTAAACCCGACCAACGAGAAATCAAATCTCCACCGATCACCCACCAGATAGCGGTAGTCAAGGAGCGAGACAATAACTCTTCCTCTATATTGAGGACAGACCATGTCCGGATCTCCGACCTCGAAAAGCCAGACACCCACTTGCGAAGAGATGCATCCTGCCCTCTGAACATGGAATCGGACGACGGACCTAAGAAATCAGTTGATATCCCGAAGCTCGAACTGTTAAGTTCGAAAGATCTCCAGACTCCGGATCCAAAATTGGGTTAGGGTTCGGATTTAAATCCACCCACCCACCCACATATAAGCGCTCTCATGAGCATACAACAACAGTCTCAGGAAACGGTCCACCACTTCTGGGCCAGATTCCTCCTTGTCAAAGACAAGATTAAAGATTGCCACGACGAAGACGCGATCTCAGCGTTCCGCAACAATTGCATGGACAAAGGAATCCTCAACGCCATCAACCGCCGTTGCATATTACACTTCGTTGACTTGGAAACTATCGTACAGAAGTACATCGCAATGGAAAGCGCCTGAAAAACTCAGGCAGCCCGTTGGGAGCCATCGGTCCCCACTCAACCCCTCGTTCAGACGAAAAGGGCGCACCCTCGTGGCATGCCCGGTCCAATAGTAAAGAAATATAAGCCCATTACGGGGCACGGAACCATTCTGGAAGGATGGCTCGACGGGCCATGCAAAATACACACAACACCGGATAATATACCAACCCACAGCCTTAGAGCAGGTTGGATACTCCGGCAAGTGGCCAAGAGCGGCGAGGATATCCTCACCAAGAATACCCCAGAACAACACCCCCCCAGAAGATGACGACCTCAAAGTATTGACGGTCTTCGAGACATCGCTTCAAACAACAGGCGCAAAAGGGCACTCCGCGAACTCGGCGAAGTCTGCCAAATCGCAGCAATAAACCCCTGGAACGACACGGCTATAACTTCTAATGCCGGTGACGAACCCAAATACAGGACAGTCCGAGCACCAGCCGCCTTGGTGCTCAGTCCAATCGTGGACGGCTTTCGGCTCACCAAGGTTCTCATGGACAGCGGCATCGGACTAACCCTCATCTACGAGGATACACTCCACAAAATCGAAATAGACAGGAGCCGCATCGAGCAAAGCAGCACAACATTCCGAGGAATCATTCCCAGCCGGGAGGCGCGGTGCGCGGGAAAAATAACACTTGACGTGGTATTCGACACGTCGGAGAATTATCGGTCCGAAGAGATAACCTTCCAAGTGGCCCCTTTGAACAGCGGATATCACACCCTCTTGGGGCGGGAGGCATTTACACGCTTCCAAGCTATACCTCATTATGGGTACATGAAGCTTAAGATGCCCGGGCCCAACGGCATAATCACTCTCGCTAGTGACCCGGACATAGCACTCCGCGCCGAAAATAAAACTACTTTCCTGGCCCTTGAGGTATTATCTGAAGCCCTAGCGGCAATAATTAACCGCACTGCACTCCACGGTGGACAGGGACGATGTGATCCTGGACAAATGATCCAAATCCACTTCTTTCAAACCGGCAGAAGAAATAGTCAAATTCCAAGTCCATCCAACGGACCCCAAGAAGACAACATCTATTGGAGCACAACTAGACACAACGTTTGACGCCGTGCTACGAGAGTTCCTGCGCGAGAACTGGGACATATTCGCCTGGCACCCTTATGATATGCCAGGAATCCCACGTAAGTTGGCTGAACACAGCCTCAATATATTGAAGGGATATAAACCGGTCAAACAAACACTGCAATGTTTTTCTGAACCCAAACGTCAAGCTATGGGGGAGGAGCTAGCCAAGCTAATCGAGGCCAGATTCATTAGAGAAATAAAACACTTGGACTGGCTGGGAAACCTGGTGATGGTGCCAAAGAAGGATAAATCCTGGCGCCTGCGCGTCGACTTCAAAGACCTCAATAAGGCTTGCCCCAAGGATCCCTTCCCCCTCCCCCGCATCGACCAGATCATTGACGCTACCGCAGGACATGACTCACTGTGCTTCCTCGACGCATATTCTGGATACCATCAAATTAAAATGAAGGAGTCCGATCAAGATGCAACAGCATTCATTACCCCATATGGGTCATTCTGCTTCAACACCATGCCCTTCGGGCTCAAAAACATCGGCACCACCTACCAACGCATGATTCAGACATGCCTGGAGAAACAGATCGGCAAGACAGTTGAAGCATATGTGGACGACGTCGTCATCAAAACTAGACATGTCGAAACACTTATAGACGATTTACGTCTCACATTCGACAACCTCCGCACATATGACATTAAGCTCAATCCAGAAAAGTGTGTTTTCGGCGTCCCTGTTGGAAAACTACTGGGCTTCATCGTTTCCAATAGAGGAATTGAAGCAAAACCAGCCAAAATCCAAGCTTTGTCACAGTTGGCTACGAACTCGCTGGTTGCGTGGCAGCTTTAAGCCGCTTATCTCCAGATTGGGAGAAAATGCATTGCCACTCTATCGCCTTCTACGGCGCATCGATCAGTTCAAGTGGACGGATGCGGCAACAGCCGGACTGGAAGAAATAAAAGCCCTTCTAGCGAGCAACCCAATCCTGGCCGCGCCGAACGTCGGCGAACCCATGTTATTATACTTATCGGCAACACACCAGGTGGTGAGCGCCGTGCTCGTCGTTGAACGAGAACATGACGGACACAAATTCCCGCTTCAGAAGCCAGTATATTATGTATCCACTGTCCTCACACCATGCAAATCCCGGTACCCTCATTATCAAAAGATAGCATACGTGGTCTTCATGGCATCCCGGAAGCTACGACACTACTTCCAGGAGTGTTCGATCACGGTGGCCTCTGAAGTACCACTCAATGACATAATAAACAACCGCGATGCTACGGGCCGGATTGCCAAATGGGCCATTGAGCTCCTTCCATTTGACATAACATACAAACCGCGTTGAGCCATTAAATCCCAAGTACTGGCTGACTTCGTCACCGAATGGACAGAGGTCGAACTCCCTAAAGAGTACGACACATATTCCAACTGGGTTATGTATTTTGATGGTTCCAAAATGCTGGCAGGACTAGGAGCGGGCGTCGTTTTAACGTCCCCCACTGGAGACATCGTCCAATACGTACTCCAGATATTATACATAGACTCTAATAATGCAGCCGAATACGAGGCCTTATTGCATGGTCTTCGGATGGCTATCTCCATGGGCATACAACGCCTGGAAGTGCGCGGGGACTCAAACCTCACAATATCTCAAATAAATGGAGACTTCGATGCCAAAGATCCGAAGATGGCGGCTTATCGCAATGCCGTCCTAAAAATGTCGGCTCGGTTCGAGGGGCTCGAGTTTCATCACGTGGCCCGAGAAAGTAATCAAGCGGCGGACGTCCTTGCTCGCACCGGCGCCAAGCGCGACCCCGTCCCACCTAACATCTTTCTGTAAAGGCTTTTTAAGCCATCCGTTGTGTGGCAAGGGAGAGCGGCAACACCAGTCCGGATCCGAACATAACCCCAGATCCCGAACACACCGATATCATCGGGGGTTCAACCACCGAAATAACACCATCGGCCCACCTCATTATGGCAGTCATTGCCCCATGGACCGAACCCTTCTTGGCCTACCTTAATAGGAAAGAACTCCCTGAGGATCAGAATGAGGCCCGCCGCATTGTCCGGCGTTCGAAGGCCTACAAGGTTCACGACGGAGAGCTCTACAAGAAAAGCGCTACCGGAGTCCTTCAAACATGTATCTCCGAAGAAGAGGGGCGGCTGCTCCTGGCTGAAATTCATGTCGGCCTCGGTGGGCACCACGCCGCAGCTCGGGCCCTTGTTAGCAAGGCCTTCCGTACAGGGTTTTATTGGCCGATGGCCCGAGCAGATGCACAGGACCTTGTCCAACGTTGCGTCGGATGCCAACTCTTTGCCAACCAAAGCCATATGCCCCCACTGCCCTACAAACAATCCCCATCACTTGGCCTTTTGCGGTCTTGGGACTGGATATGGTTGGACCCCTTAAAGGAGGAAGCCATAAGAAAAAAATATCTGCTGGTCATGGTGGATAAATTCACTAAGTGGATAGAGGCCAAACCAGTTAAAACGACCGAGTCAGGGCCGGTGATAGAATTCATATCCGGCGTTGTACACCGTTATGGTGTTCCACATAGCATCATCACCGATAACGGCTCCAAATCGTAGCCGATGAGGTGAAAACATGGTGCCCTAATCTGGGCATCAAGCTCGATTACGCCTCTATCTATCATCCGCAAACAAACGGTCAAGTCGAACGAGCCAATGGTCTTATTATGAGCGGCATTAAGCCTAGACTAGTGCGGTCTTTGAAAGAATTAGACAAGCACTGGGTGGAGGAGCTCGACTCCGTACTCTGGGGGCTGCGGACCACGCCCAATCGGACCACCGGATATACACCTTTCTTTATGGTGTACGGCGCAGTGGCAGTATTACCCTGCGACATTATTCATGACTCACTTCGAGTGCGCATGTACGAAGAGAGAGAGGCCGAGCTTGATCGGCAAGATAGCTTAGATGCCCTGGAGGAGGAGCGCGGTGTCGCAAAAGCCCGTTCCGCATTTTATCAATAGCAGGCTCGCAGGTATCAAAGCAGAGAAGTGCGGGCCAAGACTTATAATGTTGGCGAACTCGTTCTACGCCTGCCGGAGAAGAAAAAGGACAAACTCAAGCCCAAGTGGGAGGGTCCCTTCATTATCGACGAAGTTCTAACCGGAGGAGCGTACCGTTTGCGCGATGCATCAGACAATCGCCTAGAGCTTTGGAACGCGGCCAGACTCCGAAGATTCTATGCCTAGCGCCGAACTCTTTGTTCGTTTCCTTCTCCTTATTGTTCCCATTGTTTTTTCCTCTCTTTTCGCTTTTTTTCCTTTTTTATTAGCCTTAAAGCTTTTCGTGCGGCTCAACCGTGCACCTGTGACATACACATACTCAAATATGTACGTCCATTATGCCTGGGGGCTTCTTTGACAGAAGTTTGTTAATGTTATTTTTTGAGCATCAAGCTCATCACATATGCGCGTTTTCCCCATATGTACCTTTTCTTCACCATTATATGCATCGATATGACTTAAGTTTTGGCCAAGCTGGGTTGCCTGGCTCCTGTGCTTATGCCCTACGTCCCCGTTAGTTCGGCTAGGGCATAAAGGTAGCACCTCTGCAATTGTTACTCCCGGGTCATCCAGACGTGTACCTCAGACTGGGTGAAGCCGAAAGCTAGCGTTCTTAAGGGAGTATTCGGTCGGTGGATTAAAGATGTTTTTGCTTTCACCCCATCGTAAACCCCCAGATGTTACTCATACTGCGATTGTTCCAATCACAGTCCGGACATGCATTTTTACTCATGCACACCTAGGGAAAGGAATCCTTAACGGAACTATTCTCTCTTGAAGATGTTTCTTACAATCATAATGTAATATAACATAACTAGCCGGATACAACTTGTCTGTTCAAGCAACTATGACCCATACACCTGGTTTCCACGCATACCCCGGTCTATTTTACCGCTCAGGTATTCGGAAACACTCCGCACCTTCGGGTCTAGAGGTTGAAGCGAAAAGGTCGGCCATGACAATCGTTTTACAATGCAGCTAGAAGGAAAATACATAGTCACTTGGACTCAAAAATTTCCTCCTCTATACCGTCCAGCAGGCTATCTAACTTACAATCCTGCTAGGAATACTTGGCGGCTACTTTTACTTGGTCATATACCAAATTAACAGGGACTTCTTTCCCATCTGACCCTAGAGGCCCGACCCGAGCCATATGATTCGGATCAAGCTTGCTGTACCGTGTTTTCACCATGGCCCATGCTTCTCGTGCACCTTCCCGACAGGCCGATATCTTCCACAATCGAAAGCGCCGCCGTGCTCCCTTGAATAGCTCCAGGAGCTCCTCCATCTTTCCTGGAGGGGAGGCAGATGGCCACAAGGCCTTGGCAATGCTTCGCATCGCCTGCTGAGCCTGCTCATGCATGCGCGACAGCTCTTGTAGCAGATCGCCCGAGAATCCGGACATCTCCCCTTCGGGACGACCGGTTAGCATACCTGCAGACATAACTCTGTCAGCCCCTGTTATCTCCGAATTATTCGAAGGTAAGTTCAACCACATACTGAATATGCCGCCTCGCAGCCTCTTATTTTCCTTCACTGAATCAGCCAGCTAGGCCCGTACATCTTTCAGTTCTTCGCCCAGCTGGGTCTGGGCATCCTGCAGCTTGTTTTTCTCATCTCTGACTCGGGTCAGAACACGCTCGCCTGCGGCGTGTAGTCTTTTCGCCTCTTTCTCGCCCGCTTGAGTGTCTTTCAATTTCTCCTCCAGTTGATCTGACAATCCTATTAGGAGATAAGCAATAGTATTAGCACAGCTGGTCTATAATTATTGTTTCTCGATGGAGGGAAACATTACCAGAGGGCGCCTTCTTGGACTTTTCCAGTTCGGCGGTAACAACAGTTAGCTGTGTCCGACACTTTTCTAGCTCTTGGGCTAGCAGGTCGTTCTTCTCCGTAAGAACCTGGTTACACAACGATCCTTAAATCATTTGTACCAACTGCTTCAAGTCTCGAGGGCTACTGGCATATGGTTATCATATTCGGACAAAATAAACTTACTTGCACATGTTTTAAATGTTGACTCGTGGCTCTGTTAAGCCCGTCTCGAGCAGCTCGGATGTATGCATCAGCCGAGCTTAAGGCATTAAACGCCTCTTCTGAAAAGCTTGGGTCTCGTAAAACGGCCCTTCGGCGCCGATGATTCATGGCACTCTCCACTTCCGAGTTGGTGACGGATACATCATCCGAATCCTCGGCTGGAGGACAATCCGGCGTCACCCCCGTATCAGCCCCCGCCTTTACGGCAGGATCTGGATCCCGGCTGAGGGGAGTATGACCGGCCGGACCCGACACACTCTTTTCCTGATACAGGACAAACATAGAAGTCACAATTGGATGCGACTGCTGAAGAACATATTTGCAAATCCATACCTCCTCGATGACAGCTCGGCTGTGTCTTCGTTTGCCTTCCTCTTCGAAGGCTTGCCCGGCGTGGGGGCCGCTCTCTTGGGAGATGCCACTGGGATAGCATGGCGCGCCGAACGCCTCCCCTTTTGAGCACAGGACGGTGCGGTGGGTGAGGCAGAATGAGGGAACTCTTTTGGATGAGATGTCTCCTGATTACTTACGTGTGAAGCAGGGAGAAGACTGGGATAATCGGCGATGATGGCCACTTCTGTGCCGTCGTAGCTCGCCTGGTAAAACACCCCGTCCTTGAGCACCACGAATATATCCGGATCCTCTTCGAATCCAGGGTCGAGGTCCTGATTGTGGCCCTCGGGCTGCGGGGCGGGGCTGTGAAGCCCCTCGGAAATCTTTCGCTAGTGCTGTTGTAAATGGATTGATTAATATTCATTGAAAATAGCTTAGGAGGTGGAGTAAGTAGAGGAGTTGGGACTTACCCAGCTAGGAGGACTGTACATGGAAAATCCATCTCTGCGCTTGATTCGTAGAAATTCCTCCTCCTTCCCTTTGAACAGTTCGGCCAATATTTTGGTCAGAGTGGCGGGGGTATCCAGACCCTTCCTACCGCAGCGAGAGGCGTCATCCTCCCCATTATAGTGCCACATGGGAAGCCCTCTATATTGGAGTGGCTGAACCCCCGTACTATGGAAGTCGTCATTACTTCGACTATTGATAATCCAGACTGAGCGAGTGTCCTTATCTTGCTCATGAGTTGACGAACATCCGCACTATCTTCCTCCTCGAGGCTCTGAGGGCGCCAGCTGTGGCGTTTCTTCAAAGGAACGCTTGTGAACTCGGGAAGACCCCTCCGAACTGGGTCTGGAAGTGCGACGTCCTCAATATAGAACCATTCAGAAGGCCACTCTTCAGATGCCTTCTTCGGTGTGCCGGATAGGTATCCGGTCTTGGCGATGCGCCATATCTTGGCTCCGCCCACTTCAAATATTGATCCCTCATGGTTACGCGGGACGAGGCAGAATAGCTTCCTCCACAATTCAAAGTGGGCCTCGCAACCCAGGAACAGCTCACAAAGCGCGACGTAACCCGCGATATGCAGAATGGAGGCAGGAGTAAAGTTGTGCAGTTTGAGGTCGTAATACTCCAGAAGCTCTCGGAGGAACGAATGAATATGAAATCCGATGCCTCTCAGCAGATAGGGGGCGAAACACACGCGTTCCCCCTCAGATGGATTGGGAAAATTGTCTGCCTGGGCCTCACCATTAAAGGAGGTCAACCCTGCTCGAACAGGGACTAGATCTGCAGGAGGAAGAAATCCCTATGTTTGAAGCTTCTCCAGCTGACAATGGGATACGGAGCACCTCTCCCCCTCGCCTTTTTCCAGGCCGCAGGGACGGGAGGAGGAGCTGGGAACGCTAGCCATGCTGGAATGGACTTCTGTGGCGAGGCTCTGAGAGATTTTTTCTGTGTGGCGCTGAATGGATCTGAGATCCAATCTCTTTATAGACGCTTTTCTTACATGGCTGGGGTGTTATCTGTAACAATACCCCGACCTCTCGCATTCGGTCAACACGTGGAGGCTGAAGTTGCTGATGCACAGAAGCCGAGGGGTATGATATTAAATGGAAGGCTGAATACATCTCTTTGAAGTCATTGGAGGAGGAACCCGCCTTGCAATGCCGAAGACAATCTGCGCGCCGAACACCTCGTCATTGAAGCCTGGTTCGGGGCTACTGAGGGAGTCCTAGACTAAGGGGTCCTCGGGCGTCCGGTCTGTTAGCCATGGGCCGGATTGATGGGCTGTGAAGATACGAAGACCGATGACTCTATCCATGTCCGGATGGGACTCTCCTTAGCATGGAAGGCAAGCTTGGTGACCATATATGAAGATTCCTTTCTCTGTAGAGCTTGTACAACCCTAGTCCCCTCCGGTGTCTATATAAACCGGAGGGGGTTAGTCCGGATAGATATACTCATTACCGTAGTCATATAGGATAGACTTCTAGGGTTTTAGCCATTACGATCTCGTGGTAGATCAACTCTTGTAATACTCATATTCATCAAGATCAATCAAACAGGAAGTAAGGTATTACCTCCATAGAGAGGGCCCGAACCTGGGTAAAAATTGTGTCCCCCGTCTGCTGTTACCATCGACCTTAGACGCACAGTTCGGGACCCCCTACCCGAGATCCGCCGGTTTTGACACCGACAGTAGGAGTGACAGAGGGAACACCATTTTCCACAACATATCAGAGATCGTTGTCAATTGCCTCAAGATGCATTCACATCTTATTTTTCCAGTAGGGTAGTCTGTCCCATCGAAGGTAGGACACCCAGCAGAGACCTTGATCATACCTGCGGTCGACATAACTAAAACTCCAGGCGGTTAAACCAAAATCACACAGAACAAGGGAGTACCTTGCTCTGATACCAATTGAAAGTGCGTTATATCGACTAGAGGGGGGTGAATAGGCAATTTTTACAAATCCGTCACTGAGAATTTCAGGAAAAAGAAATTCCTAAGTCACGAACAACTAGCAGCGGAATAAGTACTCAGATGCATGCATAACAGAACAGAACCACAGTCATCATGATGAATTGAAAACAAACAATGAGTACAGGAAGCGTAAACACAGGATAAGCAGGCTGAAGACAAACTGACTGAAGAAATTGAACTGAGGAAATTGAGAAAGTCTTCAGTTAAAGTGTTCAAACAGTATCGATCAGGTACAACAACACAGTAATGAGGAAATGAAAGGGTTGAGAAATAGAACCAGTTAGCTCGGTGAAGACGATGATTTGGTAGACCAGTTCCAACTGCCATGACAATCGTATGTCTGGTTGGAGCAGCTAGGTATTTAAACCTGAGGACACACATTCCCGGACACACAGTCCTCACCGTATTCTCCTTGAGCTAAGGTCACACTGACCTCGCCCAATCACTCGTGGTAAGTCTTCAGGTGACTTCCAAACCTTCACAGACTCGGTCACTCGGCGATCCACAATTTCC
The DNA here is from genome assembly GCF_018294505.1 of Triticum aestivum. Lineage (NCBI taxonomy): Eukaryota > Viridiplantae > Streptophyta > Magnoliopsida > Poales > Poaceae > Triticum > Triticum aestivum. The sequence continues at coordinate 85,806,066 of NC_057802.1, read as the reverse complement.
TCTTGGATGCTCTAGACCATGACGCCTAACCGTGTGGAGGATGCACAGTCCTCAAAGATAACAAGCATCGGTTCCACACATGAACAATCTCTTTAGTGATGCTCAATAACTTTGGGTTTGTAGGTGTTTGGTTCGGGTTTTCCTCACTTGATGATTTTCGCTCAAAGTCCTCAGAGGATGGGATGCTCTCAATCACAAGTGTCAGTTTCTCTCAGAGCAGCCAACCAGCAAGTGGTTGTAGGGGGCGGCTATTTATAGCCTAGGGAGCAGCCTGACATGATAAGACATAAATGCCCTTCAATGATATGACCGTTAGGTGGATAAGATATTTTTGGGACAGCTGGCGCATAGCACAGCAACAGTCGGAAATTTGAGGTTCAAATTCCTCAGGGCTATGATGTTCCTCACTTGTAGGCAATCCACACTGGCGAATTCCTAACTCCTCAGTCAGAACAAATTCCTCAGAGACCAGAAGAACTTCGTCTCTGTTACTGAAGAAATTGACTGAACTGTATGAGATTTGCAATGCTTCACTCGAAGGGATTGGTAGGTGTAGGATTTTGAGTTGAGCATCACTTGAAAACTTTTCCTTAGTTTTACCTCGATCCCCTTTAACAGTACGGTGTTTTCTATGACTCAAGAAAGAGAAAATGAAACTACAAAAACAAAAGTCTTCACGCTTCATGTTCCTCGCATGAATATCAAGTCTTCATGGTCACACCAATTTCTTCACTTTCAAAGTCTTTAGTTGAAAACATTCATTTTTAGGGGTCGACTTTATCTGTAAATATCAAACTCCTCATAGACTTATAGAGTTATGTACACTCACAAACGCATTAGTCCCTTAACCTATAAGTCTTCAATACATCAAAATCACTAAGGGGCACTAGATGCACTTACATGTCCCTATATGTGTGAACCTGGTGTAGGATTGTCAGCTGAATGTCCCTATATATGTGACCCTGGTGTAGGATTGTCAAACGTCTATAAGCATACAGATGCAGGATTTTAGTTGCCTCAGATCTCTCTACTCCTTTGGTCGTCCCTTCTAAATGACAAGCAAAGATAGTTCCAGATATGAGAATAGGGCAAAGACCAAGTAAATTTAGTATTCCCATTTCTCAGTACTCGATCGGACTGTCAAAATTCCACCCAATAATATAAAACTATTGATCCAATCCTAACAAAGCGTGAGGGGAAGGGAAGATAAAGTTTAGAGTACCTAAGATTTTTTTGACATATGCAATCTTACTAAATTGAAGGATATTTACAGGTATTCCTTTTGGAGCTTCACACAGAATTCAAGCGCTTTGTCATCTAGAAGTGCTGTAAATATCATTTGTCAAAGGAGTAACGCTGATGATATGGAAATGAGAAATGAAATGAGCATGAAACATTACCATATATCGATCAATGTTCCCATCCTGACTCCCACTAAAATGAATGAATCTCTGACTGCAGCTGTGGTGGTGAAGAGGGTGGCATGTTGGCTTCTACTGGCCAATTTCAAAGTCATAAGCAGAAGAATTTCAATGAACCACTAAATGATGAATGTAAATTTGGTAGTTTAAATAAGGAACAATTAAATCAAATTCTTTTATTTCCCAACGGGCTATCTTGAGATAATAAGGAAACTAAAGGCATCAATTTAAATATGGTATAGGCAACAATGACTATGGAAAATAAATAGCATGGACACATTTTGCTCTATACATAAATTTCCACACTTCAGTAATACGGAACAAGGCCATGATATGTCTACTTCTATGTTTGAAGCAATCCAGATCATACTATGTCAGATTGATCGTAATTTCTCTTACAAAAAAATTAATCGCCATCAAGAAGATAAAAGTACCATTTCCTATTGCGAATCCACTTATTTCTAGATCAATACATAGTTAACCACCGGAAAATGTATCATGTTCAATCATATCGGTGAGTTTTCTCTTTATGAGAGGCTGACAATGTTGATGTTTCAGAGGCTAGTGGCGAGGGATTTTCCCAAGTATAAATGCTTTTAGTGAAAAAGGCAAACACACTAAGCTGATCCATGGGCGACCAAACGAAGAAAAGATGAAATATTATCCAAATGTGGCTTTCAACAGACATATCAGAATAAAGCTGACCATTTCCACTTTTTATTTTTAAAAAAAATTATGATAGGCTAAATGCTAAAGCTCTATGCACTGGCATCTTAAAGAATCTAACACTTCATGAATTCATCTTGGCCTACAACAGTTAAGAGATATAGACAGCATGCACTCAGCTGAAATGATTGAGTTCAATGGAGTTCAGTATGCATTATTGCATTATATGAATTAGAACGGATTATGTAGTGAAAAAGGAGGCAGAATGTCATACTCTGTCATGTTTAGTTATGAATGGAAACATTGAGAGTATTGAAAAAAAAGCTCTCTACATCCCTCTCTATTGTCTTGTTATATATCTACCAAATGGAGCAAAACGTTATCCTAAATAAGTTATAGACATCAATTTGTGCTTCTGAAACTACTGCGAAGTGCGTTGCTACAAATTTAGTACATGTTCATATAACATGAGAGATTAGTTAATCATGCCGATGAAGCTAAAGTGAACACATTAAGGTTCGGTCTCAAGTGTTGTCGCACATGCAGAATATTGCAATTTTTTTAGTCTGATTGCTACTCTCGAGCGTGGAGCACCCTCATGCTTCTGCGGCCGAGCATGCACTCTGGTCCTGCGCGTATATCTCCCACAATGTAGAAACACAAATAGAGGATTGTTAATTTCTACTGTAGCTAGCAGATTGCAAGGAACGCGGGGTTGACCGTTTGACCTTGTAAAAGACTGAAGATATTTCGGCCTTGTTGATGCCAGCATGAAGGGCAAGGAGAGAAGCACATACCTCGGTGGTCATCGCCACCTCTTCACGTACGATCTACCTGCAGCTCGTCGAGAGGGTGTTGGAGATGCTGCTGCAAGTTTCCGCTCCTTTGCTAGATCGTCTTCAGTACCATCCAGTTGTGTTATTCGACATGCCACAAAAAACTCTAAAGCTATCTTTGATCTGTTTTTTTACTATTCGTTGTAGTACTAAGTATTTATACCACAATAAATACAAAAAGAAGCAATGGATCTGAAGTTTTTTTACCTTGATGGCTAGAGGTGGTTCTGCACAGCAGCCGGCCATTATAGGTCTGACTTGATGCATCCAAGTACATCTGATTGAGGTGCTTCTTCATATCATCCTGTAGCTACAGTCGTTTTGGTAGGAGGGGGAGTAAAGAGACCACACACACAAAAATAAATTTTCGACAGTCGTACACATATCGCACGCCTCCACCTAGCCGGCCTGCTCATTCATTTTAACCGGGCTCAATCAAGTGGCAAAGTTCAGATTTTAAGAAAAGAAGCGACAATTCCAAGTTTTAGAGTTAACCATCCGAATCCCTTTCGTCCTTCAGAGCATGAGGATGGAGTCAAAACACGAGGTGCATTGGGCACCTCCCTCCGCCTCCCTGCCCTAGCCTTACGCCGGTCTTGTACTTGTACTGCCACTTGGTCACCCTCTCAGCCGCAGCATGCCAGGTCGATCTTTTTGATGGCCGCATCGTCGAGCGGGCCGCGACATGCATGCCCTGGCGGCGGAAGAGAAGGAGCCATGACCGGGTATGGGCTATAGCTCCAGGACGTGTAGCTGGATGACGGATGGCTGTGTGGCAGCGGCAAGGGGCGACGGTGTAGGAGGGATGCCGGGGTAGCGGCGGTTGTGTTACGGAGGCAACGGGGGCGGCGGTGTGGGAAACTGGGAACCCTAGAAGACAGGGCCGAGAGAGATCCAGGAAGAGAGGACACGGGTGGAGCGATTCGATCTGATGGATAGGGGAAAATCGGTCTAGCATTCTTCGAAAAAAACCGGAGGGAAGGTGCGGCTTTTGTTGGAGAAATCGGTGGGCTGAGTGGTGTTGTTGGAGGGAGCGACGAACGAAACGACCAACGAACCAAATGAAGGAGGTACTGTCACAACCGCACACTGCTGCTTTAGGAGTAGAGATTTTTTTAGCGGTAAACCAAACTTTATTGATTAGTGTTTCGGTTTACAGCGATAACAAAAGGGTCATGGGGTACTCCCAGCCACATATGGTGCCCTTGTTCTAGAGAAGTACAAAATTTTACTAAATTATGAGCATCAACATTCCCTTGCCGACCTTCGAAGATGAAATCACACCAAGAAAATTGTCTTGCCTGGGCCTGGATCTCCTTAATAACAATGCTATATCTCCCTTCCGTCCCACTCTTAATTTCCTCCACAACGGTTTTGCAATCACAAGCAACAACAATCTGATCTAAATTTAGATCCTGAGCTAGGGCTAGAGCCTCGCGGCAAGCCAACGCTTCCAGCATCGGTGGATCGTTTATCCCATAAAAAACCATTGCTGAGGAGCCTAGGAACAGACCATCGTGGTTCCTGCCTATTGTAGCAGCAGCCCCTCTTCTCCCGTTTCTGTCAATTCCCCCGTCGACCTGGATTTTGACAATTCTAAGTTCGGGCGCTATCCACCTTTGCCTGGCAATAGGTCTCGCTGCTGCGTGTGAGTCGTGCTTTGCTCCTGTCCCGGTTTGAATAGTTGCAAGTTCAGCAATAAAATTCTTCACAAATGAATGAGTCGCGTGTGGGCTCTACAGGTCTCCCTCATGAATGGCCTTGCGACGAGCCCATCATATCGCCCACATAGTCACGGCCATTGTTAACATACTGTCCCGAGGAAGATGATCTATAGCTGAAAATAACCAGACCTTAGCATTCTGCTCCGGCGTCGCTTGAATAAAATCAAGTATGTTTTCATCAACAAGTGCCCACACACACCTGGCAACAGAACATTCAAAAAGTGAGTGTCGCCATGAGTCTGCCATTCCACAGAGTTGGCATTTATCATCGTCCGTCATTTTCCTTGCATGTCTTACATCCTCTGTTGGGATCGAAAGCTTAGACAGTCTCCACATGAAATGACGTATTTTTCCCGGAACTTGGATAGACCATAACGTCTCCCATGATTTGGCTTCCGCTTCAAAATCTGAGGATCCTGATCTTCCTTCTAACCATTCCTCTCTTCTACGCTTTGTGTCAGCCAACATTCGATAAGCAGATCTTACCGAGAAAACTCCATTCTTCTCAAAGTTCCACGCCCAGTGATCATCCATTTGTCTAGTGCAGATCGGAATTGCCAAGATAGCCATAGTATCTGATGCAATAAAATTAGCATCAAGTGCTTCTCTATTCCATGCCACATTGTGTACATCAATCAGCTCATTCACTAATGATGGGGGGTTGGCCGAGAGACACGCTAGCGGTCGCATGATAGCGTTCCTCGGTATCCAATTATCCGCCCATATTCTCGTTGTTGCTCCATTTCCAATTCTCCGAATAATCCCTTGCTTGAGGACATCTCTTCCTTCCACTATGGCCCGCCATACCTGTGATGGCCGATTCCCAAGTTCAGCTTCCAAATTGTGCTTTGGGGGTACTAGACAGCCCTCAAAATTCTTGCACACAAAGAATCCGGCTGCTGTAAAAGTCTCTAGGACTATCTTGCCAATAGAGCTAGATTGAAGAGCTCAAAATCGCGGAATCCTAGCCCACCCATAAATTTGGGTTGAGTCATGGACTTCCAAGAAACCCAAGCTGGCTTTCGTTTACCTTCCCTGCTTCCCCACCAAAATTGCCTTATTAGCTTGTTTAGGTGCTCACAAAGACCCCTAGGTAACTTGAAGCATGACATTGAAAAAACTGGGACCGCTTGTGCCACTGATTTCATCAAGACTTTCTTTCCTTGTGAAGACAAGCATTTTTCCATCCACCCCTTCACCTTACTCCATAATCTGTCCTTAAAGTACTTAAATGCCCCGTTTTTAGAATTGCCCACATCAGAAGGCAATCCTCGATACTTCTCGTTGAGGGATTCATTGGGAACATTTAGTATCACTTTAATCTCATCTTTTATATTAGCTGGGCAACCCTTGCTAAAAAAGATTGAAGATTTAGCTGTGTTAATTCTCTGACCTGAAGCCTGGCAATAGTTCTCCAACAGGTTTGACACCTCAGTCGCCCCTCCCCCAGTTGCTTTAAAGAACAGCAGGCTGTCATCTGCGAATAACAAGTGGTTAACAGGTGGAGCTAGAGGCGCCACTTGTATCCCACCCAGTTGAGATGACTGACTTAAATTTTTCAATAGGCCTGAAAGGCCCTCCGCTGCCAATAAGAACAGGTAAGGGGAGATAGGATCTCCCTGAGGAATTCCTCTGCTAGGTCTGAATTCCTCCAACTTCTTTCCATTAAACAAAACCGAATATGAGACTGATGTGACCAAGTTCATAACAATATCAACCCATCTCTGTTGCGACACGCATCATGTGCAGGCCCAGCCCAGTAGAACTTCCTCCTGAAAAAAATCGGTAGCCCAGTTACGTAAAAACACACTTAAAATCGTTAACAGGTAGCGTATTTAGGGCATGCGGGAAGCGTATTACGACGGTGAGCGGGCAGAAACAATAGCCGCTTTATTAGTAGGTAAAGATAAAGATAAAGATTATGTTCTGTGACCAAATATGGGTTTATCATGCCTATTGGTGGGCAGCCATGTTGTGACTACATAATCAAATCAAGGTCTGCTTCGGTACACCCCCCCTTAACGTGTAAGGGCATTTAGGTTATATGGTGCTTAACGTATACCCGCGCCATATGCGGCGTCCGCATACACATATAGTCAAGCGGACGGCTCGAGCCGATACAGCGGACTGGCATCTACCCCGCGCCCCTCGTGCGAAAAAAACAAATCCACGACCTAGCAGCGATCACGCAGCCTGTTCCAACATCGCCCCGTCCGGCCGATCGCCGCCCTTGCCCGCCGTCGCCCCGTCCGACCATCTTAGTTTCCTCCCCGTCTTCGCCCCGGATCTGGCCGCCGTGGACGTCGTTGGAGTCGCCGTTGTATGCGATCTAGCCTCCGTGCACGTCGTCGCCGTGACGTGGCCTACGCGGACGCCTTCGCCGTCCGCAACGGCGTGATCGATCTCCATGCACGTCCTCGCCGTCGGCTCACCCTCCGTGGAAGATCTGCCTCCGGGCACGTCCTCGCCCGTCTATAAGCAGGCCGGAGTGCGCGTACCTGAACGCCTTGCCGCCGGACATTTGGATCCGCCAGCCTCTAGGTTTGCCATGTAACCCGCCTAGTAAACATTTAGTAGGTGTAAATAAGCTCTTATTTGCAATCATTTTAATGTTATGAACTATTCATTGGCATGACCATAGTACATCTAGTTTGATTTTGAATTGACAGATCATCTTTTATTTTAAATGCTACAGTGTTGGTAGTGAGGTTATTAGATGGAGGAAGAACAGGATTTACGGATGCGCTCTTGCAGACGAGTGAGTTGTATGGTAGTGATAGTGTTGATTGTACGACTGAAGATCGAAGTACTAAAGATGATGATAGCAGCGACAATGAATCTTGCTCGTCATACGATAATTTACCGGAGGAGGACTTTCAAAAGAATGAGGATGGTGCTTGTAGTGAGAAGTAAGTGATGTGTACATTGATTTCGTCCCACGAGCAACCATATGGGTACTTACACGTACATATGATTTTTTATGTGCAGGAGCATATTGATGTCCGCAATGACGAACATTATTTTGAGGAATCTTTCGCCGACAACATAAGTCAGGTTCGGTCAAAACTTTTAGACGTCATACAATAATAAAAACTAAATAATAACAACTTACACGTGCTTATGTGTAATATTGTAGGCTAACTTGGATGGTTGGAGTGGTGATGATGACCATGATCATGAGGATGCAGCGAGTATGGACATTGAGGAGGCTGAAATCCAGCAACGGGCGCTGCAGACACAGTTGAAGGTTATGGGTATGACCTTTGCACCACAATGGGAGGCTTACACGTTCTACAATAACTATGCAAGGGACCGTGGATTCAGTATCAGAAAAGATAAGGTGAAACGAGGAAAAGGTCTTTCAACCACTTTTCGGTACAAGCGGTACATTTGCTCGAGCGCAGGAAAACGGCAGAATAAAATTTTAAACCGGGAGGGCCGTACCCGTAGGCTAAAACCTGAGACTCGCTGCGAGTGTGGCACACATTTGGTTGTGAAGTTGGACAAAGGGCGTTGAGTTTGGTTCGTGGCAGCTTTAATTTATGGATGATCACAACCATTTGCTGGCTAGAGCAGACGAGGTGGCATTCCGGCGGTCACATAGACTGATGGGAGATCACCAGAAAGCCGAGATCTTGGCGATGGAAGGAGCTGGGATCAGAAAGCATATCATCATCGACAACTTCATTAGCAGGTATGGTTCGCATGATAAGTGCGGACTTGTGAGACGAGACGTCTACAACCTATGCTGCTGAGACAAAATGAAGTTGATTGCAAAGGGTGATGCTAACACGGCTATCGGGATTATGAGGAACAGAAAGGACAAGGATCCAGACTTCTTCTTTGAGAATGTGCTAGATAAGGAGGGCCGGTTAAGGAGCATGTTCTGGTGTGATGCACAATCACGGCGGGACTATCAGTTGTATGGAGATGTGACTGTGTTTGACAACCCATATAAGATGAATAGATATGGTATGCCATTCGTCCCCTTTGTTGGTGTAAATAATCACCGTTGCACGACTGTCGGGGGGGGGGGGTAGACGCCGGGTAGCCTCATCCGCCCCAATGACATTTCAAGACATCGGGGCTGGCCAAAGTCCCTCATGCCAACTGGTCACGAGGCCGGCTCCTTGGGCCTGCTAGGACCACGCGGCCGGCTTCTAGAAGACGGTGCACCCCTAGAAGACGGCTTTGGGGACAGGCCGGCTTCCAGCAACTGGCCCCTCCTTCCCCTCGGAGTCTGCACTCACCCACTACGACAAGACGAGGCGTAGCTACAGTGCCACTTGCTCCCCCCGAATCCCGGAAGGGCGTGGCTACAATGTGCGCTGACCAAGCGGCCACCTCCCGCCTGGCGCGGGACTATAGCCATGCGACGCATGACACGACTCTCGTCAGCAAGGACAGAGCTACAATGAAAGGCAATTAGCATGGCCCGCATGCAACAGGCCCTACCTGTCGGCCGGATTCTCAGTAGCCGGCAGGGCCCTCTAGAGGCGGGCCCTAGCAGCCAGCGGAGAACCCAGCGACCCTAGACGCTGACGTTGGGGTCCTACACCCGGCCATATTACCATTGTACCCCTTGGGTTTGGCCTATAAGACCCCCCGGGCTCACCCATGCAAAGGGTTCAGCTTCCATTCCACACACACGATAGCTAGGAGAAGAGGGAGAGCTCTACCCTTCGCCCTCCTCTAGCAACATAGCTCAAGGAGCAACCTTGTACACTCTTGATCATAGTCATCATAGCAGGACTAGGGGTGTTACCTCTCCGGAGAGCCCTGAACCTGGGTACTTCTCGTGTGCTGCCGAGCTCGTGCTCACTCTCGCTTCCGAAACCCGGCGACGTCCTCATGGCTCCACCCATGATAAGCCATCCCCTGGCATCTGACGTGAGATTACCACGACAGTTGGCGCTCATCATGGGGCCATCCGCGGCATCGGCCGGAGTTGTGTTCCGGACGGGAACCACCCTTCCCTCCGGGGAGCGCGTCGCGTCTGGCTTGATCAACCAGCCCGATGCGTTCGCTTGCGCTTGCGCCGGCGCATCACCCGATGTGGGAGCCATCTGCCACGCGAGCTGCCTCGTCGACCTCTTCGAAAAGCTCAGCCTTTCCGACGCGGTCGCCACCGATGCGGGAGCCATCTTCTCCGTGAGCCACCTCACCAACCTCTTCGAGAAGCCCGCCCTCTCTGATGCGGCCACCACCGATGGCTACCCCGGCGACATGGTGGTCATCGACGACCCACTCCCTCCTGTCGCCAGCGACGCCTCTGCCCGCGCGCTCGGCGTTGGCGTCTTCGTGGAGGTGATGGTCATCGGCAATAGTCAGGACACTGGTGGGGCCGCCGATGACCCATTGCGAGCAGCAATGCAGGACCTGGCCGCTCCCGTCGGTGCTAACACCGGCCCGGCGGAGCTAGAAGAAATTCGTGTCAAGCTCCTTGATAGCGCCACCAAGATGGCGACCATGAAGCGCCGCTCTGAGGCCAACCAGCATGAGATCGACCGCATAGCGGGCGGCACGCCGGATGCGGGCGAGCCCAACCAAGCCGGCGCCATCCGGCAACGCGGAGCAGCCATCGCCAGCATGCTGTGAGTCGGACGCCCGATCTACGACACCCCAGTGCAGAACCTACGCCCCGCGCAAGTGGCAACAGAAGAACTTGAGAACCTGGAGGGTGAAGAACGGCGCAGCCAGCTGGACCGCCTCCAGGAGCTCCTCAACGCGGCGAACGCGCAGCAAGACGCGTGCAACCGCGTGGTGGGAGCTGGCCAGCAGGCCGAAAACCCTCCGCCATGCTGTGAGAATGGAGAGACCTCCCGGTCCCCTAGCGGCGGCTGCGGCCAGCGGAACCCGGAGCCGGCAGCTAGCCATAGCTGGCACTCTCACGAGATAGTTGTGGGCAGCCGGCAAGTTCCTTCGAACCCGGAGGGCCGGCGCCAGCGAGGTGAACGCCCGCCTCCCCCCCCCTCGCAGGGAGAGGTTGGCTTCCCCGACGCCGGCTGGGCACCCGACTTTGGGGGGCCGACTAGGCCTCGTGAAGCAGTTGGCGAGAATGACGCTCGTCGCCGGATCGAGTAGCTGGCTCGGTCCCTGGCAATGGAGGAGGAGGATATAGTCGGCCCGGCCTACTTCGTCCCCCGCATCCGTGACGAGCCCTTCCCCAAAGGGTTCATGCTTTCTCGCGACACTCTCAAATACAATGGCACCATGAAGCCGGAAGATTGGCTGACCAACTACGCCACAGCAGTCAGCATAGCGAACGGCAACAAGCGCGTTGCCGTGAAGTATGTTCCGCTCATGCTGCAGGGCACGACCTGAACATGGCTGAACAACCTCAAGGCCAATAGCATCAATAGCTGGCTGGACTTCAGCGAAGCCTTCATGCGCAACTTCAATAGCACCTACAAATGCCCCCAAGCCTCGCCAGCTCTCCATGTGCGTTCAGGGCCCGACCGAGTCCACTCGCCACTACCTGACGCGCTGGGCCGAGTTGCGCAACTCCTGTGAAGGGGTGCACGAGGTGGAGGCCATCGAGTACTTTACAGCCGGGTGCAGAGAGGGTACCCTGCTCAAGCACAAGCTTCTGTGCGACGAGCTAGCTACCTTGGACGAGCTCCTGGTTGTGGCGGACAAGTACGCCATGGCCGACTCCTCCATGAAGTCGGAGGGAGATCCGGATCGACGCGTCCGAGAAGGTGATCCAGCTGGCTTCTCAGGCGCCGACCGGCGACTCCAACCAGCGTCAGCAGTCGAACAACAACAAGCGCAAGGCCCAGTAGCCAGCTTCTAACAGCCGGCAGGTGGCCACCATTGAGGACCAGCAGCCGGCAGGTCAACCCGGCTCCAAGCGTCAGCGGGGTGGCAAGGGTGCCTGCAGCCGGCCTTCTCCTTCGAGCAGGCCCTCGACGCTCCATGCAAGTTCCACAGCGGCGTGAAACCGTCCAACCACACCACTCGACAATGCAGCCGGCTCACCCGAATCTCCAAGGGTGAGGGCTTGCCACCTCCTCCAGTCGGCCTGGCGGCTCTGGCTCCTCAGCAGTCGGCCCGCCTAGTCGGCATGCTCCGAGATGAATTCCCCAATGAGAACGCCACTTATGCCATCTTCACCAACGAAGCCGGCGACAGCAGCACCGCGAGGTGAATGCTGTTATTCCAGAGGTCCCCCAATTAATGCACTGGTCCGAGAAGCCCATCACCTGGAGCCGGGATGACCATCCGGCCGTGATGCCTTCGCCAAGTTCATGATGGTTCCGCACTATGCGTACCTGAAGGCGAAGATGTCGGGTCCCAAGGGAATCATTACCATTGCCGGCGACTACAAGAAGTCGCTCGAGTGCGCCGCCGCCAGCTCCCGGCTGGCCGAGTACCTCGTCATCGCCGAAGAGAAGTGCCTCCTTGACCAAGTGGTGGCCATGGCTAGCAAGCAGCCGGCCATGCCGACTGACCCCAAGGATGTTGAGACCGAGGGCTCCTTCCAGCCGGCCAAGGAAACCAAGAAGATCATCTTGGACCCGGCGCACCCGGAGCAGTACGCTGTCGTGGGGTCCAACCTCGACAGCAAATAAGAAAGCGAGGTTGTCGACTTCCTCCGTGAGAATCGGGATATCTTTGCATGGTCCCCCAAGGACATGCCGGGTGTTCCGAGGGAGTACGCCGAGCACAAACTGCATGTGTGATCAGATGCTAAGCCGGTCAAGCAACCCCTCCGCCGCCTATCAGAAGAGAAGAGAAGGATCGTTGGTGAAGAAATCGCCCGGCTTCTGGCAGCTGGCTTCATCATGGAAGTGTTCTACCCGAACTGGCTTGCCAACCCAGTCCTCGTTTTGAAGAAAAACAACAAGTGGCGCATGTGTCTCAACTACACGAGCCTCAACAAAGCCTGCCCCAAGGATCCGTTTGCCTTGCCCCGGATCGATCAAGTGATCGACTCCACGGCTGGCTGCGAGCTGCTGTCCTTTTTGGACGCCTACTCCCGCTACCATCAGATCAAGTTGGACCCGGCCGATCGACTGAAGACTGCCTTCATCACCCCTTTCGGCGCGTTCTGCTACATCACCATGATGTTCGTACTAAGGAATGCCGACGCCACCTTTCAACATTGCATGCAGAAGTGCCTCTTGAAGCAACTCGGCGGGAATGACCATCTCTGTGTGGACGACATAGTGGTGAAGATGGAGAAGTGCAACACCCTTTTGGAGGATCTCAAGGAGACCTTCACCAACTCGCGCCGTTTTCAGATCAAGCTCAACCCGGAGAAGTGTGTCTTTGAAGTACCAGCCAGCCAGCTCCTTGGTTTCCTTGTTTCTGAGCATGGGATTGAGTGCAACCCTGTGAAGATCAAGGCCATTGAGCGGATGAAGAAACCAACCAGGCTGCAGGACGTCCAGAAGTTCACCGGGTGCCTAGCATCTCTCAACCGGTTCATCATGGAAGTGTTCTACCCGGACTGGCTTGCCAACCCAGTCCTCGTTCTGAAGAAAAACAACAAGTGGCACATGTGTCTCAACTACACGAGCCTCAACAAAGCCTGCCCCAAGGATCCGTTTGCCTTGCCCCGGATCGATCAAGTGATCGACTCCATGGCTGGCTGCGAGCTGTTGTCCTTTTTGGACGCCTACTCCCGCTACAATCAGATCTAGTTGGACCCGGTCGATCGACTGAAGACTGCCTTCATCACCCCTTTCGACGCGTTCTGCTACATCACCATGACGTTCGGACTAAGGAATGCCGACGCCACCTTTCAACATTGCATGCAGAAGTGCCTCTTGAAGCAACTCGACAGGAATGCCCATGTCTGTGTGGACGACATAGTGGTGAAGATGGAGAAGTGCAACACCCTTTTGGAGGATCTCAAGGAGACCTTCACCAACCTGCACCGTTTTCAGATCAAGCTCAACCCGGAGAAGTGTGTCTTCGGAGTACCAGCCAGCCAACTCCTTGGTTTCCTTGTTTCTGAGCATGGGATTGAGTGCAACCCTGTGAAGATCAAGGCCATTGAGCGGATGAAGAAACCAACCAGGCTGCGGGACGTCCAGAAGTTCACCGGGTGCCTAGCATCTCTCAACCGGTTCATCATGGAAGTGTTCTACCCGGACTGGCTTGCCAACCCAGTCCTCGTTTTGAAGAAAAACAACAAGTGGCGCATGTGTCTCAACTAGACGAGCCTCAACAAAGCCTGCACCAAGGATCCGTTTGCCTTGCCCCGGATCGATCAAGTGATTGACTCCATGGCTGGCTGCGAGCTGCTGTCCTTTTTGGACGCCTACTCCCGCTACCATCAGATCAAGTTGGACCCGGTCGATCGACTGAAGACTGCCTTCATCACCCCTTTCGGCGCGTTCTGCTACATCACCATGACGTTCTGACTAAGGAGTGCCGACGCCACCTTTCAACATTGCATGCAGAAGTGCCTCTTGAAGCAACTCGGCAGGAATGCCCATGTCTGTGTGGACGACATAGTGGTGAAGATGGAGAAGTGCAACACCCTTTTGGAGGATCTCAAGGAGACCTTCACCAACCTGTGCCGTTTTCAGATCAAGCTCAACCCGGAGAAGTGTGTCTTCGGAGTACCAGCCAGCCAGCTCCTTGGTTTCCTTGTTTCTGAGCATGGGATTGAGTGCAACCCTGTGAAGATCAAGGCCATTGAGCGGATGAAGAAACCAACCAGGCTGCGGGACATCCAGAAGTTCACCGGGTGCCTAGCATCTCTCAACCGGTTCATCAACTGGCTGGGCGAGAAGGCCCTCCCATTTTACCAGCTGATGAAGAAGACCAAGTGGTTCGAGTGCACCGACTAGGCGGATGAGGCGTTCCTCCAGCTCAAGCAGATGTTGTCCGCGCTGCCTGTTCTGGCCGCTCCGACTGCCAAAGAGCCCATGCTCCTCTACATCACTGCCACCAACTGGGTCGCCAACATGGTGATTGTTGTCGAGCGCCCAGAAGCCGGAAGGGTGCAGCCGGTCCAGAGGTCGGTTTATTACTTGAGCGAGGTGTTGTCCGCCTCCAAGCAGAACTACCCCCACTACCAGAAGATGTGCTATGACGTGTACTTTGCCGCCAAGAAGCTGAAGCAGTACTTCCAAGAGCACTCCATCACAGTCGTTTGCACCGCCCCCTTGCTGAGATCATGGGCAACCAAGATGCCTCGGTCCGGGTGGCCAAATGGGCCATCAAGCTGGCTCCCCACACCATCCTCTACCAGCCCCGCACCGCCATCAAGTCCCAAGTGCTGGCTGACTTCCTTGTCGATTGGGCCAAGACCCAGTACCTGCCGCCAGTGCCGGATTCCACGCATTGGCGGATCCACTTCGACGGTTCAAAGATGCACACCGGTTTGGGAGCCGGCATCGTCCTCACCTCTCCAAAAGGCGACAAGCTGAAGTACACGCTGCAGATCCACTTCACCGCCTCCAACAACGTGGCCAAGTACGAGGCGCTCATCCACGGGCTCCGACTGGCCAAGGAGATCGGCATCCGCCGCATCTTGTGATACGGCGACACGGACCTTGTGGTCCACAGTCCTCTGGCAACTGGGACGCCAAGGACGCCAACATGGCTAGGTACCACTTCCTTGTCCAACAGATCAGCGGACACTTCGATGGGTGCGAGTTCATTCATGTGCCACGGGCCGACAACGAAGCAGCCGATGCCATGGCATGGATTGGCTCTACCCGTCAGGCCATTCCAGCCGGCGTCTCCCTCGAGTGCGTGCGCAAGCCGTCTATCCAACCTTCGCTAGAAACAGAATCCATCTTTGTGCCGGCTGACCCTGGAGCTGCCGGATCCTACTCGAGGACTTCAGCAGGCGGCCCGAGGACTTCTACAGGTGGCCCGGGGGCTGCAGCACCCAAACCGGGCCCGGGGACTCCAGAACCCGGCCCGGGGACCGCTGTAGCCGTCCTGGGGACTTCCACGATGCACCAAGGAGCGGCCGGCTCCAACCCGCCGCCTCCCAACCCGGTCACCCTAACGCCGGTTGCTGTCATGACGGTAGTAGAAGCCCCGTCTTGGGCACAACCCATCCTCAACTTCGTGGTGAGCCGTGAGCTCCCAACTGACGAGGTCTTGGCCCGACAGGTGCAACACCGGGCGGCTGCTTACACGATCGTCAATAGAGAGCTCGTCAGGCGCAGCATTACCGGCATCTTCCAGCGCTGCGTTGAGCCGGAGAAGGGCATCGCTACCCTCAGAGATATCCATCAAGGTGAATGTGGCCACCATGCCGCCTCCAGAGCCCTCGTCGCCAAAGCTTTCCGCCATGGTTTTTTCTGGCCTACTGCTCTGTACGACGCCAAGGAGTTGGTCCGGAAGTGCAAGGGGTGCCAGCGTTTCAGCTCCAAGCAGCACTCAAGACCATCCCCATCACCGGGCCGTTCGCCGTATGGGGATTGGACATGGTGGGCCCATTCAAGGCAGCACGTGGCGGCATGACCCATCCGCTGGTTGTCGTGGACAAGTTCACAAAGTGGACCGAGGCGAGGCCAATCAAGAAGCTGAACGGCCCCACAGCTGTCACATTCATCGCGGACATCACCATTCAATACGGCATCCCACACAACATCATCACCGATAATGGCACGAACTTCGCCAAAGGCGCCTTGGCTTGTTTCTGCGCAACACAGGGTATCTGACTAGACCTTGTGTCGATTGCCCACCCGCAGTCAAACGACCAGGTGGAGCGGAATAACGGCCTCATTCTATCCGTCATCAAGCCACGGCTAGTCGAGCCGCTGGAGCGCTCATTCGGCTGCTGCCTCGAGGAGCTACTAGCCGTCCTCTCGAGTCGTCAGACCATGCCAGACAGATCAACCGGCTTCACACCCTTCTTCGTCGTATACGGGGCCGAGGCCATCATCCCAATGGATATTGAGTTTGACTCGCCTCGCGTCACCTTGTACATGGAGGTGCAATGAAAGGAGGCGTGCGAAGACGGCGTCGATCTTCTTGAAGAGGCCCGGCTGCTAGCACTCAGCCGGTCCGCCATCTACCAGCAAAACTTGCCCCGCTACCACAACAAGAAGATCAAGCCGCGTACTTTCCGCGCGGGTGACCTTGTGCTCTGACTGATCCAGCGAACAGCCGGCCAGCACAAGTTCTCGACTCCTTGGGAGGGCCCCTTCATTGTCAGCAAGGCCCTGGGCAACGACTCCTACTACCTAATCGACGCATAGAAGCCCAGAGCGCGCAAGAGGAACATAGCCGGGCAAGAGTCGGAGCGCCCATGGGACGTGAACCTCCTCGCCTGTTTTACAGTTGATGCAGTGTATGTACCACACTATCTTTTGTACTAAGTAAAGACAACAGGTACCCCGAGGCGCACTCGGGGGCTACCCTTTTATCTCTATGATAAGCTTCTCCTATGAATGAGTATTTATTCTTTCACCATGCCCGGGTCCGGTCAGTCGGCCCGGGGGCTCGCCGACTTGGCCCAAGTTGGCACCATCCGAAGTCGGCTCAGTAATGTGCCGACGCCAAAGCCCTCTCTTCGCCCCAGCCACAGCTCGCAGCGCGACTGTCCGGCTGGAAAGAGCTAAAGGCCGGAAACACTGTCCACATGAAAGACGACTAAGGAGGAACGCTGATGCAGGCCAAGCCGGCCTCTCTCCTCTCCCATCAGGCTGCTCAGCAGCCGGCCGACCGGCTTCTTGCTTGACTAGCTACGCTTTAAGCGGCCAAAGTAATTTGCCAATTCTAAATGGCCAAGTCCCTGACCCGGCCACAGACCGCAGCGCGGCTGTCCGGCTGTTAGGGCGGCAGCCAAAGGAACACGGCACAATAAAAAGCCAAAGAAAGCAAAGGAAAAATCGAGTTAGAACTCGGCATAGCATACAAACATGTGGAAAAAATAAATTCATTTACATTGCAAAAAGCCCATAGCCGGCATTCATCAAGGTTTAAAATGCACCCCAAGTGGGTGGAACTGCGCATAACTAACTTGTCCTTGAGCACAAGACAGAAAAAACTTAAACAAGATAAGGGCCGCCTAGGCTCAATACAAAAAAAAGACAAATCCGTGACATTTTGGGCCGAACGAATTTTTTTCTGTCATGCTTATGACACTTCTATGACGATAATTGTGACAAAACCCAGTATCATCATAGATGTGGTGGGCTCCTACTTCAATGAAAAAAAATCATGATAGAAAATGGGCTTTTCATCCTGGGCGGGCTGGAAAAAACCGTGGTAGAAGCAAGGGCGAGGAAAATTTCGGGGAGTTCCTGGTTACGGTGGGTGGTCGGGGCCGAGCGATGCACGAAGGTTTGCGCGTTTCTCTTGTACACGTACGCGCGTGTGTGCGAGGCGTTGCGCTCTAACTGAACCCGAGCGATTGCACTAGCTACTTTACTGAACCCCTATCGATCCCTTGCTATTAATTGAACCCGAATGATTCCTTCGCTACTGCTGCTAACTGAAGCCGATCGAATCTGCCTCTTGATGAACAGTTCCCGGTGGTGATTGGATGAACAGTTCCCGGTTGGGGTTGGATGAACAGGATCCCGTGGTAATAGAGCTATTGCTGCTGGATGAACAGGACCCCGATCGAGGAGGCATGGGGATGAATGATAGTAGCCGGTGGAGGGACCCGGTACACGGAGGGATGGTTGAATAGGACCCCGTGGAGGGGCTGGTTGAACAGGATCCTGTGGAGGGCTGGATGAACAGGACCCCGTGGAGGGCTCAATGAACAGTAGCCAGGGAGGCTGGATGAATAGGACACCGTGGATGAACAGTAGCTGGTGGAGGCTGCAGGAAGTCGACGGTGGATGAACAATAGCAGGTAGAGGCTAGAGGAAGTCGACGGTGGATGAACAGTAGCCCGTGGAGTCCCGTTTTGTGGTACGCCACACCCCTCCCGATCAATAGGACCCCGTTTCGACCGTAGGCGCTCCAACACTAGTCCGTTTCCTCCGTTTTGTGGTACGCCACACCCCTCCCGATCAACAGGACCCTGTTTCGACCGTACGCGGTCGAACATAAGTCCGTTTCCTCCGTTTTGCGGTACGCCAGACCCTTCCCGATGAACAGGACCCCGTTTCGACCGTACGCAGTCGAACAGAAGGCCCGTTTCCTTCATTCGGCGGTACGCCAGACCTCGTTTCGGCTGTTCCATCCAAGCCGGTTGGCTCCCGATGAACACGACGTATTCCGTTGCCTCCCGATGAACACGACACATTCCGTTGCCTCCCCATGAACACGGCGCAGTTTCTCTGTTCCCACCCAGCTGGTTGGCTTCCAATGAACAGGATTAGTCGTTGTACGCGTTAGAGACCCCGCCCGTATGTACGTACATAGCCGTATTTACTATCTTGCAGCGTGGCCGTACGTACGTGTACACGATATAGACGGGACTGCGTGAATGCTACGTCGACGCCTCTACTTCAACAAGTGTTGCTCCTTACTCGGCCATGGTACGTCGCCGCAGAGACACGATCGACCGCTATGTACATACACGTTCATGGCCGGATAGATAACGCTACCTTCGCTTCAACCTGGTGGGTCCCAGCTGTCAGGGGGTAAGAAGGCAGTTCCTTCCATGTGAAGATAAAGTCGGTGGGTCCCAACTGTCAGGGGGAATGTTTTTTTCACGAAATACAGAGGCCCTTTCGGTAGGTCTGAGGTGTCAGGTGGAGGAATCATTATTTTGCGCGTAATAAGGAGGCACTTCCTTGCGTGCGGCCATGGACCCAGCTGTCAGCCTCTCCACTTACAGTCCTCTTCTCATGGTCGTCGTTCATTGACCGTGTTGACGACGCCGTACCGCCCGAGAGCACCAAGGTGGTGGAAGACGGCGTGACCTAGGAAGGGAACGACCCGGAGTCGGGGAATACGCATCAGTGGATGCCCACATGGAGGGGAGTACGAGGGTTGACTACTTCGGCTGCGGTTTGAGGCTGCCGTGTCCGGAGAATAACAAGGGGTGTGGGTGAGTAGAGGGAAGGCCTGGCCAGTAGTAGTATGGTCGGGCGGTGAGACCTGCGCGGCAGCACAGCCGCCCATGGGAGGCTGGAGCAGGTGGTATGGCGGGGGCAGGTTTGGGCGGCTGGAGCAACAAGACCAGAGGTTGAAGACTCAGCTTGGCCGTTGGATTAACATCAAACGGTCAGTGCAGCTATAATCATTTATTGACTAAGTTGACAAAGCCCTGCGTACCCGTTAACTTAGTAGGCCCACAAGTCAGCCTCCAAATCTGGTGGGTCCCCGCTAGCAGGAGGAATCAATTTTTTCTCACGTAATAAGGTAGCACTTCCTTGTGTGCGAAGATGTCTTCTAGTTTTTTTAATTTCTTCTTTTTCGAGATAGAATAAAAAACAATTTAGGATCTTCGGTACAATCTATATTTTCACGAAAAGGATCATAATAAAGCTGGTGGGTCCCAGCTGTCAGGGAGAGGAAACTTCTTATTTCCACGTAATAAAGGAAGCACTTCCTTGCGTGCGAAGATGTAGCTGGTGGGTCAAACCTGTCAGGGGGAGAAATTATTTGTTTTCGCATAATACGGGGGCACTTGCTGCGTGTGGCCATGGGCCATGTGGGTCCCTACTGTCAGCCAATCCACGTACATGCCTCATCCGATGGCTGTTGTTTGTTGACAAAGTTGACCACGCCACACCGAGAGAACCAACATAGTGAATGATGGCGAGTATTACGAAGGGAACGACCCGGAGACGGTGAAGACACATCAGTGGATGCCCACGGGGAGGGGAGTACGAGGGTTCACTGGTTCGGCTGCGTTGTGAGGCTGCCGTCACCGGTGAAGAACATGAGGTGTTGGTGAGTAGAGGAATGGCCTGGACGGCGTTTGGGAGTAGAGTGGGCCGGTGAAGCCAGCGCGGCAGCACAGCCGGCCACGGGAGGTGGTAGCAGGTGGTACCGCCGGTGGTGGTTTGGGCGGCTGAAGCAAGAATATCTGAGACCGAAGAAGCACTACAACCATTGGATGGACATCCAATGGCCACTGCTGCTAGAATCATGTCTTGACTATAAGTTTACAAAGCCCTCCGTACGCGTTAGTAGGCCCACAAGCCTTCCGTACGCGTCACTGACTATAATTCTCAAAAAAAGTAGGCCCAAAAGTGAGCATCACATCTGTGGCAGAGAACATATAGCCCATTTGCGATTGGTAATAGTGTATAGCCCATTTTTGAATTCTAATGGAATTCACTACAACCCATTTACAGTGTGTTAAAATTACAGCTCATTTTCTAGCTAGGACAACAATTAATAATTTCAACCAACCTCTAAAAATAGAATTCAACAAAAAATCCCACATTTTGATGGGATCCGAAAAAAATTATCCCGAAATTTCAAGTCATATTAAATATAATTTTGAAATGAATTTGTATTAGGTAAAAATCTAAAGAAATACTGCGCGCGCAATAAGTAATGAAATTAAAATTTCCAAATTCAAACAATAATATTTTTTAAACTAATTACCTGCTTGGTGCCTTTTTGTATATTTACAGCCTAGTTTTTATAATTACATCCCATTTATTATTTCTTAAAGCCCATTTTGTTGTTAGGCCTAATGCATCCCTGATAGGAAAGATTTACAGCCCAGCGGGGCGGAGAATAACGAGTTGACCTGGGTTGGGTATTCCGCAGGAAAAGTATAGCTCGGCTAGCCATTTTCACCTTGACAAAATAATACCTGGGCTGGATATTTGGTCGACATAAAATAATAGCCTGGGCTAGACGGGCCACAGCCCGCCCAGTTGATACCCTGATCCTCTGAACAACAACAAAAACATCGCTCTAGAAAAACTCCGCTTACACCTAAAAAAAATACTGCTCGAGCTGCTGGGTCCCAACTATCGGCCGTTCCTTGTGCAATTCTCTCGTTTATTGACAATATTGGTTGACAATGGTGTGGTACCGTGATGTCAGGAAACTAGGACGAAGCAAAAAAATATAGTTGTATATAATAAGGAGGAACTTGCGTACGTACGGCTATGGCCCTAGTGAGTCCCTACTGTCATCCAGTTCAAATAAAGTCATCTCCTGATTCCTCATGTTCCTTGACCATGTAGACAATTCTCGGCGCCACGGCAAGCACAACAACTCGAAGGACGATGGAGAGGGCCTCGCGAGCCCTATGGATGGTCTGATACAGCGCCCGCTGCTCATTCAGGAAGCCAGGATCATCGGAAACCTCGCGGGCCCTTGGGAGCTCTGGATTGTTTCACACCTGTATTAAGATACAAGTGCAATTTACTCATCACCGGAAACAACGTGTAAAATACAGGCGTAATGAAACCTAGGGCCCGAGGTCTGTAACGAAAACCGGTGAGTTACACGTGTAATTTGAGAGACCAGTGTATATTTTACTAGTCGAAATTGACCAACGAAGCGCTTCGCGCAAGACCATCTGCTTTTATTTACAAGCGTCCGTTTTACAAGCAGTTTTGGTTGGAAAACGACGATCCAATCACGGCCTAAGATGATGAGTTGGTCGGGAAGATGATATGGTTTCACCTCTAACCTACCCGAGTTGTCGTATAGGCTATGAATGAAACATAAGACAACGAACTTCTTAAGAACGGAAACAACAGAAGAGGATGATCTTCTTAACATGCAAATCACAGGCATTAGATCAACATGCAAAAAAATATGAAGCATTATTCTCAGGAGGCACGGTGAACAGCTCGTGATGCCGCATGCCACAACATTCCAAGCTCAACTTGCAATCAAACTCACAAGGCCTGGCATTACATAGACAACATTCAGAACAAACTCTTAAAATACCTTACATAAGTCAACATTCATGTGACTATGCATCTCAGCAGAGTAGATATTTACTTTTAAACTGAAGACATGAATAGGAAAAAAGCGATCGACGTTGCTCACAGCAAAGGGCGTCCCACTCAAAAATATCAAATGCATGTCTTCTGGCTAACATCAATGAGCAAATTTTGACAAGGTTTTCCAATTCCAACATATTAAACTAATGTCTTCTTGCTAACATCAATGATTAAACTTTGACAAGCTTTTCCCATTCAAAATATGTAATGCCTATGATTGTGGAACGGGCAGGGTTTGTCATCCGATAGTCCGGTGGCTCAAGGTGACGACGAATGATTAGAGAACCATTCGATGTATTGTGCATGATGAAGTATTATGGAGGACACGAACCATCTGAACATTTTGTGCAGTTCCACTAAAATCAAGTTGAGCATCCCTGTGGAATTCGTATTTATATGCTTCAAGAAAACAAAGACAAATCAGCACACACATGAATATTGGCCCCAGTGTCATCTCTCCTTTTGTCTTTCTTCTTACCCTTCTTAAAGGTAGTATTCTGCCTTGAAGACGTTGGTAGCTCCATTCAGACGGGCATGGTTTGTCATCAGTTTGCACATTGAAATGTCACATGGAGCTGCATTAACCAGCGTATCTTTTTTGTGCAGATTCCACTGAAATCAAACAATGTCTTGAGTAGCATGGTGGATTTCGTATTTATATGTTGCAAAGCATTAAACACGTTGGCGGCTCCATTCAAACAGATAGTCTGGTGGCTCATGGTGACGACGAATGATTAGAGAAGCATTTGATGTATTGTGCATGATGAAGTATTATGGAAGACAGGAACCATCTGAACATTTTGTGCAGTTCCACTAAAATCAAGCTGAGCATCCCAGTCTGCATAAATACAGAAAAGGCGTGATGAATATAATAGTGGTACTAGTTGATTAAACATACGCTTACAACTATAATCATCTTCATTATCTTAACAGGAAAAGATAGCAATACAATAGCTTGAATTAAACATTTATTCAAAACAATACAACAATATAAGTAGCACAACATAACAAAGCACAATCATGTGGATGAAGGCCGATACTGACCTTGTTTGTTACATATGCATCGGCAACTTACTTGGTCATACCTTTCCTTGTGGAGTGAATTTTTTACTCCACGTGTTGTTGAGTTGCCCATGCTCTCTGCAGACTAGTCATGTCACCAGCGTCTACTAATACTCTGTAAAGCTTCTCGATCATTTCTTCTGTAATGTAGCGCAAACAGTGACTGCTTCTTTCTGCAAAGTGGTAAGACCAACTGGACCCACTAATGCAGCAGTTTGCCTTAGACACATTGGCTCCTGTTGTGCAGTTCAACTAAAATCAAAGTCGAAATAAAACCGAGCAGAAATTTTGATATCCCTGTAAGCAACAATAGGTATAAGGGAAACAATTACTACGAAATAACGGTTGTTGACTTCTACTCCCAGACGAAAACATCTACTGATCTACCTTATCTTAATGGGAAACAAAGCAGGAGAGTAGCAATTCTCAATCAGTGTGATTCATTCATATTAACTAATAAATTATCTTAACAATGCCTTGTTTCAACATGTATAAAGAACGACAAAGCAGAAAGGTACCATTCCTAAAACAATGCGACTGATTCATATTCACAGAGACATTATATTAACAATACCTTGGTTAAACATGTAGAAAGAACTACAAAACAGGATAGTACCATTTGTAAAACACTGTAATTGATATATAATAACAGAGACATTATCTCAACAATACATTTCTTAAACATGTACTCCGGCCGATACCTAACAGAAATGGTACTCCCGCTGATCCCTAACAAGTGTTGAAGTTTTGAACTAAGATTCAGTAGTTAATTCTAAGAGTGGCATTGCTTAATTTTACCAGTGGCATTAGATTAACAAAAAGCATAAACAGATCCAGGGGAGAGTGGGCGCAACAACACCATGTGCTTCCATTTACTTATAAAGGGGGTGATGTAGAGTTTTGTTGTAACAAAGAAACAAACATCATGTCTGGGTTGGAACAATTTTTACTCACTTCATGATAAAAGACAGCAGTTCAATAGCTTCAATTCAACATTTATCCAAAAAAATACCAATACAAGTAGCACAACATCTCAAAGCACACTGCAGCATCATGTGGATGAAAGTCAGTACTGACCTTTCTTGACCAAGATGTGAAACAACTCGCGAGGAGGACTTGAAAGAAATCTCAACACATATACGGAAATCCGATCTCCTTTTGTGCAGTTCCACCAAAATTAAGCAAAGTCGCCGGTGTGACATTCAAGTTGAAGTGCACAAAACAATCTTAAAACAAAAGTGTTTCGCGTAGCGAAGCAAAATGTCGCAATAGCAACAGGTTGAATAGATATCCATGTTTTAACAGAGGCAAAAAAGGAATCAATTACTAGCCAATAAAGGAGGATGAAACATGCGGCCACAAAAAGAAGCATCTACCTTATCTTGATGGAAAACAAAGTATAGGACAGTAGCATTTCTGAAATGGTTGCATTTATTCATATTAACAGAGAAATTCTCTTAAAATAACATTCGTTAAAAATGTAATTTACTTTTAACAGTGGCATTGCTTCAATTTTCCAGCGGCATTCTTTGATTTACAATAGCAAAATAGTTGTATGGAACATGGGACATGCCAGCACCATGTGCCTCCACACGTATAAATGGGTGATGCAGAGTATGTTGTCAAGCAACATATCTGTGTTGGTCCCATATTTGTTCTCTTTGAACCTTTTCCTATGCGACAATAGGTATAAGGGAAACAATTACTGACAAATAACGGTTGATGACTTATACTCCAAGAAGAAAAACATCTACTGATCTACCTTATCTTAATGGTAAACAAAGCAGGAGAGTTGCAATTCTCAATCAGTGTGATTCATTCATATTAACTAAGACATTAGCTTAACAATGCCTTGTTTCAACATGTATAAAGAACGACAAAGCAGAAAAGTACCATTCCTAAAACAATGTGACTGATTCATATTAACAGAGACATTATCTTACCAATACCTTGGTTAAACATGTAGAAAGAACTACAAAGAAGGATAGTACCATTTGTAAAACACTGTAACCGATATATAATAATAGAGACATTATCTCAACAATACATTTCTTAAACATGTACTCCGGCCGATCCCTAACAGAAAGGGTACTCCCGCCGATCCCTAACAAGTGTTGTAGTTTTGAACTAAGATTCAGTACTTAATTATGAGAGTGGCATTGCTTAATTTTACCAGCGGCATTAGATTAACAAAAAGCATAAACAGTCCCAGGGGAGAGTGGGCGCAACAACACCATGTGCTTCCATCTACTTATAAAGGGGGTGATGCAGAGTTTGTTGTAACAAAGCAAAAAGCGTCATGTCTGGGTTGGTCCCATTTTTGTTCACTACTTAATGGGAAAAGACAGTAATTCAATAGCTTCAATTCAACATTTATTTAAAACAGTACCAATACAAGTAGCATAGCATCTCAAAGCACACTGCACAATCATGTGGATGAAGGTAGGTACCAACCTTTCATGACGCACACAAGATCACGTACGAATCTGCCAACACGAATAGGAAATCCAATCCCGTTTTGTGCAGTTGCACTAAAATCAAGAAAGTCACCAGTGTGACATTTAAGTTCGCTATAGCAACAAGTTGAATAGATATCCCTGTTTTAACAGAGGCAAAAAAGGAAACAATTACTGGCCAATAAAGCAGGATGAAACATACGGCGACAAAACGAAGCATCTAACTTATCTTGATGGAAAACAAAGTAGGACATTAGCATTTCTAAAACGGTTGCATTGATTCATATTAATAGAGACTTTCTCTTAAAACAACATTCATTAAAAATGTAATTTACTTTTAACAGTTGCTTCAATTTCCAGCGGCATTCTTAGATTAACAATAGCAAAATAGTTGTATGGGACATGGGACATGTTACATGCCAGCACCATGTGCGTCCACACGTATAAATGGGTGATGCAGAGTATTTTGCCAAGCAGCATATCTGTGTTGGTCCCATATTTGTTCTCTTTGAACCTTTTTCCTATGTGAGGGCAGCAAATCTAGTCCTGCACAAACTACCCGACCCCCAGTTTCTTTCCTTTTTCAACAAAAAGATTGATTCCTTACAGATGTGTGTATTGGGTTACCCCATTTTCCCCTTTTCGACCAACAAAGCAGCTGGATAGCCAGTCTATACTACTTTCCCTCCCTCCTTTCCTCATTGAACCACGTCCTAGATTCATGCTCCACCCCACCGCACCCTTCTTTCCTCTTTGAACCAAGACCTAGATTCGACTACAGAATCGAAAAATATCTGCATGCATCTAGAGCAATGACAGTTTCAAAGAAAGTTATACCTTAGGGTTGTCGGGATGTGGCTAGGCGTGCGGCGGGAGGTCGGATCTGCCCACACTACATACAGCAGCGAGGAAGAAGGGGTCGGTGGCCCTCCCGCACAAGCGCTGGGTGAAAGACAACAACGTACCCGACAGTGGATTGCCTCCCTCGCCGAAGGCGATAGAGTGAATGTTGTACCTCCTCCCCTTCCCGGTGCGACGGGATCCGGGCGGCTCCTTCACCACCTGTGAGGGGGAAGAGAGAGACAAAGGCCAACGCAGTCTTGTTTAGATCTAGTGAAGAGGGTGAGAGACTGTGAATATAGCAAACCCTAGCAAAGGAACGCTGAGCCTCTAGCGTGTATATATATATATGTAGTGCGGCGAGAGCGTGGAGAGTGCAAACCCTAGTGAACAAGCGCTAAGGCTCCAGCTTATATAGTACTACTTATATAGTACTCGTGTATACTACTAATATATAGTGGAGTGGTTTTCTTTTTCTCTCCATAACAATCGTTTTAAATTGTGTAAGTACGAAACGAAACTCTTTATTTAACGTACCAGTGAAGAAAACTACTTACGATGAACTAACGATCCACGCGTCCTGGTCGCACTTCCTGTCATTCACGTGCGGTACACGACCCTCCGTTAAGTGAACAACCACACATGCGCCAAATTATCGGAAACATGTGAGAGTATGTACAAATAAAGAATTTTAATTTCAATTATCGGAAAGATTTGAGAGTATGTACAGTTTGCCCTCTCTAATAATTATGGTTTGTTGTGTTCGGCCTAAACTTGGTCAAACTTTACAAAGTTTGACTTCAGTCAAATCTAATATGCGGAGTAAATAAAAATGGAGGGCTACTACGTCCATCCGGGTTTTTAGTCCACACTATTTTTTTAATCAAAGTTAATAGCTGGACAAATAAAATTACAGGGGAGCTGGAGACAAAGTTGTGAGAAGGCTTAGAAATCAATACAAAACTTATGCTCTTAGTACCAACGTCGATCCTTCTTCGAGGAAACATTTGGTTCATAGCCAATTGTGTGATAAAATTGCACCAACGTGAAAGACGACTGCGTCTCCAACGCAACCAAGGTGAACTGACGAAGGATATCATCTTTGTGGGTAACAAGCAAAGAGCACTGATGGAAGACAGCTTGTTTTTCATTGAAAATCGATCAGCTTCACCAGCCAATGCAACCATGAGCATCGATAGGTCATCGTGGTGATGCATCATCCATTTGGCATCAAGTTTGGGTGAGGCACCTACGAAGTTCGACAAATCCTCACCGTGGTCTGTTTCTTCTCAGTAGTCAAGCTCGAGGAAGGAAGAACCACGTGGCAGAGGACAATGAGGCAAAACAACAATGGCCATCCAATTTTGTGCAGTTCCACTAAAATTGAGGAAGACATGCCCGGGTATGGAGATACGCATCGCTGTTTTCAAAAATATAAAAAAGGGATATAGTGTTGTTACTTTGTTTTACAAGATTAACAATGACATCTCAATTGTCAATAAGAATTATGAAAATTACACCAACAAACAAAAGCATCATGATTATATTGATGGGAACTAAACCAGGATACCCGAGAAAAAAAGCATTTCTTCATTTAACCAGTGATAGTATTAGATTAGCAGCAGCAATAGGAGCATATGGACAATGACCGCACAACCACCATGTACTTTTTGTCAAAACAACATGTATACCTCCACCGAGGCATAAATCAGGACAACTTTTCAAGTGGCATTTCCTCTATAATAGTAGGTGATGTTGGACCAGCCGACGAACCCTAGCTACTATACATGGGGAGCTGGGGAGTAGTCGCATAGAAGAAAACCCGCATGCAGCAACCTGGGGAGCTGGACTAGTACAAGAAGTTACACCTCAGGTGGGCGAGATGTCGCTTAGGCGGGCGGGCGGGATCTGCCCACATGACGGCAGCGAACAAGGGCACGGAGGACCTTCGTCCGCGCCAGCGCCGGCTCCGAGAGGACGACGCACATCGGCTTCCTCCATCGCCGACGGCGACAACGTCAACGCTGCACCTCCTCACCTCCCGCAGCGGACGGGATTCGGCCGGATCTGTGACCACCGGTGAGGAGAGAGATAGTGTGGACACTGTCATCTTGTTTTGATATGGAGAGGGTGAGAGAGCGAGACGCGAGAAACTCTATCAAACAAGAGGCTATAATGGAGTAAAACAATCTCTCCGTAGCAGTGGTTTTAAAGAGAATACGCGCGTACTCGGAAAAAAGAAACGAAAACTGGCGGACAATTTTTTAACGTACCAAGAAAGAAAACTCGACCAAAAACACGCCCCCGCTTCCAGGTCGCGAGAGTCGTCGCGCACACACACATAGACATAGACATGCATATCCGTGTTTACGTAAAATTCCATTTCCATCTCCATCTCCAATCATATTTGTCCAACTGGCACATTATTTACGTTGTTAATTATATACGCGGAAATATTAACGTACAACATCTCTTGTTTGCGGGCGTCCGGACCGCTGCCACGGCCCCTCCTGACCAACCCGAACCCTCTTCATCACGTGCGCGTGCTTCCCTTAGTTTTTGAGAACCAAGGTATCAATCCAGTAGGAGGCTACGCGCGAGTCCCTCGTACCTACACAAAACAAATAACTCCTCGCAACCAACGCGATAAGGGGTTGTCAATCCCTTCATGGTCACTTACGAGAGTGAGATCTGATAGATATGATAGGATAATATTTTTGGTATTTTTGTGATAAAGATGCAAAGTAAAATAAAAGCAAAGTAAAAAGCAAAGGAAATAACTAAGTGTTGGAAGATTAATATGATGAAGATAGACCCGGGGGCCATAGGTTTCACTAGTGGCCTCTCTTCAAGAGCATAAATATTTTACGGTGGGTGAACGAATTACTGTTGAGCAATTGACAGAATTGAGCATAGTTATGAGAATATCTAGGTATGATCATGTATATATGCATCACGTGCGATACAAGTAGACCGACTCCTGCCTGCATCTACTACTATTACTCCACTCATCGACTGCTATCCAGCATGCATCTAGAGTATTAAGTTCATGAAAACAGAGTAACGCCATAAGCAAGATGACATGATGTAGAGGGATAAATTCATGCAATATGATAAAAACCCCATCTTGTTATCCTCGATGGCAACAATACAATACGTGCCTTGCTGCCCCTACTGTCACTGGGAAAGGACACCGCAAGATTGAACCCAAAGCTAAGCACTTCTCCCATTGCAAGAAAGATCAATCTAGTAGGCCAAACAAAACCGAGAATTCGAAGAGACTTGCAAAGATAACCAATCATACATAAAAGAATTCAGAGAAGATTCAAATATTGTTCATAGATAATCTTGATCATAAACCCACAATTCATCGGTCTCAACAAACACACCGCAAAAAGAAGATTACATCGAATAGATCTCCACGAGAGAGGGGGAGAACATTGTATTGAGATCCAAAAAGAGAGAAGAAGCCATCTAGCTACTAACTATGGACCCGAAGTTCTGAGGTAAAACTACTCACACTTCATCGGAGGGGCTATGGTGTTGATGTAGAAGCCCTCCATGATGGATGCCCCCTCCGGCGGAGCTCCGGAACAGGCCCCAAGATGGGATCTCGTGGGTACAGAAGGTTGCGGCAGTGGAATTAGGTTTTTAGCACCGTATCTGATTGTTTGGGGGTACGTAGGTATATGTAGGAGGAAGGAGTACGTCGGTGGAGCAACAGGGGGCCCACGAGGGTGGAGGGCGCGCCCTCGGGGGGGGGGGGGGGGGGGCGCGCCCCCTACCTCGTGGCCTCCTCTTTTGTTTCTTGACGTAGGTTCCAAGTCTCCTGGATCATATTCTTCCTAAAAATCACGTTCCCGAAGGTTTCATTCCGTTTGGACTCTGTTTGATATTCCTTTTCTGCGAAACTCTGAAATAGGCAAAAAACAGCAATTCTGGGCTAGGCCTCCGGTTAATAGGTTAGTCCCAAAAATAATATAAAAGTGGATAATAAAGCCCAATAATGTCCAAAACAGTAGATAATATAGCATGGAGCAATCAAAAATTATAGATACGTTGGAGACGTATCAGGCATCCCCAAGCTTAATTCCTGCTCGTCCTCGAGTAGGTAAATGATAAAAACAGAATTTTTGATGCGGAGTGCTACTTGGCATAATTTTAATGTAATTCTTCTTAATTGTGGTATGAATATTCAGATCCAAAAGATTCAAGATAAAAGTTTAATATTGACATAAAAAATAATAATACTTCAAGCATACTAACAAAGCAATCATGTCTTCTCAAAATAACATGGCCAAAGAAAGTTATCCCTACAAAATCATATAGTCTGGCTATGCTCTATCTTCACCACACAAAGTATTTAAATCATGCACAACCCCGATGACAAGCCAAGCAATTGTTTCATACTTTTGACATTCTCAAAGTTTTTCAATCTTCACGCAATACATGAGCATGAGCCATGGATATAGCACTATACGTGGAATAGAATGGTGGTTGTGGAGAAGACAAAAGAGGGAGAAGATAGTCTCACATCAACTAGGCGTATCAACGGGCTATGGAGATGTCCATCAATAGATATCAATGTGAGTGAGTAGGGATTGCCATGCAACGGATGCACTAGAGCTATAAGTATATGAAAGCTCAACAAAAGAAACTAAGTGGGTGTGCATCCAACTCGCTTGCTCACGAAGACCTAGGGCATTTTGAGGAAGCCCATCATTGGAACATACAAGCCAAGTTCTATAATGAAAAATTCCCACTAGTATATGAAAGTGATATCATAGGAGACTCTCTATCATGAAGATCATGGTGCTACTTTGAAGCACACGTGTGGTAAAAGGATAGTAACATTGTCCCTTCTCTCGTTTTCTCTCATTTTTTTATATTTTTTTATTTGGGCCTTTTCTCTTTTTTTTATGGCCTCTTTTGTTTTGTCCGGAGTATCATCCCGACTTGTGGGGGAATCATAGTCTCCATCATCCTTTTCCTCACTTGGGACAATGCTCTAAAAATGAAGATAATCACACTTTTATTTTCTTACAAATCAACAATTACAACTCGATACTTAGAACAAAATATGACTCTATATGAATGCCTCCGGCGGTGTACCGGGATATGCAATGAATCAAGAGTGACATGCATGAAAAAATTATGAATGGTGGCTTTGCCACAAATACGATGTCAACTACATGATCATGCTAAGCAATATGACAATGATGGAGCGTGTCATAATAAACGGAACGGTGGAAAGTTGCATGGCAATATTGTAGGAGATATGCCCTAGAGGCAATAATAAATGATATTATTTATCTCCAAGTTCATAATTATGTTTATGTTCCATGCTATAACTGCTATGGTTCTCGAGTCTGCAATAACACGAGGGTCGGCGGAAGACTCATATGCACGTGTGGAATAATAAACGTTAAGAAGTATTCTTAGTCTGGCCTCTAAGACTAGCTCAAGTGTTGCATGATGGTTCTGTTTTCCTGATCATGGGCATGTCAATGCCAGCAACTTTGAGGGCACAATGTTAAGAGAACATTTGTGTTGAATCGACCCGGATTGATGTTATGCTATGAGATACATTCGTCACAAGTTAATGGTTTATAACACAGAGATAGTTAATGTTTGCATAATTCCTTAGACCATGAGAGTATCGAGTTTCTTCATGCTTGCTTCATGAACTTTGGGTTTGTTAAACGTCATCCGTAACTGGATGGCTATTACGGCGGCTTACGGGCTCATGGGAAAGTATGTTAAGTAACTTGATAGCTCGAGATTGGGATTTGCTCCTCCGACAATGGAGTGATATACTCGGGCCCTCTCGGTGTTACGGTGTCCATCATCGTCTGGCCAGACACTTTGTGATTTGATCACGGGGATGCCGGAACACGATAACGAGAAAAGAGAACAATACCGGTAACGAGGTAACTAGCATAGTGGACAAGTTGTTGATCCACGGGAATGCCAACATGTCTCACCTCGGGTATTTGTAACATATCGCGAAGCAACAGGAATAGCACACGGCAACTGGAGGTTCACTCGAATATTTATTCGTGTGGGTATAGGGGTCAATATGGGTGTCCACGGCTCCGATGTTGATCATTGGTCGGAAAGGGTTCCAGTCATGTCTATACTTCACCGAACCTATAGGGTCACACGCTTAAGGGTCATCTATCCGCTGAATACTAGACAAGGAGTCTGAGAGAAAATCACCGAAAAAGTTTTGGACACCGGAAAAGTTTCGGACAGCGGAAAAGGTTCCGCAGAAAGAGGTCATCGGATGAGTTTCGATGAAACTGAAAAGTTGTTTCAGGGGATACCATAAAGTCAAATTGGTTTCGGCACATGCCTACTAATTCTTGGAGGGTGCCAGAATCATTCTGGAAGCTTTCTGGAATTTTCCGGGATAATAACCGGATATGCTCCGGAGCTGCCGGAACCACTTCAGATGCTTTTCGCAGATGAAAATCGCTAAACCGGAATTGTTTCGGAACGCATTGAAAATAATTTTGGTGGGTACTGGAAATGTTCTAAGCCCACACAAATATTTTCAGTTTGAACAGACGCTGAAAAATGTCGTCATGGATAATGAAAGTGCTTTTTGGGATATTTCCAAAAGGCTTCTAGAAGGGCTTGGGGGCCAAGCATGCTCCTCATGGGGGTCCCCCAAGGGGGTTGGCCGGCCACATGTGTGGGGCTCCATGGAGCTGCACTTCCCTCCCCATTATGCCCTTCATGTGTGACATTTACATGGGCATTTTGGGTTTTTGTGAGCCATCCCTACCCCTTGGCTTTCCTATAAATAGAGGAGGAGTGGGCAGCCCAAAAATCATCCCTTCTCACATACAAGTGCCATGCAATGATCTGGCTTCTCTCTCCCTCCCCGCGAAATAGTTTCGTAGAGCTGAAAGGCTGTCTGGGTTCCGGCAGGAACTAGTTCTGGACGGCGAAGCCCTGCCGGATAGATGACACTGTATGTGTGCAAATCTGTAGAGAGATCGTAGTTTCGGTCTTAGTCGTGAGTGCCTCCCAAAGGGCCATCCGTGTGACCGTCCGAGTTTCAAAGGTCCTCCCGAAGGGCTGTCCGAGTGACCGTTCGAGTTTCGAAGCTCCTCCCGAAGGGCTGTCCGCGACACCGTCCGGGGGCTGTTCGACAGCCTCCCGGAGGGCTGTCTGTGGAGCAGATGAGGGTATACATCCTCGCGGTTGGGAGCTTGTAAATCCTAGCTGCGGGGATCTGCACCACCGATCGTCATCGACTCTACTTCCCGCTGCGCTACGAGTCAGTAACGAAAAAGATCAAACCATGTATGCAGTCTCCATAGTGGTCCTGGGCTGGTGCGTAAGTCGGAATTTTTTTGTTTTCTGCTGCGTTACCCTACAGTGGCATCAAGAGCCGTGCTATGCGTAGATGCAGGTTTCGATCTAGAATACATGGAGATGTTTGGGTATTGCATAATATATTAGGTAGTAGATGAGATCTATTGCTGAAAATTATTTATGCGGGTGACAGATGAAATTTGTTACCCGACGTTCTTGTTGCTTCCCTAGAATTTGCGTTTGCTCAATCTCGAGACAGCATGGTGGAATTTGACAAAGTTCTGGCAATCCGTGATCCTGATTGATCATGGAAGTGCTATCAGTTCTTTGGGTTCTGCCGTAGTCAAAAGAAAGATGAAATTCGCAGATGAAAGGGCATTGCAGATATGATCTGCACGGGGGTCATGCATATGACGAAGTTTAGTATGGGGCTCGAGATTTAATAATCTCGTGTTTCATACACCCCGAGATGTTAATCTAGCATCTTGAATAATCATACTTGATGATAAAACGCTGGTAGCTGCGGTTTAAGTCAAAACCTTAGAAGCCACGTAAAATAAAATTTTGCATAAACCGATTAGATGCGTCTAACTTGGTTTTGCAGGATATGCATGTGATGTGGTATAGCAATGCTCATATTCAATTTGATTATGTATGAGATGACTATATGATGTAATTAACATGACCTGCGTGTCATGATTCGGCATGATGGTTGGAGCCATATGATTGTCACTTTAATGACCTGCGTGTCAACCTTAAGTAATGCACTTATTTTATTAGCTATAGAGATAGCAATATTATCTGGTGCATCGACAAGGTGGTGGCAATTTTCGTGAAGGTGAACACCGACGCGAATGCCGAAGACGAAGGAATGAAAGACTTCTCCGTCATAAAGGGCTATACCATATCATGCTATTATGAATTGCCTGAGATGTTTATCCCTTTGATGCACCCTTTTTGATTGCGCGGTAGTCGCTTCTTATTAGGGTGATCTCTCACTTAAAATATCAAAGTAGTTAGTGTTCACCCAAGTGTAGCACCGTCTGAAATTCGTATCTTTTCGGGGTGCGCCATGTACACATGAGCACGAACGAATCGAGAGGAATGAGGCGGGTGAGGTCAGACCTTGCAGCAAGATCACTTGGTTGTCTTTGACGTTCAGGCAAGAGAGTCCTGAGCTCGGAACACGTCCATCGAAAGATGAACAAGAATCAGATAGAGATGTGATCGGCAAGTTGGCCTACCAATTGAAATTCGTGTCATCAGTGATGAACCCGTCAATGGCATCGAATAGTAATATGGATCTTGAATCACTCTAAATCAATTATGAGAGATATTGATTTGAGTGGGAGCGCACTGTTGAATTAACATGTTTAATTCTCAGTGCAATTAATTATGAACATTGTCTAAGTGTTTCTTGCAAAATAGTTGTAGAATAATGGCTCGCGATTCCACTTTCCCTGTTAAAATTGAATAGCTGTTAAATATCTGGTTAAAACTTTACGATTGGTAACGTAATATGAGGATTGTCCTCAAAAGTGCCGAGAAGGACTTTGTCCTATCGCATGCTTTCCATATCCTCCTGCTAATGCTATGGATCATGTGACTCTCGTCCTTCGATCCAAAAGCTAGAATTCTGTTACGGTCAAGTGGAATATGTTTGCTTCCATGAAACCCAAACTTCGAAAGTTGGGATAGTTATATGATATTCATGGAACTGAAAATTATTTTCAGATACAAACAAAGCAATGTTTGTTTGCAAGTATTAGTAAAAGTGTTTACTATGCATTTGACTGTTGGGAAAGGGATCCAGAAGAACGCCTGTCATATAATGAAAGGTGAATAAAACAACAACTTAAAGAGAAAGAAAGTGTCCAAAGGGTGTTAGTATGACTTACACGCCTAGGAAGTCCGGGGCTAATGCCACTCTTAAGTTGGGTGCTTCTTTTGCGAGTAGGAGAAATACTAAAAGTTAAACTATTAGAAGTATAAAGGCAGAAAGAAAGATGACTGGAATATCCAGCTCATGTATGAATGTCATACAAGTTTTTGATGTATAGTAGGCTGGTCCAAGATATAGTTCTTGGGAATTATGGTTAAACATGTTAATCACTAATTCTTGGGTATTGTGAGTTAATCACAAAGATACCCGGTCGATTGCATTCTGTTACGAATCAATGTAAGAGCTACTATGGCCTAAAAAGACTAGCCTGAAATGAGGTTAAGGTATACACAGGGAACATAGTAAATGTTACTATACCTTCCATCGGTGTATTGCCGTCTGTATTTATTTTCATAATTCATTTAGAGTTTTACAAACTCTAGCTCATTGCATAAGGTATCTTGCAAGAAGGTTGTTCATAAGAGAACTTTTTATGTTCAATGTTATGAATAACACAAGGGCCATACTTTCATTATGAATGAGATGTATGTTATGAATATTGATAATAATACAATACCTCTGGTTTATTTTCATAATTCATTTTAGAGTTTCATACACTCTAGCCCATTGCACAATGTTTGTTGCAAAAGAGTTATTCATAAAAACAACAATTGTTGTTAAGTATTATGAATAACATGAAGGTCCATGCTTCCATCCAAGATGGCATGTATGTTATGAATATTGATGGTAATATGATACATCCATAACACTGACGCTAAATGTCGCAAGACCAAAAGAATACCACACAAGTGTGGCACTACATTTGGTCACATTGGAGAAACCCGCATGGAAAATTCCATTATGATGGATTTTGAAGTCTTTTTGATTTTGAATCATCTGACACTTGCAACGTTCCTCCGAAAAGTGAAGTGACTAAAATACCGTTCACAGGCCATAAGGAACGAACAACAAACTTATTAGTGATCATGCATTTGATGTGTGTAGTCCGATAAGTGTTGTTAGTGGTGGATTTATTTATCTTCAGAAATGACTCAAGTAGATATATGGATATTTACTTGATGAGACGTAAGTCTGGATCTTTTGAAATCATTCGAAAGGTTTTCAAAAATGAAGTAGAAGTTATTGTAACAAGAAAATTATGTTTCTGCAATTTGATTGCACAAAGGAATATTTGAGTTACATGTTTAGCGAATGTCTGATGAGTTGTGAAAGGGGTTTCATAACTTGCACCTCCCGGAACACCACTGCAAGTGGAAAGTCCGTGGAGATGTAATCTAACCATTTATGACATGGTAAGGTCAAAGATGACATAAATAAATTTGCCATTATCCCTTTTAAAGTGATGCTTTAGAGACTGCGGCTTTTACACTGAAAAGAGCTACATCGGGTCTGTTGAAATGAAGCCATGGTATGGTACGCCCAACCATGTTATATCTTTTCTTAACATTTGGAATATGGGGCTTGTGTAAAAGGTTACAAACCTATTCCAAATCAGACAAGTGCTACTTTGTAGGTTATACCAAAATGTTGGGTATTCCTCCCTCACTATACCGAGGCAAATAGTTTTGCCGCGAAACGGTGTGCTTTTAAAGAGAATGGTTCTTTCGAAAAGGTGAGTGGGAGAATAGTGCAACTCGACGAGATAAACAGTATCTACGTCATCAGATCAAAGGAAAGAGACCTTGGAAGTAATTCCAGAGTTTCCTACTGCGACTGATACGGAAGTCTCTACAATAAAATGTATGAACTTCGGTCGAACTTGCAGCTGAACCACGTAGGCAAGGCTCGTGCAAACATCTCAGGTGCGCAAACGAGATATTGTTGTTAGACAACATTATACCTACGATACACAAGGAAGCGTTGATGGGCCCTGACTCCAGAATTGGCTAAATGCCAATACAACCCAAGTTAGTTTCCATATAAGTGATTCAAGATTTAAACATTGATACACCTTTCGGAAGACTTAGAGTCTAACGAATATTTATGGAACTTAAAACTGATACGGATAAAAATGTTTTATCCATAAAGCTCGACTTGTTGAAATAACAAGTTCAAGAGTTGACTACGATGAGGTTGTTTTCATCGTAGCGATGCTTAAAGTCGGTTCGGGTTGAACTAGCAATTAATAAATATTTCAATCATGAGATATGAAACATGGATGACAATAGGATTTCCATCTGATGGAAATGAAACCAAGGACTTGCATGTGTTACAGTCCAAAGCATTTTGTCTATCCAGAGGATGCTAGTAAGGGTGCAAACTTCAGAGTTCCAGCGATGGACAGAAGAGAGCAAAATGGAGTTGGAATCTTCGTGCTTTGATGAAATGGTCAAACGGGTTTGACTTCATCAATGGGTAACGAAGATGCTTGTAATTCAAGAAAGTAAGTGGGAGCGTAATAATATTTCTAAAAACCTTGTGTGCTTGACACATTGTTAATTGGAAATAAATTTCTTGACACAAATTAGGACTTCATTTGAAAATAGTTTTTTGATGAAGTGCTTAGGCTAAATAGCCTCAATATTAGGCATAATGATCTATGGAGATAGATTTACCTAATAGGGCTAAGCAATGAATACATATTGACAAGGTGCTAAAACCTTTTAGCATTTAAAACCGCCAGGGAGTGATTCTTGCCGGAGTCACATGGAAGAGTTTTTTGCAAGACTCGGTGTCCCAAAACACTGATGAGAAAAATACATGATGCAGATTCCACACACTTTTGTCTTTGGATTAATCATGTATTCCATGGTATGTAAAACAACCAGATATGTCCGATACTCCCAAGGTGTTGCGAGTATGGATACCAAAGTGATCAAATTACTGATCATGGGACAACAGTGAAAGATGTCACAGAGTACTAGAGTAAGTACTGATGACATGGTTTTCTCGCAAGCAGAGATCATGAATAGTTCGTTGTAAAATGTTACATCGATACAGTCTTCATCTTTTCTCCATGCGCTTTTCGATTTAAATTAAGGGTTTTGTGTAACACACAATGTGGTGGCACAGTTAGTTGGAATTTGTTCAAACTAGTTACTGTGGCGAATTCTATAACAAGGGCTAAGTATGTTGACGCTTTAGAAGCGACAAAGAAGATGTTGAATCATATAGTTCATTCATGAACTTAGTATGGTTCCAAGATGGCTTCTGACAATGGGACACTACTGTAGGTAGTTGCTCCATAACTCAGTCTGAGGAATCCAGGTTCGACCTGTGATTCACATACATACAAAGCCAAGTCCACACAAAATATGAATTTTGTGAAAACGTGAAAACGCGAGGACATGCAAAGATACACACGGAGCTGAAGTCGTCAGATCCGTTGGACATCAGGCTATACCACAAGCGAAGCATATTTACACCGGTGTGCCATAGGTGTGAAGTGCATTAGCATTAACTAGATTATTGACTCTAGTGCAAGTGGGAGTCTGTAGGAGATATGCCCTAGAGACAATAATAAATGATATTATTTATCTCCAAGTTAATAATTATGTTTATGTTCCATGCTATAACTGCTATGGTTCTCGAGTCTGCAATAACACGAGGGTCGGAGGAAGACTCATATGCACGTGTGGAATAATAAACGTTAAGAAGTATTCTTAGTCTGGCCTCTAAGACTAGCTCAAGTGTTGCATGATGGTTCTGTTTTCCTGATCATGGGCATGTCAATGCCAGCAACTTTGAGGGCACAATGTTAA
Source organism: Triticum aestivum (assembly GCF_018294505.1). NCBI lineage: Eukaryota > Viridiplantae > Streptophyta > Magnoliopsida > Poales > Poaceae > Triticum > Triticum aestivum. The sequence goes on along the minus strand of NC_057802.1, from coordinate 85,766,324 downwards.
GAGAACATTTGTGTTGAATCGACCCGGATTGATGTTATGCTATGAGATACATTCGTCACAAGTTAATGGTTTATAACACAGAGATAGTTAATGTTTGCATAATTCCTTAGACCATGAGAGTATCGAGTTTCTTCATGCTTGCTTCATGAACTTTGGGTTTTGTTAAACGTCATCCGTAACTGGATGGCTATTACGGCGGCTTACGGGCTCATGGGAAAGTATGTTAAGTAACTTGATAGCTCGAGATTGGGATTTGCTCCTCCGACGATGGAGAGATATACTCGGGCCCTCTCGGTGTTACGGTGTCCATCATCGTCTGGCCAGACACTTTGTGATTTGATCACGGGGATGCCGGAACACGATAACGAGAAAAGAGAACAATACCGGTAACGAGGTAACTAGCATAGTGGACAAGTTGTTGATCCACGGGAATGCCAACATGTCTCACCTCGGGTATTTGTAACATATCGCGAAGCAACAGGAATAGCACACGGCAACTTGAGGTTCACTCGAATATTTATTCGTGTGGGTATAGGGGTCAATATGGGTGTCCACGGCTCCGATGTTGATCATTGGTCGGAAAGGGTTCCAGTCATGTCTATACTTCACCGAACCTATAGGGTCACACGCTTAAGGGTCATCTATCTGCTGAATACTAGACAAGGAGTCTGAGAGAAAATCACCGAAAAAGTTTTGGACACCGGAAAAGTTTCGGACAGCGGACAAGGTTCCGCAGAAAGAGGTCATCGGATGAGTTTCGATGAAACTGAAAAGTTGTTTCAGGGGATACCATAAAGTCAAATTGGTTTCGGCACATGCGTGATAATTCTTGGAGGGTGGCAGAATCATTCTGGAAGCTTTCTGGAATTTTCCGGGATAATAACCGGATATGCTCCGGAGCTGCCGGAACCACTTCAGATGCTTTTCGCAGATGAAAATCACTAAACCGGAATTGTTTCGGAACGCGTTGAAAATATTTTTGGTGGGTACTGGAAATGTTCTAAGCCCACACAAATATTTTCAGTTCGAACAGACGCTGAAAAATGTTGTCGTGAATAGTGAAAGTGCTTTTCGGGATATTTTATGGTGAGTCACCTTTTGGGATATTTCCAAAAGGCTTCTAGAAGGGCTTGGGGGGCCAAGCATGCTCCTCATGGGGGTCCCCTGTGGCACCCCGATCCGCATGGAGCAGGGGGCCTTCGCACGTCAGCCCAGGATAACTCCTGACGCACGACAGGTCCAAGATACAGCATTCCAGGTACAAGAATATTCATCAAATACATGTATAGAGGAGTATATCATTGATGAATACAATTATCTGGCATAGCCCTAAGGCTATTTAAAAGGCGGCGGAAGTCTTGGTTTGGAGGCTCATCAACTCTGGCTGGGCTCCACAACTCACAGGACTGGCAAGGTTACGGCCTAGCACGACGGATCAAGCGACAATACGGGTACGACCTACAAAACTGGCATGACACGCCAGGTCAGTACATTGAATGTACTTGCAAGACAACCAAATACATAGCATCCAAACAAGTAGAAGACAAAGCAAGAACGGAGTGCATGCAACAGCCTATCTCATATCAATTACTAAACATGGCATGATAAAAATTCAACTAAGCATGAACAAAATCATAACATCTACTAACATGGCAATGACATGGCATATCAAAACATGCTTATAACATGGTAATAGCAAAACATAGCATATCATCTAAATCATGGCATAATTTAACATATAAATCACAGCATGGCATGGCATCATGAAACTATGCTGAAAATAAACTACCAATAATATCCAATGCAGACATAGCATGTTAACTTTATGGAATCATCTTCTGTTCTGCCTTGGTTTTTAAATGCAACATATTACTCATGCAATGCAACCAAACTTGTGCACCGAGTCCCTCGGACTCTCTTTCCAACGGGTTGCCTCGCAACCGAACGGTGATCTTTCCGGCGATCACAACCATGAACAACACTTGGTCTCCAACACTCATCGAGACCTCGTCTCGTGATCATATTAAAGCATCGTCGTGACTTCTCACGACTATCTCATAGTCCAAGTCACCATATTTTTGTGATCACATATTTATTTACCAACTTAATTATTTCAGGTTTGTCCTCCATTTCGACGAAGACCTGATAGTGGGACCTACTACGAATTGTTGCTATCGATAGACTTTATACACTCTGCAGAGGTAGCACACTGTACCCACACCACGAAACCCATGGCCTCGTCATCCCATTCGGGTGGACCAACGGCATTCCGACGAAACCAACCTACTGCCATGACGCTCTCCCGGCCACTCCGACCCAATCCCCAACGGGCTGGTCCTGGGTGGCCCCGTGTCTACCAAAGACACCCCGACCACCGTCGTGGTCAACTCCCACTCGGGGGCTGGTACCAAAAATCTCAAAAACGAGCACACAAGGTTATGTCCGCTTACCTGATCAGGGTAAGCACGCCCATAACCTTCCCTAGTGGGAGGCACCGGCGAGAGGTCACGACAATAGCTCGCATTAAGGCCTTCCCACAAAGGCAAATGTGGCTGCATTGAAAAAGTTCGATTTGGTGGCACTCTGACTCGATCCCATCGATGACGGAGGAGGTTTGTTATTATTAAGTCATTTTAATTCTCTCCATCATCATGAACATGAATGCAACAATGAGCATGCAGCATACGATTGCAAGAACAAAATATTGAACTACTCAAGTGCACAGCTATAGCATAAAGAACATGACAATACCAAGTAATAGCATATCAACGGTGCATTACAATCCTCATAACATTGTATAACGATGACATGCAAATAAAGTAGAGTAGTGACATGGCATTATCAATAACAACATTTTAATTATCTTGGCAAAAGATATCATGAAAACACAAGCATGCATAACAGGCATAATAACTGCAGACGAAAATGATGTGAAACAACTGCAACTACACACACAAGGTGCAAGCAAAGTCAACATGCAAGTTCGGGGCTCATGATAAGAGGTTCGCTTGCCTAGGGGTCGGCAAATACTCCGGGAAGAAGTGCGAAATGATCGCGAAAAGATTTGCCGGAAACAGTTCCTTCTCGGAGGGGGCTGTTTACGGGCAAGGGCAAAAAGGTCATATTCACTTTGTGAAAATATTATGAAAATAATAACGGAACGGGCTCGACGAAACGAAGACGTGGGCTTTGGATTCACCTCATTTAGAGTTGTGGGTGCAAAGATACGGCCGTTTGAATGGCACGGACTAATCTGTAAAATAAATATTCACAGACAGGCCCTTGTCGGTCAAATCAGAAAGCGCACTAAGGAAAATACGTTTTCAAAGAAGGGAAAGCGCACTACTGACCGTAGGCAACAGAGAGTACGTTTTCAGAAAGCGAAAACGTATTTCTGTTAGAAGGCACGGCGAAGTACGTTTTCCGAAGGCGAAAGCGCATCCGACCCGGGGTGTCTCCACTTACGCCAGGTTAGCGAGCCAGGTCAACCCATGGGTGGCTGACTTGCGGGGCCCGCATGGAGGTGGGGCCCGCCCGGTCGGTCTCCTTCTTCCTCCCGCGCGGTGCTCGCCTGGCCGAGGGAGCAGGCGCGCCCCGACGGCGACCGCCGGCGCATCCGGCTACCCTAGGAGACGAGCGACCTACCGATCTTCTCAGGAGGAAGAGGCGCATCTAATGGGGGTAACCGCTGCCGCCAACGAGCGCCGGACAGAGGGCAGCAGGGCCTGCGGCGGAGAGGGGGTTCGGTCATCGGTGAAATGGGGCTACGTTGAGGAGAGGAGAGGCCGAGGCCACGGGGAGGCTCGCCGGAGCATGGGGGATGCAGTGGTGGTGGAGGAATGGCGAGGGGAGCTCGGGAGCACTGGAATCGGGCGAGACCCGAGGCGGCGGCTATGGCAATGGGGAGGGGGACAGAGAGGGGCTCCAGGAAGAATGAGCGCTTGGGGAGGCATAGAAGAGGGCGGGGGAGTTGCTGATGAGCTCGGACGAGGCGCGGACGGGCTATTTATAGCCGGGGCGGGGCACCCGAGCCGGGCACCGCCGAGCGCGTCCGGCCGCGGCTCTGCCGTGCTCAGTAGTCACGGGGAGGCATGGGAAGGCGACGAGGGGGAAGTGGACGAGCGCCAGAGAGTCACGGAGACGAGCAAAGCTTGCGGACGAACGGAGGAAGAGGACACCGGGGAGGAAGAGGACGAGCTCACGGGCATGCACTGCTCGAGCATTGGCACGGCTCGTCGGAGAAGAAAACGAAGGGGGCCAGAGGTCCAGAGGGAAGATGGCGACGAGGGGGGGCTACTGGACATTAATGGCAAGGCCAGAGGCGGTCGGAGCAGCGCTGCCGACGAGAACAGTGGCTAGACCACCGTTTTGGCTGGCTGCCCTCGTAGTCACCACTGGCATGGCGCGTTCTGGGGTTTTAACTGATGTAAATTCATGTCTACCGCGTAGTCCTTCCAGCGTGGAGTGTTACCATGGTGAAAGATCGGGCAGAGACAAATGGAGATGAGTGAAACAAGCTCCACAAGCTTGCTGTTGCAAACTTGGCAACATCCTAGAGATTAAACCAGAGAGGGTAAATGGTAAACTTGATGTCCGGGAGGCTTGGGGTAGAAAGGACTACGGTCCTGGGAGTTTTGAGGTAAAATGGACAACTATTTACCATAGTTGTTGTACAACCACCAAAACTGACCCAGAAACTTAATCATGATGAAACACTCACTAGGAGTGATGGATTGGGCTATAACTTGGCAAAGCCTGATGATTTGAACATACCATGATGCTGTAAAAACTTCATACCAAATGGACTCACCAAAATGGTACTTCCTTCACAACTATCATTTCTGTCCAAAAACTTCAGAAAAATCCTCAGGGCAATTGGTCAAGTGAAATGAGCCACATTCTTGTGGAGATAGGTTATATCAGTAGGAGAAGGCCTGGAAAAATTATCAGCCATAATGGAGCAAGATAAAATACACTTGCTTCACAAACTGAAAATTTGGACAGAAAACAAGAATTGCTCCTGTGCTCACATATTTCAATGAAATGAACTGAATTTGGGTGGAGGATAATTATTTGAGATACTTGGGAGGATGGAAAAGTTTCATCCCATTTGGAAACACTATGAAGGTACTTCCTTCACAAACTTGTGATCTGGTCAGAAACTTTGAAAAATTGCACAGGGAGCTAGGGTGAATGGATTGAGCTCATCTTTGGTATCCATGGGTTATTTAACGATGTTAAACACCCTGCCAAATTGCAGCTTAATTGGACTTAGAAATAAAGCACTTCCTTTGCAAAATTTCAAAGAAGGCAGAAACTTGCATTGGATCATGTGCCAAATTTTGAACTATGGAATCATGGTATTAGGATGGAACTAGTGATTATATAGCAAGGACAAGCTCCACAATTTATGTGGGAATTTTATCTGCTATAAAAATAGTAGTTCCTTTGGAAATTGGCAGAAATGCAATATTGGCATGAAATAGGAAAAGGCAATTTTCCTTATTTAATTATGGCCAATATACTTGCTAGAGCTTGGATTAGGCATAAGCATCAACTCCACCAATTCTCATGAATTTAGGAGATGGCTAGATATGCCTTTGGATTTTATTCCTCAGAAAGGCAAGAAAAGGAATAAATCATAATTCAAAAATATTGCATTGGACTTAGCAACATTTTTGCATATCCAAGGTTAAGAAAGATAGGATGATCTCTGGGATCAATTGGGAGGATCAACAGAACAAGGAAAATGGTGGCTCCTTTGTAATCACTAGGGCATATCCAAATTCCAAAAATTTGGAATTAGGGTTTAAGAGGAATTGAGCTGATGCAAATGAGGTCTTGCCCACTGAAAAAGACATGAGTAGGATTTTGAAAGGTTGGAAATGACAAATTTTTCTCAGGGTCATCCAGCAAACTCAGGAGAAAATTTTGAAAATGAGTGCCAGGAGAGAATAACATCACAAAAATTGATAACCCAATTTTGGGGCTGTTACATCCCCCAAGGGGGTTGGCCGGCCACATGTGTGGGGCTCCATGGAGCTCCACTTCCCTCCCCATTATGCCCTTCATGTGTGACATTTACATGGGCATTTTGGGTTTTTGTGAGCCATCCCTACCCCTTGGCTTTCCTATAAATAGAGGAGGAGTGGGCAGCCCAAACCTCATCCCTTCTCACATACAAGTGCCATGCAATGATCTGGCTTCTCTCTCCCTCCCCGCGAAATAGTTTCGTAGAGCCGAAAGGCTGTCTGGGTTCCGGCAGGAACTAGTTCTGGACGGCGAAGCCCTGCCGGATAGATGACACCGTATGTGTGCAACTCTGTAGAGAGATCGTAGTTTCGGTCTTAGTTCGTGAGTGCCTCCCAAAGGGCCGTCCGTGTGACCATCCGAGTTTCAAAGGTCCTCCTGAAGGGCTGTCCGAGTGACCGTTCGAGTTTCGAAGGTCCTCCCGAAGGGCTGTCCGCGACACCGTCTGGGGGGCTGTTCGACCGCCTCCCGGAGAGCTGTCTGAGGAGCAGATGAGGGTATACATCCTCGCGGTTGGGAGGTTGTAAATCCTAGCTGCGGGGATCTGCACCGCCGATCGTCATCGACTCTACTTGCCGCTGCGCTATGAGTCGGTAACGAAAAAGATCAAACCATGTATGCAGTCTCCATAGTGGTCCTGGGCTGGAGCGTAGGTCGGAAATTTTTTGTTTTCTGCTGCATTACCCTACAAATATATCTCAGAATGGCTATGGAAATGCCATGATAGGTAGGTATGGTGGCTGTTTTGAGGAAGGTATATGGTGGGTGCATGATACCGGCGAAAAGTGCGCAGTTTAGAGAGGCTAGCAATGGTGGAAGGAAGAAAAGTGCGTATAATCCATGGACTCAACATTAGTCATAAGGAACTCATATACTTATTGCAAAAATCTACAAGTTATCAAAGCAAAGTATTACGCGCATGCTCCTAGGGGGATAGATTGGTAGGAAAAGACCATCGCTCGTCCCCGACCGCCACTCATAAGGAAGACAATCAATAAATAAATCATGCTCCGACTTCATCACATAACGATTCACCATACGTGCATGCTACATGAATCACAAACTTTAACACAAGTATTTCTCAAATTCACAACTACTCAACTAGCATGACTCTAATATCACCATCTTTATATCTCAAAACAATTATCAAGCATCAAACTTCTCATAGTATTCAACACACTCATAAGAAAGCTTTTACTATTCTTGAATACCTAGCATATTAGGATTATTTAAGCAAATTACCATGCTATTTAAGACTCTCAAAATAATCTAAGTGAAGCATGAGAGATCAATAGTTTCTATAAAAAAATCCACCACCGTGCAATAAAAGATATAAGTGATGTACTAGAGCAAAACTATATAACTCAAAAGATATAAGCGAAGCACATAGAGTATTCTAACAAATTCCAAATCATGTATGGATCTCTCAAAAGGTGTGTACAGCAAGGATGATTGTGGTAAACTAAAAATAAAATACTCAAATCATACGAGACGCTCCAAGCAAAACACATATCATGTGGTGAATAAAAATATAGCTCCAAGTAAAGTTACCGATGGAAGTAGACGAAAGAGGGGATGCCTTCCGGGGCATCCCCAAGCTTTGGCTTTATGGTGTCCTTAGATTATCTTGGGGGTGCCATGGGCATCGCCAAGCTTAGGCTCTTGCCACTCCTTGTTCCATAATCCATCAAAAAAATTCACACAAAACTTGAAAACTTCACAACACAAAACTCAATAGAAATCTCGTGAGCTCCGTTAGCGAAAGAAAACAAAAGACCACATCAAGGTACTGTAATGAACTCATTATTTATTTATATTGGTGTTAAACCTACTGTATTCCAACTTCTCTATGGTTTATAAACTATTTTACTAGCCATATATTCACCAAAATAAGCAAACAACACACGAAAAAACAGAATCTGTCAAAAACAGAACAGTCTGTAGTAATCTGTAACTAACGCAAACTTCTGGAGCTCCAAAAAATTAGCCAAAATAGGACGACCTAGGCAATTTTTTTATTGATCAGCAGCAATTGGAATCAGTATTTTATCACGTGCTGGTGATTTTTAACAATTGTTTTCGTGAACGGAAAGTTTCTGCAAATTACAGCAAGATCAAATAACTATCATCCAAGAAGATCCTATAGGTTTAACTTGGCACAAACACTAATTAAAACATAAAAACACATCTAACCAGAGGCTAGATCAAATATTTATTCCAAAACAGAAGAAAAAAGCAAAAAAAAACTAAAAATAAAATTGGGTTGCCTCCCAACAAGCGCTATAGTTTAACGCCCCTAGCTAGGCATAAAAGCAAGGATAGATCTAGGTATTGGCATCTTTGGTAGGCAATCCATAAGTGGCTCTCATGATAGATTCATATGGTAATTTTATTTTCTTCCTAGGGAAGTGTTCCATGCCCTTCTTTAATGGAAATTGGAATCTAATATTCCCTTCCTTCATATCAATAATTGCACCAACCGTTCTAAGGAAAGGTCTACCAAGAATAATAGAACATGAAGGATTGCAATCTATATCAAGAACGATAAAATTTACGGGCCCATAGTTCCTATTTGCAACAATAAGAACATCATTAATTCTTCCCATAGGTTTCTTAATAGTGGAATCCGCAAGGTGCAAGTTTAGAGAGCAATCATCAAAACCGCGGAAATCTAGCAAATCGCACAAAGTTTTGGGAATAGTGGAAACACTAGCACCCAAATCACATAAAGCATAGAATTCATGATCCTTAACCTTAATTTTAATAGTTGGTTCCCACTCATCATAAAGTTTTCTAGGGATAGAAACTTCCAACTCAAGCTTTTCTTCATAAGATTGCATCAAGGCATCAACGATATGTTTAGTAAACGCTTTATTTTGACTATAAGCATGAGGAGAATTTAGCACGGATTGCAACAAGGAAATACAATCAATCAAAGAACAATTTTCATAATTAAATTCCTTGAAATCCAAAATATTGGGTTTATTAACATCTAGGGTTTTGATTTCTTCAATCCCACTTTTATCAATTTTAGCATCAAGATCGAAAAACTCCGAATTTTTGGAACGCCTTCTAGGTAAAGGTGGATCATATTCAGTCCCATCATTATCAAGATTCATATTGCAAAACAAAGATTTAATAGGGGACACATCAATAACTTTTAGATCTTCATCTTTATTTTCATAGTAATCCGGTTTAGCGGCCATCTTATTAACTATGGTAGCCTGCTTATCCGATATTTCAGCTATCAAATTTTCAAGACGAGCAATTTGGGATCTCAAACCATCAAATTCTTTAGACATATCATGGAGCTCTTTATTCATATAACTCATAAAGCTTTTTTGTTCCTTAAGCTCGTTTCTGAAGAAATTATTATGGTCAAATTGTAGAACCATAAAACTCCTGACGTTGCTTTCGATCTCTTCTAACCTTTTAAGGTGAAGATCACCAAATCTAGGTAGAGCCATCATGACAAACAAGAAATCCAACACACAAGCAAACAAAAAGCAAGCGAAAAAGAGGCAAACGGAAAAGAGAGGGCGAATAAAACGGCAAGGGTGAAGTGGGGGAGAGGAAAATGAGAGGCAAATGTCAAATAATGTAATGCGGGAGATAAGGGATTTGTGATGGGTACTTGGTATGTTGACTTTTGCGTAGACTCCCCGGCAACGGCGCCAGAAATTCTTCTTGCTACCTCCTGAGCACTGCGTTGGTTTTTCATTGAAGAGGAAAGGGTGACGCAGCAAAGTAGCGTAAGTATTTCCCTTAGTTTTTGAGAACCAAGGTATCAATCCAGTAGGAGGCTATGCGCGAGTCCCTCGTACCTACACAAAACAAATAACTCCTCGCAACCAACGCGATAAGGGGTTGTCAATCCCTTCACGGTCACTTACGAGAGTGAGATCTGATAGATATGATAGGATAATATTTTTGGTATTTTTGTGATAAAGATGCAAAGTAAAATAAAAGCAAAGGAAATAACTAAGTGTTGGAAGATTAATATGATGAAGATAGACCCGGGGGCCATAGGTTTCACTAGTGGCCTCTCTTCAAGAGCATAAATATTTTACGGTGGGTGAACGAATTACTGTTGAGCAATTGACAGAATTGAGCATAGTTATGAGAATATCTAGGTATGATCATGTATATAGGCATCACGTCCGAGACAAGTAGACCGACTCCTGCCTGCATCTACTACTATTACTCCACTCATCGACCGCTATCCAGCATGCATCTAGAGTATTAGGTTCATGAAAATAGAGTAACGCCTTAAGCAAGATGACATGATGTAGAGAGATAAATTCATGCAATATGATAAAAAACCCATCTTGTTATCCTCGATGGCAACAATACAATACGTGCCTTGCTGCCCCTACTATCACTGGGAAAGGACACCGCAAGATTGAACCCAAATCTAAGCACTTCTCCCATTGCAAGAAAGATCAATCTAGTAGGCCAAACCAAACTGATAATTCGAAGAGACTTGCAAAGATAACCAATCATACATAAAAGAATTCAGAGAAGATTCAAATATTGTTCATAGATAATCTTGATCATAAACCCACAATTCATCGGTCTCAACAAACACACCGCAAAAAGAAGATTACATCGAATAGATCTCCACGAGAGAGGGGGAGAACATTGTATTGAGATCCAAAAAGAAAGAAGTAGCCATCTAGCTACTAACTATGGACCCGAAGGTCTGAGGTAAAACTACTCACACTTCATCGGAGGGGCTATGGTGTTGATGTAGAAGCCCTCCATGATGGATGCCCCCTCCGGTAGAGCTCCGGAATAGGCCCCAAGATGGGATCTCGTGGGTACAGAAGGTTGCGGCGGTGGAATTAGGTTTTTGGCTCCGTATCTGATCGTTTGGGGGTACGTAGGTATATATAGGAGGAAGGAGTACGTCGGTGGAGCAACAGGGGTCCACGAGGGTGGAGGGCGCGCCCTGG